>NC_072819.1:31442011-31767844 GCF_027744805.1 Dunckerocampus dactyliophorus | reverse complement strand
GCTTCGACCATGTTCCGAGGGAGGCGGCGAACATTGAGTCCGAATGGGTCCATCTTCCGTGCCTCCATTGTCAAGGTGGATGATCAGAGCTGTGGCCGTAAGGTGGTTTATGCCTGTTGTGACAGAGCCGTTGGTAGACACCAGTGGTGAGGGAGTCCTATCAGGCCCTTTTGGCTCATGGGACTCCGGAGTCAGCTGACACGTACCAGGAGGCCGAGCAGTCTGCGACTCAGGCAGTCAATGAGGCAAAAACTTGGACATGGGAGGAGTTCAGAGAGGCCATGGAGAACAACTTCCGGACAGCTTCGAAGAGATTCTGGACCACCATCCGCCGTCTCAGTAGAGAGAAGCACTGCACAGTCAACACCATGTATGGTGGGGATGGTGTGCTGCCGACCTCAACAAGAGCTGTTGTGGATTGGTGAAAATAATACTTCGAAGACCTACTCCATGCCACCAACATGTCAGGAAGCAGTGCCTGGGGAATCCATGGCGGGATATCCTATCTCTGGGGCTGAGGTTGCTGAGGTTGTCAAAAAGCTCTCTGGTGGCAGGGCCGTGGGGGTGGATAAGAGCCCCCTGGAGTTCCTGAAGGACCTGGATGCTGTAGCCGTGTTTTGGTTGACATGACTCTGCAGCATTGTGTAGACATTGGGGGCAGTGCTTCTGCATTGGCAGACCAGGATGGAGGGTGTGTTCCAACTATCGTGGGATCACACTCCTCAACCTTCCTGGTAAGGTCTATTTGGGGGTTCTGGAGAGGAGGATAGTTGAACCTCGGCTTCAGGAGGAGCAGTGTGCTTTTCGTTCTGGTTGTGGAACTGTAAACCAGCTCTACACTCTCGGCAGGGTCCTTGAGGGTGCATGCCCAACCAGTCTACATGTGTTTTGTGGACTTGGAGAAGGCATTCGACCGTGTTCCTTGAGGAATTCTGTGGGGAGTACTCCGTGATTATGGGGTATCAGACCAGCTAATTCAGGCTGTTCATTCCATGTATGACCGGTGTCAGAGTCTGGTTCGCATTGCTGACAATTAGTCGGACCCGTTTCCAGTGAGAGCTGGACTCCGCCGGGGCTTCCCTTTGTCACCGATTCTGTTCATTACTTTTATAGACAGAATATTTAGGAGCAACCAGAGGCTGCTGGCTTCATCGAGTCGTGACCTTCAACTCTGACTGGATTGGTTTGCAACTGAGTGTGAAGCAGCCCGGATGAGAATAAGCACCTCCATTCAGAGTCCATGGTTGTTGCCTGGAAAAGGGTGCAGTGCCATCTCCAGGTCGGGGATGAGATCCTGCCCCAAGTGGAGGAGTTTAAGTACCTCGGGGTCTTATTCACGAGTGAGGGAAGGATGGAACGCAAGATCAATGAATTGGTGAATTGGTGCGGTGTCTGCAGTGATGCGGACTCTGCATCGGTCCATTGTGGTAAAAAGAAAGCTGAGCCGAAAGGCAACGTTCTCAATTTACCGGTCTATCTACGTTCCTACCCTCACCTATGGGTATAAGCTTTGGGTAGTGACCGAAAGGACAAGATCGCGGGTACAAGCGGCCGAAATGAGTTTTCTCCATAGGGTGGCTGGGTAGAGATCAGGTCAGAGCCACTGTCATCCGGGAAAACCTCAGAGCTCCTTCGCACTGAGAGAATCCAGATGAGGTGGCTTGGGCATCTTGTCAGGATGCCCTTCGGACACCTCCCTGTGGAGGTATTGAGGGAACGTCCGACTGGTAGAAGGCCTCGGGGAAGACCCAGGACATGTTGGAGAGACTATGTCTCTCAACTGGCCTGGGAGCGCCTCAGGATCTGCCGGGAGGAACTGGACAAAGTGGCCGGGGAGAGGGAAGTCTTGGCTTCCCTGCTTCGGCTGCTACCCCTGCGACCCGACCTCAGATAAGCAGTAGAGTATGGGTGGCTGGATGGAGTGTGAAAACAAAGAACATTGCTCTACTAGAAATACTTACATATTAAAATACAATAAATATTTGACATGAGAAATTATAGTTACAAATACTTACTGTAAATATCACAACTAATTTCCATCACATTATTTCTTAAAGGAGCTGAATGAGGCCTCTGATGCGTGCTTGTCAATATGATCAGTAGGTTCAAATTTTAGATGCACAACACGGTTGGATTATGTGGTCATCTATTAATTCCAATGGAGAATACATATTATAGATGGGCACATGAGCAGATCAGACCAAAGGTGAGTCTTGCATGACGGTGAGACAATAAAGAAATGTCTTTGGATGACTGCTGGCCTTTTAGTCCATACATTTGTCTCCTTCCACAAGAGACCCAGTCAATGAAAGCCATGATTCACAGAGTGTTCACTTAATATGCTGCTTACCTTCAAGTAACAGTTGTTATTGCTTTGGTGGTAAGAGAGGTCAGCTATTGATTGCTTCTGACATAGTCAGAGAGTCTTGTGCTACTCTTGAAACCAGTGATTGATAGAGTTCAATCAGAATTTCACATTTTCCACATTTGATTAATAGGTGAACTACCCAAAAGCAAATCTAAAATTTAAAACAGAGGGTGATGGAGGCTGCTTTTAATACCAAGTTTTCTCGGTGTGATGGAATTATTAGATAAGAAAGTGATACCAGTAAATAATCTCTTAAAACACATGCGCCAAAGTCAGGCCTGGGGGCCAAAATTGGGTCGCACTGCAATTTCATCCAGCCCGCGGAACGGGTAAATAGCATTGAGTTGGCCCGTCTCACGGACCTGATCAAACTAATTGCTTACAGCGATCTGCGTAATTAAGCAACTCCTCAGTGCTAATGAGACATTTTCTCAAAATCTGACTATACTAACTACAATTTTTTCAGCCTGGATTATTAAGGCATGTCCTGTCATGTTGGCAACTTCAAAAAAGCATCTGTGTGTGTGCACTGATGATGCATATGAGTGTGCTTCATTGGCCAATTATGTTGGTTAAAAGGACAAGAAGGTTTTAAGCGTTTGAATACTTGCAATTGAACATTTCAGGATAAACAATAAGCAAGATACAAAGTTGGGGGTGGGGGCATGATGGATTACTTGCTTGCAGCACTCACTTTGGCTATGTTTGCCAAAGGCAGCTCACTTTTCTCTTGCTTTATGACACATTCTACCCAACCAATTAATGAACAGGATTCGGGCCAGACACCCTCAATTTTATTTAATCATAGTTTAAACGTCTATTCTGAAAAATTGCCTTTTTAATGATGCTCTAACAGTAAAATGTGTCTCTAGAGCAGTGTTTTTCAACTGGTGGATCGGGACCCATCCTGGACAAGTCAAAAATTACATACAAATATTTAATGTAATTGCCAGATAGTCTGAAGTCTAAAAATTAGGAAAATATAGTTTTCATTGTCATCTTCTTCCTTGGTATTATATATACAAATAATAATTAATTTCCGATGTATAAGCTGCCTCTTTTTTCTCATGCTTTGAACCCTGCGGGTTGTACAGTGATGCGGCTAATTTATGGCTAATAACTACATTTCCTATGATGCTTAGAGTGCAGCTTCAGGAAGTAGTGATGTGGGCGAGTTAAGTAGAAGCTAATATCACGTTTTGAAGTCTTATTCAGCTATCTCTGACACATCTTAAGTTTTATCAAGTGTAGATGTCAGGCTCAGGGAGCCGTGTAACTTGGATCCCGAGATGCAGAAACAGGTACAAGTCCAAAAGTTCAAAATATATTTCATGTGCAAGCAAAGGAGGCACAAAAACAGGAACTCAAGGCGACGGTGCAAAAAACTAAGAGGGCACCGTGGACAAAAACCAGGACAGCACTGAACAAAAAGGAACTGGAACTACCACGTGAGCTGGACGGAGGTCTGGTGCAGCAGGACGACAAAGCTGGTTAGAGTAGCCAGATGAACTGCAACAGGAGGATAACGTAAGTGGTAGCAGGAGAAGAGCACATGGTCTGGAAGCACAACCACTGACAATAATCCAGCACTGGCAGGCTGCAGGTGAGGAGACTAAAAAGGTAGCTGATTGAACACAGCTGCAGGGATCCGGTAGCTCCGCCCAGCTCAGGAGGTGTCACCGTCTGAGCAAGTAAACAGGAGAGGTCAGCATTAATATACAACATAATGGAAAGCAGCACTAAACTAAAACAGGCGACAGGTGTCACCGTAGCGCGTGACAGTAGAATTACTACAACTTTTGTTTGGTCTACTCAGACTGCCAACCGTTCACTATCACCAACGGGTTTTGAAAGGCTAAGCGAATTGGCTAACCGATCATGAGGCTGCTGTTAAAAATGTGACTGTAATGTTTGCACTGTAGCTCACATAGCTATGCTGGTATTGCTCAGGGTGACCAAACTTCCTGTTTTCTCATCCTGTCCATGAGTTTGGTGTGGGAGAACTTGAGAGCCCCGATCTCAAACCCATCAAACACCTTTGGAATGAAATGAGATTGCTCGTCAGAGATATGTCAAGGGGGAGTTCCATCCCGACGTACATGCACCTTCGTGCTGGCTACGTGCATGAGGAAAATTGCAATAGACACGCACAATGGCCACAAGGATGTCAAACCCACAGACACGCAAAGCCCATAGGAAGAAAATTGGGACGCAAATTATTTTCTGTGCGCACACATGAAAACCTTGCACGTAGCCAGGTTGCAAGAGCAAGGCAGAGGAGGAGTATGTGTGTCACAACTTTAAACGTACATTGTGTATATTTTTCCGGCCACGGCAACAGCTCCTCCCGCGGCGGGCGACTCCTCAAGCTGTACACTCTGGTTCTCCCGACATCCCTGGATGCACGGCGGCTGATCACATAGCGTATCCAAAATCAATGCACCTTGCAACCCCTCTGACACCCTACTTCCCCTACATACTAGCTAGGCCCAACAAATATTCCCAAAATTGTGTAGGGATGTAACTCCTGCTTTAAATGCATTGAACAAATTTCAAACAAGTATCTTTACCTTCACCTCGCCGTAAGTTTAAATGTGATCAAGGATTTTTTAACATAAGTCGTGCATGCATTTGAGGGTAGCTTTTCAATTGTGTTTGCTCTCGCCCCAGCTCATCTTTCATTTTCTTCTCTTTCCTTATTGCTTGTATGGAGACCACGTTGTTTGTCTGTCTCCAGTGGAGCTACAGAAAGATAAAAAGCCCCACTAAGTCCCTCTGCCGTGCCTAGTCTCCACACACAGACACACAAAGGCACTCACACATTCAGATGACTGATGGCCCTGTGCTCTGCTGTGTAAATGACAAGTGGCATCCATAACGGGCAGGTTGGGGCTGGTAAAGTGATTACGTGTATAGCGCTCGGCGTCCTGGCAAACACAGCTGGCACCATGTCTGTCATGCTCGACATGAAGGCAAATTGCTTAGTGTGTGTAAAATCATACATTGTGTTTGAGCTTTCTTGACAGAGCCTTTTCATAGACAGTACATACACACACATCTTTATTTCCTCTCACTTACTGGACCAACTGTGACCAAGCCGGAGGATGTCAGGGGCGGAAAAGGATGATAAAAGCTGATAAGATACCAGGAGGAACACTTAAGTCTATTGTGAGAGCAGGACGAACATTATAAAGTCGTTACTTCACTATCTCATAATGACATGCATCATAATTCATTACAAATCTGTTATGTCTAAATAATGAGATTTTTATCTGCCAGCATAACATCTTGATGATTATGATGATCTGTTTATTAGAACACAATATCTGAAAATGCAGCCTCAAAGGCAAGTTGACGTACTGTTGTTGACAGTAGTACTGTATAGAATAATCCAAGCCACCTTATTAGCGCATTTAAAAAAAACTGTTTCGAATAATTAGTCTCAGTTGACACGATCCTGACTTATGACAAAATAATTCTCCTGGGACACGTTTGGAATGAGACAAGTGTCATTATGTTAATGACGGAACGGTTCCATTAAATTGGTTCATGATGAATAATACTTTCACATGCGTTAATTGTTAAACGTCACACCACTTCTTGCCATTACAGTCTGTCATTATTGATGCAGGCCTACCTGCTGTAAGCATGTGATTTGGAGATTTGGACAAGGAGACCTAACCCCCTTACATTTGTATTTGAAGGCATTCTCGTTATTACCTTTCCTCAAGCATCGATGTTCATCCTCTTTTGAAAATGAAGGCCTGCCCTCTAAAAAGGTAAAATGAATGAGCAAATGAATAAATAAGATGATAGTTATTGTGTCTGGCCATCCACCCATGATACTGTACATGATATCATACAGAGCACTTTGCAGTAGTATTGTGTCTGGACACACATCCATGATACAGGACATACCAAACATCAAATGTCTGCAGCAGGGGCACATTTAGTCATTTGGGGGCCCAAGGCAAACCCAGTAATTGGGGCCCTCCACATCCTTGTACTGCACTGACAAAAGTATTTCTGATTTTTTAAATTTCCATTTTTACAAAAGGTGAGTATGTACTGTAATTAGGGCACTTTTTCCTGCTTTTGAAATTCATTACAGTTATCTGTCAGCTTAAGTCGGTAGTTATGATGCCATGTTTATTTAACAACCCCCCCCCCCCAAAAAAGATTTAAAAATATTAATGTAATCTACGAACAAGTGTGAATATGAGAAAATTATCCTATTTCCTGAGCTAGATAATGTCCTTAAAATCCTCCTGGGGGAGTATTGTTACCTAACAAGTGAATCATCGCAACGGTTTTACTGTAATTGATAAGAACATTATCTTCTTCCTCTGGCTGTCAACAAAGGCGATCGCATCTTTTCCCTCTCCTCGCCCTCATCTTCCCTGCTTTGCTTCTCACGTCTCGTTTTGTCCTGTCTGCGCATTGCTTTCCAAAGCTCAATCATGGAATTGATCAACTGGTCTCTCCATGCAATTGACAAATTCTTCTCGCCAAGAAGCTCGGGTTCGAGGGAACCTGCCTGCCCTGACAGAACATTCACCGCCGGTTACGTGATGGATGGGTGGGAGATGTGGACGGTAATGTGCCTGGCGATTCTTTCCGTTGAGCAGATCGAAGACATCTACCTATTTGGAACTATGACAACAGGTCTGTTGCTGATTGGATTAGGCAATGCCCTGGTGTATCGCTGCATTCAAAAGACGGAGACAGCAGACCAATGCTCCCAGCAGCTGCCCGTCATGATTGATGTGGTGGGTAAAGCCGTTGAATCAATCACAACAAGGAAAACATCTTGGAGAAGCTCGGCTTTGCAAAGGCAAACAGATGGATTGAGAGACCAGAATGGACAAACAGTGTAGCCGAGTCTATTGGAATGCGGTTACTCGCACTTACCCAAAAAACTAAATAATCCGCTTTTCAGCCTCCCCCTCTGCATTGGTGGCCATCCGCCTGCCTTCACTAGCGCAAGTCTTCGAGTCCTTATGTTGTAAAGTGTGCTTATTTGTAGTTTTGATTTTAAAAAACTGTGTTTCCCTCTCACCTTCTCCTCTTCTCCACTCCACTTGGGTAACTCCGCATCAAACCGCGCCAACCAGTTTGTTTCACTCCCGTCTTCCCGAATCAATCTGCACATGTGCAGTAACATGGAATAGTCCATTGCACGAGAAGGGAGAGGAGAGCAGTCGAAGCGCTCATGATATATTATGCATTTTGTTTTAAGTACGTCAATTAAGACTAAAACAGTATTATGTAGTTTAAATATATAAAAAAAAATAATAATCAGCTTTTATGAGACGTGTGGGGGCGCCTGGAAATCTAGGGGTGTGTTAAAACATGACAAAAAAAGAAGTGGGGCAAAAGTACACAAGGTTGATTATTTTGTTTAATAGTAGTGATATACGTAGATTTTAAATACAATATGGGGAGCTGCTCCATAATGAACAAAAATGAGCTCACCATTGTAAGAAGCAGGCTACAGTATTATATTTATTATTATTAATTATTATTTTATTATGGTTTTAACAGGTTTTAAAGAAGAATGAAACCTTATTGTGCAGTGTTAAGTACGGCTAAGTGCCAGACTATTGCAAAAGTAAAGTAAGTAAGCCAAAGTCAGCATAATTTGAGTATCTTATTTAAATTATGTTTTTAAGGCCACACTATATTAAAAAGATAGAGAAAGGCAATTTAACGGTGCAATGAATAAAATAAATAAATAATAACATAAAAATTACAAAGGTAACATACACATAGATGTATGTTTACAGTGATGACATGAAGAGAACATTTACAGTATTTTCACAAGCGCTAATCAGATTTTTGATTTTTTGCAATACTGTGTGAAAGTGTAAGATGATACACAAAAAAAGGGGACAAAGGCGTCAGATGACAAAGGGGTATTTGGTGAGTCACAACAGGATATTGTTGAATTACATCATTTGTCTCCTTCCATCAGTAACTGATTATCTAATTAAAGGTGGCACCCTATCCTTCACATTCCATCCATTCACCATCAAGCTCCTCCCATCTATCCTTCCACTTCTTTTATCCCCATCATTTCTCGCAGTGCCGTAGGCATTACGTTGCACTTATTGAGGGGGGATTTAAATAGAAGCTTTTGGAGAGAGCATCTGTGACCCACTCGGTCTTTTGGGTAGTCACATCTAAAGTTTGGACAGAAGATCACCTGAGCTGGAGCCAGAAAGAGATGTATAATTTCAGAGTAAATGTGCACAGTATACAGTACGTTTGCTGTTCTAGACCTTACAGTTATTTTTATGTACGGTTCTGCCCAAAATGATTCATACCTTTGAGTACAAGGTTTTTTTTTATTTGTTGGATAGTTATCTTCTGGTTGGAAATGAGAGAAGAATGTGACAAATGACTGTCTGACCAAGAGATATAAATAAAAAATGTTCCCAAATTTGACGCTGGTAACGTCTAGCATAGTTCAGAACATTCTCAATTTTTTCATACTCTCCAAAATATTACATGAAAACACCTAATATACATGTATTGCTTATGGATATATTACAGGTACTATACCTTATCTGTTTGAACTACATTTTTATATTTCATTTTCAGCTGCCTCCATGTGTGGTTGTCACCCATGGAATTGCACCCAAATTAAGAAAAGATTTTATTTCATACCATTCCACCACTTTTGCACCAGCTACCAAAAAATGTGATTAAATGTTAAATAAATTAACTTCATTCAACTTCTTACACACTGACTTGGGAATCAATTCTCTCCCTCATCAGTTCACTCTCCTCTGTAGCAGCAGCTGTATTACCGAAAAGTCCGGTGTATAAGCCGCACCGGTGTATAAGCCGCCCCCACTAAATTTAGAAAAAAACAATTTTTTTTCTTATATAAGCAGCACTGGTGTATAAGCCGCAGGTGTGAACGTCATAAAAAGGGATATTTTGTGCACAGAAAGACGTTACACAGAAAGATTTTTAAAAAACTTTTAATAAAATAAATGTTTTTTCCCAAACAGTGCTTGCCAAAACAGTGCAAAGCAGCGCAAAACACAGCTAAGTACAAGTATATGGCTAATTAACCATTGCAGCTACAAACATTTCAAAACAGTACACGGCTATGGTAGTTAAACAGTGTCTAGTGCGTGTAACATAAATAACAGTACCCTCTGGACTTCACAAGAACCACGACACAGTGGCACCTTTATGGCCACCTTTGAGCCATCATAGTCTGTGGATCCCCCCAGCAGATGCAGGTATATGTCAACGCCATCGCTGCACAAAGTCCAATACGTCCCCTTTTTTTTTGCTTTTCATTCAACATAACAGGCTTTGCAATGTTTTACATTTGATTTTAGTACAAGTTGTGTTCACTGTAAACTGGAGTGTGTGCATGCATAACTGGCCTCACTCAACTAGAGCAACAGGCTTAGCAAACGCTGAGAATGGTGGCTTTTCTGCACTTTTTGGTTGTTTCCTGAACTTTTTTTTGCCCTTATGATGGACTATCTTAGTAATTGCGTTTTCCAAAATGCATATTTAAACGATTAGTTGTAGTTCTTAAGTATAGGAGATGTCACCAGATTAGAATATGACCACACTAAGCATCATGGGAAATGTAGTTTTAAGCCATATATTTGCATATATCCGCTAGTATCCACTACGGATAATGCATTTTTGCCGAGTACGAGCATGAAACTAATACAGCTTATCATGATCCATAATCATGATGATGTAAAAATCTCATTATGTGTTCACTCTTCACGCTCTGTGATTGGGCAGTAAGACACAGCGACTGCCTCTCCCAAGACAGAGTAGCTGGCTGCAGCACCCAGGCAGCGCCTGTCTGTATTGTGTCTGTGTGTCAGGGCTGCATAGTGGAGCATTTTACTCGCATAAGGGAGCACTTGTGCAAGTATGTTTTTCAACCCTTTTGTTCGCATTTTCGCGCATCTGTATATAAATCTACAAGTCTCCTACAACTTTTCTTTGTTCACATCGGCAACTCTCGCGGTGACGCGCAATGACGTCTCAGCAGCACAAGATGCACTTGTAGCTAATTAGCTATGTTATCAGATGGATACTGGATGGATACAATTTTACTCAAGAAAAAGATATGTGATGTTACACATATCGGTATCGGTGGATGTCGGAATCGGAAATTGAGAGTTGGACAATATCGGCATATTGGTTATAAGCAAAAAAGCCATTATCGGACATCCCGATGCAGTATCTATCCGTATCATTTAAGAGAAGCAGTGCTAACACAACATGAGCTGTCCACTAATATTATAGCCCACTAAAGTAGGAAAGAATGCCTTAAAACATTCCTGCTGATGACCTCCACATCCACCTATCATTTGTTAATGTCAGAATATTTATCAGACCCTACAGCAAACACTCTGGTGCTCAATTGCACCACTAATATTCTCTTGTCGGCCTCGGGAGTTGTGTCTAACTGCTTTGAGAATGAGGGATTTGTTTGCTTTATCAAACCGCCATCAATCTGCTGACTTTAGCTCTGCCATTGGGCTGTTTTTTTTTTTTTTTTGTGAAAAGACATGTAAATAATCAAAGAAACACTGGCTATTTTCAGTTTAGCTGGAAGATTGTTATGCATTCTGTTTTTTGGCACTGTCGTGGCTTATTGGTCACATTATCACAGCAGATCCAAAGTTATTGTCGTTAGTTATCCAGTCAAGGGCTGTTTACTGGCGCTGTTGAGGCATTTTTGACATTTAATTAAAGTTCCATTATGCTATTCCATGATGACAGTTGATAGTCACACCCCCACAACTTGCATTACATACATACAAAATAGCTCCAAGTTTGTGTTCCAGTACTGTGAAAGTGCAATGCAAACACACATGCTGGCTGCTATGCTGTATTCTGGTCATTGCACTGGCTGTCACAACACCATAAAACTAATGACCCATAGAGTAATGCAGCACTGGAAAAAGGAAATCAAATGTCACTAATCGGACACTATTTATGGAGGATCAAATTCAAATGAAATTTAGCAGTCTGAACATTAAATGACTTTAGCCGCTACAGGCTGCAAAAATATTTTGCATTTGGTATTTTACAGCTACAGTTTTAGCTACACATGCATTGAAAATGGTAAAAAAACAAACAAAAACAATCTGAATTAATAATGCACACTATGGATGTGACACCATCAGAGAGGTATGAATTTATGTGTGTTTACTCGAGCTACTCATTTTTGTAACATTTATTTTCAGAGCTTATTTTAAACCCAAACAAAGCAAATATGCTTGTTTTACTAGAACATTAACAAAATGCTGGTGTCCACAACTCACATTTTGTATTTCAGAATGCATTTCTTTCTACTGTTCTTTCATTATTAACTCAAAACTTCAATGAAAAGCAGGCTTGTGGGCACCTCGTGTGGTCGTGGGCACCACGTTGGTGACCCCTGCTTTAAAGTGATTGGAATGTTTTGGTTACTTTATTTAGTGCAGTGATGTGTCAAATTTATTTAGGGTAGAAGGAAGCATATGAAAAGGAAATACACCAGGTCCCCAACTTACGAACACAATTGGTTCCAGACGACCGTTCGCAAGTCGATTTGTTCGTAAGTCCAACAAAAGGTAATATTACCAATGACATAGGTCCTACATGTACGTGTATACTTATACAGTATATGTGTATGTATGTAAATATGAGTTTGGATGCAGTAGTAATGTTAAACGAGGATAATTAATGAAAAAAAACAATAATAATAAAAATGATATAATAATACGTAATGATAAATGTTATTTACCTTTGAAGAGGAGTGGTCAAGCATAAGTCATTGGTGGTAGTGGTGGAGGAGGAGGGGGAGTTATTGAAAAAAGAACAAATCGTCGTCGTCGTTAGACTCTTCTAAAAGAGGTAGTGTTCTGTGGGTGGTGTAGAATTAAGCAGGCCTATTAACTCTTCATAACTTTAATCACACACTCTGTCCGGGTCGTACAGCTACAATTTACAGTAGCTTTCCATTTCTCCTTTACACTTTCTCCCCACCGTCTTCCTCTACCTGTTGGTCCCATTAGCAGTGTCACAGTGCCCTCTACTGGGCAAGCATGTAGCAGTATAAATATGGAGTTACTACAAGGCAAAATACATGAAAATATAGACCAGTCAGCTTGCGTTCATATCTCCGAATGTTCACAAGTCGGATGTTCGTAAGTTGGGAACCTCGTGTTAAGCAAACAAAACAACTTTTGATTGTGCATATGTGCAATAAGGGTTGGCATTGTGTATGAAATATTGTAAGGCAGAGTTATTGCACACATGGCTGACTTGCAGTCAGCATGGGTTTGAGTACCCCTCAGTGACTGTAGATGTGAATGGTTGTCCGTGTTCAACCTAACATGCGAAGTTAGGTCAACCAAAATTTTTGCAATGTAGGAGGAAGCCGGAGTACCCGCAGAAAACCCACGCATCTCTACACAGAGATATGAACCCATATCTTGTAGCTCTCCTGACTGTGTCTTATCCACACGGAAAGGACGTTCTGGGTGCAGACACAGTATTTTTTGAAAAATGGCTTCCAGAGTCAAAAACTCCAAGTTGTCGTTTTCGTGTAGACAGACGACGCCGGTGTTTTACGAAAACAATGACGTCACCGGCCCAATGGCTTACAGGGAACATTGGTCACCAGTATGCTACAAGAAGATCTACAATTGGACAACTTTTGTTTCACACACCACAAACAAATGGAATTGGAAAAAGACATAGATCCGGACACAATTTTTTTTTCTCACATCAGAAATGACTGCTGTTGCCAGGAGCAATACGACAACAACATTAATATCGGCAAAAAGTTGTCAGTTACACACATAAACAGCAGAAGCATGTGTGCAAATTATAATAATAATCAGACAATATTTTAATCAGTTATTGGAACCCTTCAAAGTAATTGCAATCTCGGAAACTTGGATTAACGTCGACAAAGGCTTGGACTTTGAGCTGGAAGGTTATCAAATGATGTGCATTAACAGGAATAATAAAAGTGGAGGAGGAGTTGCTGTGTACGTGGGCAAACATCTGAACTACAAAATGGTAAAGAATAAGTCATTCGCTATTCATAACATTTTGGAATGTATAATGATTGAAATCTGTAAAGAAAAAAAGCAAAAATGTATTAATAAGTTGTTTATATAGAACTCCAAAATCAAGCATTGAAATGTTGAAATGTAAGCACTGTCCAGCCAATGATAAGATCCTGTTTTTACGTATTTACTTCCACTGCCAATCAATTCATTAACAGCATGTTACGTAGTACATGCCGCTGTTTGGCAGGTTAGCATATAGCTAACGCTGCTTGCTAACCACGTATTATGGCGAAACAAACGGTCAGTGCAACAGCGACTCACCAAGCCAAGGTAAAAAAAGCGGTTCTTTTAAAGTGGACTGGCTGTCAGTGAGGCTCTAGCATACCCCCGCGACCCTAGTGAGGATTAGCGGCATAGAAAATGGATGGCTGTCGGAGTACGTGCAAATAGAAGAACAACAGGTGAAACTGGGTGAGATTTTTTTGAATGAGAAAGGGCTGCTTTATAAAACATGCTGCAAAGCCAAAGTAGCGAGCCAGTTTTCTGAGTGAAAAGTGTGGACTGAATGTGTGGCGTAACTGTGCATGTTTTACTGCAGTGCTTTTATTTTGATGGCCGGAAGTGGCAGGAAGTGTTACACCGAGTTTGTGTTGCTGAAGGGACCGCAAGGTCGGTTGAGAGTTAATTTTGTTTTATTTTTAATTTAGCCAAAAGTTCACATATACAACAAACATGGCAACAATTTCAAGTACATATTCAGGATAAAATAGTGCCACAACAGGCTGCTTTCAAACAGAAAGTGAAAGTCAAATAAGGAAATTAAAGTATACCTAATTGACAGTATACATGGTAAGCAAGAAAATAAATTGAAACTAAAATGATAAACTATATGGTCTTTCACTTGTATAGCGCTTTTCCACTTCCAAGGCACTCAAAGCGCTTTGACACTCTTAACACATTTAACTACTGATGACACAGCATCAGGAGTAACTGGGGGTTCATATATGCACACTCACAGTACATACGTACTTCCCCACATTACTCACTGAGTTAACCAGGGTGTTATTATGTTGTTGCTTTTATTACAGCGACGGTGATATCAGCAGTATGACTATAGTTTTTTTTTTGTTTGTTTGTTTTTTTTTTTACAATGATGTGCATTACAGTAATTATCATTCTGTTCACTATCATGGATAATCATTTCATGTGACTGTTTCAATGCACTATTATCATTGTGATCACTATCATAGTTCATCATTTCATGACTGCTATTATGTGTGATTGTCATTGACAGCGTTGTCATTGTGGTTGTTGATATTGTTTTGTCCTTTGTCCTTAAGTCCTTGTTCGTCTTTATAGTCATCACAGACATTTATTTGCTGATGTCGTCCTGTATGTTTCTGTTGTTCTATCACAATTGTTGTTGTTGCTGCTGTTGTCCTTGTCTCTTGTCTCTCTTTTTTTTTTTTTTTTGTCCCCCTCTAATCCCCGCACCTGAACCCCCAGGAGTAACTGGGGGTTCAGTATCTTGCCCAAGGATACTTCGACAGGAGGACGGAGGATCGAACATGCATCCTTCAGGTTGGGACCACCTGAGCCATGCCGCCCCCATGTAGGGGTTTTCTACAAGATTCAGATGGTTAATTGTACTACACCATGGCTTATTTTGTCTGAGGTGTAAAATAAAGAAAGTTTGAAACCAGTCATATACAAAATATGGCAGAATGGAAGTTTTCAGTTCTCAGGTTTTAAACATACTCAAGTTTTGCGATACTACTATATGCATGTCTGGTGCCGCTCACAGAGCTCCAAGGAATGCTCAGGTGGTTTTTGTGTATGCTCAGATACTTGAAAGATTAAAGGGAACATTGCTGATGACGTTGTCCATGTTGTTGTGTGTATTTATCCAGATCTTTGATGTCTTTGACAACAAGCACTCTGGCCTCTGCTCCTCCATTTAACTTGATGAAAATTTTGCAGTTGGCACGACGATGATGACTGGTGTGGTGCTGTTCCTGCCAAACAGTGGGATGCAAGTGTCGATGGTTTGGATGTCTACGTCCACCTCCTTTGATTGTAGAAAAGTAGCAACTTGTTGCTCCGTAGACGCAACATCCATTTTAACTGGTTCATCCCGATTCCCAACTGCCCTGGCATAAGACCCGGGTTTAATCCGAAGCCCTGTCACGATCATATCATTCTTTCGAGTGTTCTGGTCAATGTCATCAATAGTGTTCTTCAATTGCTCAATGATTTTTTCTTTTTCTTCATTATCCATCCATCCATTTTCTATGCGGCTTATCCTCATTAGGGTCGCGGGGGCATGCTGGAGCCACCGTGGACTGGTCGCCAGCCAAAAATCATTCACACTCACATCCATATGGACAATTTAGAGTCGCTTTTGGAATGTGGGACGAAACCGGAGAAAACCTGAGATTCGAACCCAGATCTTCCCGATCTCCACACTGTCTGGCTTGTGTGACTGTGTGCTAACCACTCAGCCACCGTGCAACAGGTATTACTATCTTGTCATACCTTATTCTCCTCTCTCAGACTTTAAAATTCATCCCTCAAGTTTTGAACCTCCTGTTTTATAGAGCCGATGTTTTGTTCCAGATCATCCAACCTCTGTAGTTTCATTAGTTCCTGTTCCATGGTTCTTTGTTGCCTTTTCATCATATCGTTTAATTCTTATTGCTTTTCCATCATAGCCTTTAATTGGATCGGAGACTGCATCGTCAATCTCTCCAGTCGTGATTCTGCGTGCTTGGACAGCTGGTGCTTCAGAATGTTAAAGTGCTCTCCAGCTGGCTTCTGCGGCCGGTATAAATGCCGCATCTTCTTTCTTAGGTAACTCCATGTCTATAATCGACTCCGGTGTAGATCAACCCAAGCTGCCCGAGCTGACATCAGATCCTCTTCCCTTCTTATCTGTCTTTGGCATTGATGCTGTTGCTAATCAACACTGTTTGTCAGTAAGCCTGTTAGCTTGCCTTACAGTGGCATTCGGTGTTTAATATTTGTTGTTACAGCGAGTTCATGTTTCTCACCGGTCCGAGTTGAAGCCAGAGATATCTCTTCAAGAAGACTACAAGATATTTTAAAACTCTGTTTGCCTGTCTGCACTTTTTGTTTGTTTGTTTTGGTGAGGGTGGTCTAGTGGTTAGCATGTTGGCCAACACAGTAACAGTATGGAGATCGGGAAGATCTGGGTTCGATTCTCCCCTGGGCATTTCTGAGTGGAGTTTGCATGTTCTCCCCGTGCGTGCGTGGGTTTTCTCCGGGTACTCCGGTTTCCTCCCACATTCCAAAAACATGCATGTTACTCTAGGTTAATTGGAGATGCATGGTTGTTTGTCTATACAGTATGTGCCCTGCGATTGGCTGGCGACCAGTCCAGGGTGTACCCTACCTGTCGCCCGAAGTCAGCTGGGATAGGCTCCAGCATACCCCCGCGACCCTAAAGAGGAGAAGCGGTAAAGAAAATGGATGGATGGATGTTTTGGTGAGTTCAATCCTCTCGCTAGTCCGAATTGAAGGCAGAGATGTCATCATACTCCTCTACAGTTGTGATCACAAAGTGTGGTTAGGAATACTCCAAAAAAAAGTCAAAAATTGTTTAAAACTCCCGTAGCAAAAGCGGAGCTCTTACCATCAACGTCCTTTCCGATCAACAGGAAGTGACATATATATGATGAGCCTCCATGCTGGGGTTTACAGAAAAGCACACACCAATATGACCAATACCTACTTTTTTGACTCACACCACCACAGTACAAAGAAAATGTATGCAATTTATGCAAAAATGTCACATAGGCGAACAAATATATATTATGATGGTGAGACTTTTTCTGTGAAGTTTTGTTTCACAGCTTACCATTTTCGGTGTTGGTGGGCTGAATAGGAAGTGCGTTATGGTGACAGATATTTCCTGTAACCCAGAACTAGTGGATGGACCTTGCTTCAAACTCTGTGCAAGACTTAATACTTCTTCAGAGAGTTCCAAGACAAAAACTACTGCTGAAAAAAAACATTAAGGCTTGTGTCAATTTTGCCAGAAAACATCTTGATGATCCCCGAGACCTTTGGGAAAATACTCTGTGATCTGATGAGACAAAAGTTGAACGCTTTGGAAGGTGTGTGTCCCATTACATCTGGTGTAAAAGTAATGCCATATTTCAGAAAAAGAATATTATATCAACAGTAAAATATGGTGGTGGTAGTGTGATGGTGTGGGGCTGTTTTGCTGCTTCGGGACCTGGAAGACTTGCTGTGATAAATGGAACCATGCATTCTGCTGTCTACCAAAAAATACTGAAGAACATACTGAAGGAGAATGTTCGGCCTCTGTTTATGACCTCAAGCTGAAACCAACGTGGTTTCTGCAGCAGGACAATGATCCAAACCACACCAGCAAGTCCACCTCTGAATGGCTGATGAAAAATAAAATGAAGACTTTGGAGTGGCCCAGTCAAAGTCCTGACCTGAATCCTATTGACCTTAAAAAGGCCCTTCATGCTGGAAAACCCTCCAAAGTGACTGAATTACAGCAATTTTGCAAAGATGAGTGAGCCAAAATTCCTCCACAGCGCTGTAAGAGACTCATTGCAAGTTATCGCAAACACTTGATTGCAGTTGTTGCTCCTAAGGGTGGCCCAACCAGTTTTTAGGTTTAGGGGGCAAACCCTTCTTCACACAGGGACATGTAGGTTTGTATTTAGTTCTCCCTTAATAATAAAACATTGCAGTTTTAAAACTGCATTTTGTGTTGTCATTGACCGATAATTAAATTTGCTTAATGATCTCAAACATTAAAGTGTGACAAACATGCAAAAAAAATGTAAAAATAAATCAGGAAGGGGCCAAACACTTTTTCACACCACTGGTTACATTTTTACATCTGAATGGTATGCTAATGAGGGTGATACCAACCAAACGACTGTCGTTGGCTGGCAGAGGCCTCACTCCATTGTATCTGAGTGACTGTCATTTGACACCGCAAAACAGCGAAACCGTTCTTGTCTGGACATGCCTCTACCTTTTAGAGGATAAATACTTTCGATCCTGCACCAACTCCTCAGACTAGGGCTGTCCTGCCTAGTCAGACTTGTGTTTGTGTCACCTAGTCATTGAGCATGAACTGATCCTGCTTGGGTGAGAGGTCTTCCAAGACAACATGAAAATCTGATCAGTCCAGTTGCGATCAATTCAATGCCCTGAGAACACTGCTATATCATTTATAAACACAGACAGTAGATTCTGTACATACTAGCTTCAGTACATTATGACTTTATTTTAATGGTGTAGTTGACAATTTTTATTTTATTTTTTCAGTCGAAACCCGAGTGGTGTCAGGCGAACATGGGAGCAAATATACAGTAAATGAAATATGAAAATAATATTCACAGTGGTCGTGTCATACAAGTTAGATGCTGCAAGTCTGTTGTAGGGTCGTTTAGGTCAGGTTCACAAAGCACACCTATATGATATTTACATTTGTGGCTAACAGAAATTAAAAGAAAATAAAGAAGTACATTAGAAGTACTTTTGTAGCTAATTGAAACGAAAAGCAAAGACGCTGGCAGCAACAACGACGGGTGTGAGATTAATTTCACTTTTATTTATGGGATTAACAGAACAGATAATGGATATGTGAAATAAAATAAAATACTTGAAAATTGAAATTATTGTTTGTTTTTTATGACACTATAAGCACAGTTTAGCAACTGTTATTTTAAACATATGACCCTAGAAGCTGGCAGAGATAAGGCAGTTCCAGTCCCGATGACAATCTAGAAATTTCCTCATGAATATCAAAAGGGTTTTGCCTGATCCTGGAAATTCCTTGCGTTCACGTTTCCCACACTAATTGCTGTAGTACAACAAAGAGGATGTAATTAACCTGTGAGGTGAGTTTGGGGGCACTTCACTTTACAGAAGTCGCTTTATTAAATGATCGTTTACTGTTTCTTTTCGGTATTGGCATTTGTAGATGGTCCCTGCGGTCTGGTCTTGCTGCAGGCTGCTCATAGAGATCAATGTAAGTCATACTGCACAGAGGACTGCTTGTATTGATAAAAAAAAAGAAGTTGTATCTCGTTGTCTGTTACCACTGTCGGAAGAAGGTATCGTTTTGCTGTCTAATAAACGTTTGCTTGGGAGTTATTGATTCTGGAAGTTCAAATCTGTGAATATATTTCTAACTTTGCCGCAGAGTGAATCTGAAAGCACTTGTGCGTGGATCTGCAAGGCACCAAATTAGTGCCAAAAGTCACGTTTTTTTGTAGTTGTAGAGTTGTTTGTACTTGAATGATTTTGTTCGTACTTGAAGGTTGTTCTGTTTTTGTACTTGAAGGATATTTTTTTGTAATTGAAGAAATATGTTCCTTTGTATGTGTAAAATATGCTGTATTTCTTTCTGAAGAGGATGTATTTGATAGGTACGTGTCTTATTTTCAAAACAAAATGCATTAGTTTGTGAATGATGTTTTGTATTTGCAAACCACACTGATGTTTGTTTGTGAATTGCTGGGTGTGAGTAAAACACGATCGTGTGTTTGTGAGGTTTTGGCATGATTTTAAGTCCATATCATAACTCCTATTATCTGCTCCAATCTCTGCAGGATTGTCAATGAACGGTGACATCCATTTCCTAAGACAATTTCCTAAGACATCATCTCTAGCAATAGCCATCGCCCCAGAGTGTTATTTAGCACCATTAATTCTGTCATTAACCCTGTCACTGCTGTTTTTAATGATGTTTCTGAACACACATGTAATACATTTCAACATTTTTTTATGGACAAGGTCGCAACAGTCAGACAATCCATTTCAAAGGTCTCAACTGCTGGTCTGCCTGACTCCCCGGTAAAACACACTTTTGAGAACTTTGAGCCACTCTCCACTTCTCTTCTTAAAAAATCAGTCCAACAGTTAAACCCCACCAACTGCCCTCTAGACGTTATCCCTGCAAGGATAATGAAGGAGGTTATAGATACCATTGGTCCCAGCCTTGTTCTTTTTATGAACAGCTGCTTCAGGCTGGGTGTTACCCCCACTGCCCTTAAGCAAGCTGTACCACTTCTTAAAAAAACGAACCTAGACCCATCAACTCTGTCCAACTTCCGTCCAATCTGCCCTTCCTGTCCAAGGTCATGGAGAAACTTGTCTTCCCACAACACGTCATATTTGTCTATCCATAATATTGCTAATAAATTTCCATCAGGCTTTAGAACCCGTCACAGCACAGAATCAGCGTTATTGAAAGTACACAATGACATCATCACAGCCCTTGACGTTAAAAACTCTGTTGTTCTGGTGCTTTTAGACCTTACAGCTGCTTTTGATACTGTGGACCACTCAGTCCTCATCTCCCGCCTGGAACACTGCGTTGGCCTACGTGGCTCTGTGCTTAAATGGTTCATGTCATATCTCACCGACAGGACTTTTTCAGTAATGATTAATGACTTCTCCTCTACAACCGCTCCCCTCCCCTCTGGCGTGCCCCAGGGTTCCATCCTTGGGCCTACCTTATTTTCACTATCCATGCTACCATTAGGACCAGTCATCTCCAGACACAATATCCATTTTCATTTTTATGCCAATGATGTACAGCTCTACCGACCAGTTATGCTCAGTGACAAGAAGGCACTAGATCCCCTCCATAGCTGCCTTCATGACATCAAACAATGGCTGTCTCACAAGTTCCTTCATTTGAATGAAGGAAATACAGAGTACATTGTTTTTCCCCCTGATTCACCGCACAGTGAACCCAATTTTAATGCTCCCACCCCTCTTTTTGCTCCTGCTGTTAAAAACCTTGGTGTGTTTTTTGACAACAGTCTACAGTATGATAAGTAAATTATTTCTGTGGTCAGAACAAGTTTCTTCCACCTCAGGCTCCTGGCAAAGGTAAACCCTTTTTTATCAAATGCAGATCTTGAAAAAGCGATTCATGCTTTCATCAGCTCGAGGCTTGATTATTGTAATGCCCTCTACACTGGAGTAAATCAGTATTTACTCCGCAGGCTCCAATTGGCACAAAACGCAGCTGCTCGCCTTCTTACTAATGCTCCAAAATACGACCATATCACTTCAGTTCACCGTTCTCTCCATTGGCTCCCGATACAGTCTAGAATCAGTTTTAAAGTCCTTTTATTTACGTCGCTCCAGCATACTTGGCTGAGTTTTTAACTGTCCGTCACCACTCCAATGCCCTGCGCTGTTCTCATCACACAACGTGAAGCACCTTGGGCACCATTGGAATGTTGTAAGGTGCTATACAAATAAACTTTGATTTCTGATTGATCAGTAGCCGGTGCTTTTATAGGCCCTTGTCCCTGAATATAACAGGTTAGCTATACTGCATAAGTTACCATGGCGACATAGCCACCCCGTATAAATTAACCAGCTTTGTAGTACTACATATCCAGCCCAGGGCGTACACTGCCTCTCGCCTAAAGTTAGGTGGGATAAGCTCCAGCTCAACTATGACCCTGAGCAGAATAAGCAGTAGAATTTGGATGGATGAATATTGTAAGGCGTGTATGGGAACAAAACACCAAAGTGGAGCCCTCACACATTTTTAGTAGAATTTATTTTTTTCTCATCTCACGAAATCACAACTCCTGCTAGTAGAGAGGCTTGTTGAAACCAGTTGACAGCTATAATAGCCAGGCCTGGCATCTTTACTCTTAAGATTCTATGCATTGTGATGTGAAAATGATAAAGAAAAAGACAGCCATGTGTCTTCAAATGGAATCTGAAGAGCTGGAGATACAGCACTTCTCTCTGAGTGGACGTCTGTACCCCAGAGAAAATTGATGTTCTTTTGGTGTCCCTCGTTGTCTCCTAAGAAGACTTGTGGATGTTAAAATGTCACACTGGACTTTGGATTGGTTATATTTGGAATGGCACAGCAAGAATATGGTTTTCCACAAGGCAGAGGCAGATAAGTTGTTTTTTTTGTATAATTGTCATGGTGGCAGCTCACCAACCATGCCTAATCAAAATGAGATGACACTTATTTTGAACGTTGACAGACGTGTTCATTAACAAGCAAACTGTAAAAGCCTGACTGACATCAGTCATTATACCGGAGATTATAATGCTTGGCAACACAGTTATCCAAGACGGATGCATTATGTAAATAGAAGAAAGCAGAAAGAGGAAAATGAAAGGGCTTGTGTTTTAATGGAAAAGGGGACTTAACCCTTCACACAAAAAAAAATGAAAATGTTTACCAAATTAGAAAAAGAGATGAGTGCCAAGCCATTACTGACCGACTAAACGTTTATTTGATCCCCATGCAAATTGTCATTATACCATAGAACAATTATATTCCAATGAAACAGGACCTCATGGTCATAAAAAACATTTGTCTGAGTGTCGACTGAGGTTGATACAGACGTGCGCGTTCACGCCTGTTTTCACAAACGTGTCCTGGCAGCTTGAGGCGCATCAGTGAGGAGATAATTAGTCTAAAGTATAAATTATATATATATATAAATTATTTATTTATTTGTATTATTTACTTGTATTAATGTCTCGTCTGTTGTTGTTGCTTAATTTATTGGTATATATGTTTATGTGTTTATGTTTCTTATGTTCTTATTCTTTCATTTGTTTTCTTTCTTTTCTTGGGAGAATGAACAGAATAAGATTTTCATTGCATGGTATAACTGCTGTTTTACCATGCACATGACAATAAAAACTCTCTTGAATCTCTTGAATCTCTTGAATCTAAAGTCTATCTTAGAAAGGACAGCCAATGGTGCAAACTTATTGTATAGCTTTATTTTCCCACTGTTCACAAAATAGTGTTGAGATGAGCTCCAGTGCTCGTTTCTCATATTTAAGTGAAAAGCATGCTCTATTAGGTTGAGAAGGGACCAATGACTTAGCCGTTGAGTATTAAATTTAGGTGCCTTCAAAAAGTCTGTTTTTGTACTGTCCATCTGCACTTTGAAGCTCTGTCCTATCAGCTTAGAAGCATTTTTTGAATGTGTGCAAAGTATAGTCCTATTGTATAGGGACTCACAATTTATCTTCTCATATCAGAAGTCTGATTTTGTGACACCCTTAGTTACGACCACCCCCACAATAACCAAATTCCCACTTCAGGGTTACTACTTTTCCCTGTGGTGATGTACTGCAGGTATGGAAAGGCACAACATGAAGCAACATTTATTTAGCCAAACTGCAAGTGAATATTGAGTCCACCACATTCAATATTCGATGACGCGGGCTCTAAGGTGACGCTTACTCAATATATTGCACTCGCAGGGCATCTCAAAAATTTCCAAAATGTCTCAGTTGCCAGTGGACCGGGATGACAGCAGGCGACTAACATGTTGGCATGGGAGGAGCTGGAGGCAAAAAAAAAAAAATTATGTGAGAATGGTCTGCAGCCCTTCATGGAGGAGTGGGCGGTCAAGGCCAATTGGCCTTGTGTGCAACACAGGCAATGACATCAGGGAATCTAATCAACTGGTTTCAAGCAGTAAAAAGATGTGGGGGGATGGAAATGTGCAATTATTGCTTGCATTCTATTTAGTTTGTCTTCTAGAAACAATAGAAAAACATGGATATATCATCCTATAGCAGAAACTCACCGGACCGATAGTCCACAAGGTGTGCTCATTTATGATTTTCTTTTGGTTCTGATTGGAGAATTAAATTGCAAATATCTGTAAAGGTCTGCGATTGGCTGGCGACCAGTATAGGCTCCAGCATGCCCCCGCGACCCTAAAAGAGGAGAAGCGGTATAGAAAATGGATGGATGGATATTTGTAAAGGTCATGTGGTAATTTGCAAGTCTGATCTCATATAGAAATGTGATAATGGAGCCATTTGAACACAGCAGTGGTCAGGTTGCTGTGCATGTGACGCTGCACACCACAAAATAGACTTCTGAGGAGGTTGCCTCACCGTATGGTGTTGTCAAGCACTGGCATCTTCAGGCCAAGTTTAGTCGGACATTGGTACAAATGACAAATGCAGCGTGTTGCACGGTGGCCGAGTGTTTAGCATGTTGGCCACACAGTCAGGAGATCGGAAAGACTTGGCTTTGAATCTTTGCTTATGTGTCTGTGTGGAGTTTGCATGTTCTCCCCGTGCGTGGGTTTTCTGCAGGCAATCTGGTTTCCTCCCACATTCCAAAAACATGCATGTTAGGTTAACTGTGAGTGTGAATGGTTGTTTGTCTATATGTGCCCTGCGATTGGCTGGCGACCATTCCAGGCCCGAAGTTAGCTGGGATAGGCTCCAGCATACCCCCGTGACCCTAATGAGGATAAGCGGCATAGAAAATAAAGGGATGGATGGGATAAATGCAGCAAATGGTGACCACTACTGGCCAATCACAGTCTGCCATCTAGGAAGTAGAGGCCACCATTTTGGAGCTGTAACTCAAACGTGGTTCAAACAAGTTGTGTGGTTCATTTTCATTTAAAAAAAATGTTGATACAGGTTGCTCATTAAGGTAATAACAAGTAAAAGCAGAGAATAATTCACTTTGGTTAAAAAAATATTTCAAATTGTTTTCATATACGTCTTAGTCTCATTTACAGTATGTCTTTTGTATGATCTGAAAAACGTTTGTGTTCTTACCTTGTATCTGTATATGGAGTGCATGCATCCTATTCTTCTCCAGGAAAAGCTCTGATACTTTGTTGTAAAAGCCTGATCACCTCCTGGTGATTTTGGGTATCCAAGCCTTCATCTTGCCAGTCAAATTCATTCATTCATTTAGCAGCGCATGAAAATCTTGAATGCATTTGACATTCTGCTGGCTCGTGTTAGTGCCGCTGTAAGAAAAATACATTTTAAAAAACAGCGCTGGATTTTCATGTCTATAAAATTATGGAACTACAAGCACCTTCCAGCTCACGCACGCCTCACTCACCCCTTCAGGATGCGATGGTGCTGCAAGTGCCAAATTACCAAGAATAATGATGCCACACTTACTGTAAACACATTATAAAGGCTGTATAAAGTCATTGCACCATGATACAACTCAGTGTGCACTCAGGCGGTATAGGTGGAGCTTGCGCACTAAGCTGAGAAAAGATCCTCACAGCATCACCTTAGGTTTCTGACCTGTATTTGACGAGGAAATATGCAAATTCAGCTATTTTTACTTAAGAATAAATTGAAAACGATTGGAATCTTAAAAAAAATACATTTAGAATACAGTTTAATGGACAGATATTAATATTTGTTTTATGTTATTATTATTGTTTTTGGTTTAAAAAAAAAATCATGACAGGTGAGGCCTCACCTGCTTCGCCTGACTGCACATCAGTGGTGCTAACGACTGCCTGAACTTACTATGGAGTGTTGAGGTTCAGGTTAGTGACAACACACCAGCTACTGCAGTGCATTGTGGTATACTCAGCTATGTCTATAAGGTGTACCTAATAAAGTGGCCAGCAAATCATATATTTACAGCAATTTGACTTTAAAGCACGAAGTCACATGTGTACATGCAGATGCTTGAAATTGTATTTGGATCATTTATGACACTGCTGAGAGAAGGGCTCATTACAGAATTTGGCCGTAGAATGAGTTGCACAGTAATGACAATACCGCCATCTAGTGGCCATAATGCAAACTGCTGGCAAATACTCAGGAACGCTTCAAAGAGAAAGCATGAAAGCGGTCTATTATGGAGAATCAGCAAGACCTTTCAAGCAATGAACAATGCTTCTCCTCATCTGACTGGGCGACAGAATGTCAGACGTTTATGCAATTTCCAACTGGTTTCGTCACAACAAGTTTGTTTCCGTTATTGATGTTTCAGCTTATTACTCATTGAAACTAAACTACAGTACTGTAGATATGTACATGTACTGTATCTCACAAATGTGAGTACAACCCTCACATTTCAGCAACATTTTTCATATCTCAAGGGGAAACACTATAAAAATGAAAGTTGGATAAACTTCAGAGTAGTCAATGTGCAGCTTATATAGCAGTACTGGGCCGCATGGCAGTTTCTAACATGATTAGCAGGCCCAAACGCACCTCCAAGATGTTGTTGAGGAAGACAAAGGTGAAGATGATGGAGTAATGGTGGAGGGGTGCAAGGTGTCCAACATCCACCAGCAGTGGTGTCATCACAGAGGAGTGGAAGAAGATTCCAGTATAAGCCTGTGCAGCTCTGGTGAATTCATCCAGCTATTTAGAACTGTGGTAAAGTTCAAAATATATTCACAGATTCGAACTTCCGGGAAAAATACTGTAACTCCCAAGCGACTTTGGAGTTCATTTGTGAGTTTGTTACACAGCAAACAATACCTCTTTCTAACCGTAGTAACACCGACAATGTGCTACAACCAATTTTTTTGTAAATCAAAATGAGCCGTCTTCTGTGCAGTATGACTGATCTCTATGAGCGGCCAGCAGCGAGACAGGAGCACATGGACAGTCTACAAATGTCAATATCAAAAAGAAACAATAAACGATCATTCAATTATTTCACTTCTGTGATGTGTAGTGCCACCAAACTTAAATCACACATGAACTGCATCCTCATGGTTATACTACAACACTGTAGTATAACCTGAGTATAACTGAGTTCCTTGTTCATGGGTCTAATTATGACCCATCCTACACCTCAAGATTCTCCAGAGGCTTGCAGTTATGCATAACCCTACTATTTGGCCACCCCTAACCAAAACTCGCAAGCAGAAATGGTTGCAGTGGGCCAACAAATACATGAAGGTTAATTTTCAAACAATCCAGTTTACTGATGAGGGCCGTGCAACCTTTGGTGGTCCGGATAGATGAAGTAAAGTATGGCCAACATATCTCAACAAGGCTGTGATGTCAACAAGGTGGTGGCTGAGTTATGTTTTGGATTGGAATCATTGGGAGAGAGCTGGTAGGCCCTTTATGGCCATTGAAGGTGTGAAAATGACCTCAGCAAAGTACTGTATGTAGAGTTTCTGACTGACCACTTTCTTCCATGGTACAATATGAAGAACCGTACCTTCTGTGGCAAAATGACCTTCATGCATGACAATGCACCACTTATGATGCAAAAAATACCTACCCCTCTGTCATTGGCTGTTAAGGGCATAAAAGGAGAGAAACTCATGGTTTGGGCCCCCTAACTTCCCCTGACCTCAACACAACTGAGGTCCTATGGAGCATCGTCAAGCAAAAAATCTGTGAGTGTGGGAGGCAGATCATCTGACATGTTGCAAAGAAATTCAAGCCGAAACGCTCCAAAAACGCACAAGTTCAATGTAAGAATTGTGAAGGTTATAGCAAAGAAGGGCTCTTATGCTAACATGTAACTTAGCGTGTTAGAATGTTAGTGATTAAAATAGCTTTTGTTTTCAGTCAATATGACCTCCTTATGCTGCAAATTCAACTAATGACAATTAATTTTCGGTTCTTAACAACCAGTGAAAAGCTTTGAAACTCTGTCGTGCATACAGTAATGATGTGGATTTTTTTTTTTAAATACTGTTATCATTGGGAGGTTTGTTCAATGACATTCAAATTGTACTCAAAAGTTGATGACTTGAAAATTATGATGGCTGTAATTGATATTGACTATTTAGCAAAATCAGAGAAAAATGCAATTTGCATAATAATTTGGAACACAGTGTAGTGCCACAAAACTCACCTCACACATCAATGACCTCTTGGCTATACTACAACAATTATTTTTACACAATTTTTAGGACTTTTTATTAGGAAAAGCGTTCAATAATTTAACTTCAGGACAAGCCGCATTCAAAATGAATGAATGAATAAATAGATTTCACTTCTGTGACGTGTAGTTCTTGTTACGTCATCACCCTTCACCGCTTGCTAGCTGTGACATAGGCAGATGAGACAATGAAATTTTTCATAGTAAATGTTTTCTACCATAAAGTAAGGTGCATACATTTGTACATTATTTCAATGTTATATTGTCTACCCCAGAACACCTTTTATTTTGGCAAACTGTGGCATTTATTGCAAAACAACAAACAAGTCTAGTAAATAACACCTTACAACCTGCACTGTAACACCATTTCTAAAAATAGAAAATGTATCATTAGGGATGAGCCAGATACTCATTTTAGACAAGTATCGGTTACAGATAATGCGTTTTTGCAGAGTACGAGCATGAAACGAGTATAACTCGTCATTATCCGTAAAGATGAAGGAAAATCCTCATTGGGTACCGTAAATCACGGTGTATAAACCGCACCTTTTTTCCACCGGTAAGAAGCAAAAAATCGGGGTGCGGTTTATACACGATGACAGGTCTGTGACCAGACTCGGACTGAAAAATAATATCAGACAACGCTTCTACAATGCTTCAGCGGAAGATCACTCGTACTACAAGCCCGGTCACACCGCCTGAACTTTGCTGTAGCGTCCCTTGAACGGTAGGCAACGCTCGTCACCGCGCACAAAATGGGAAAAAAAAAATAGAAAACACGGGCGTTGTCCTAGCGGTGCACCGCTGAAGCCAGCGTTGCTTTCGCCTTGATTTAACGGTAGCGAACGTTGGTTTAGCGGTGACGCGAGCGGTGATAGAGCGGCGTTCTGCGCATGCGGATCAGTTATCCATGTATTGTACATAACACATAATGCTGCATTGCTTCAGTGTGAATTTGAATAAACTCCAACGTTGTATTGTATTTTACAACTGCAATGTTTTAATGGAAGCTTAGGTTAGCTTCAGTGTATATAGAGATCGTTTCACTGTGTGAAACACACAACAGTCAGATAAGTTAGAAAGGAATTGCATACACAAGCATTTTCAACAACTGTACAGCAGAGGGCGCTAAAGTCAAACAACTGTCTGACCCACACACGGCTATTCCCAAATGTGCTTCATGAATTCCATTGCAGATGAATTGATGGATGGCAGATTTCTCCTTTTTTCTTCTTTTTGAAATTGCTTAGTACCTTTACGCATGTTGATTTGAGATGAAAGAGTTGGCAAGCATTTATGAACTCAACTTTTTTTTTTTCCCCCGCCGTGAGCCTGAAAATGGGGGTGCGGTTAATACACGGGTGCGGTTTATACACCGTGATTTACGGTAACTATTTATTCACTCTTCACGCTCTGTAATCCTCCCCGGACGGACGGACAGACAGACAGACAGAAACCATATTGATAATTACAAATCAAATGAAAATTCTCCACTTATAATTTGATTAATGATTTATTGACAGTTACTTTTCTCCAACATGATGTCTCTTGATACCAATATTATTGACCATAAAGTTTATTTTTCATTTTTAAATTACATTTATAATCATGATTTACTCACATACACATGTATTGTTCATTCTCCTATTGCAATAAACAAGAATAGCCAGAATGAGCCAGGTATTGCTACAGTTCACTATACAAACTCTTTGTCCGTCTGACAATGAAATTCAAAAATAACTTTATTGGCAAGACAAAAGTTAGATCATAGCCTCTCGTCTCACTCTGTGCTGCAGGAGAGACTGAGGGCACAATAAGGCTAAGGCTAGTAGCCTAAACACAGCTAACATGTAACACCTGCTCCAAAAATAAGAACTGAATATTTCCTCCCATTTGTGAATAATGATAATGAAGTGATGATGAGTGCTTCAAATATCTTGTTACTACTTGACAGACAGACCAGATTGCAGTACACTGGATGAAGTTCTAAGGTTAGCTTTTCCAGTACTGTATTAGGCCACTTTGTAACTCCAGGTGGCGACGACATGGGGAGCGCACATTAGAGCACACATTAGAACACATATGTTACACACACCAACAGGAAGGAGAGCACAGACCCTGGAATAGTTCCTCACTCGTAAAATAACTCAACAACAAGATTTCCGCTCTGCAACAAAAAAAAGAGCACAATGGTGGACACAAGGACACAACAAGGCCAGCATCTTCTGCATCTTCTGGAAGTAATGGCATTGATAATGGTCCTCACACAACTAACTACATGAGTCTTTAACTTTTGTCTCTCGATGCCTGGTGTTGTACCCTGTTCCCAAAGCAGAGATAACCCAAGCAAAAAAAAAAAAAAGGCCCTTTAATATGAAGGGTCGACCCCTGAAAACAAATTTCACCTTTTTCTCTTTCTCAGTCCACCCTAAGGATGGAAGAACCGAAAAGTCTGTCTGCTGGCTGCCAGTTTACATGTATGACTCCAGACAACATGTCACAATGATAACAATACAAAAATGCTCATTGCATTGCAATATTCAGACAAAAGGTAAGACATTAGAGCTCATTGCTTCCCAATGAAAGGGCACAGTGTACATCTCCATAGCTCAGTTGCGGGCTCGGTCATGACTCCTATCTGAGTCTGTAGGTCATCCACAATGTGGATCGCCACTCTCCTCTCATATTCATGCCAAAGTCAAACCAAACAGCCCAAAGCAAACAAAGTGCAGTCTTTGTGAAAGAAAACAAGTCATGGTACATTTTATGGCTTTCATTTTGTAAGAGAAGATGTTGAGTTGGTGCTCTCCCAGTGGACGCCACTGGGGTTCAACTCAATCATTGTTCCATTAATGTATTTGGCGTTCAACTATTTTTCCTACTACTTTCTTTCGAGAGCTAGATTTCCAATATCAATGTGTCCTCTCTTCTATGTGAACCTTGAGAGGAAGGTGAGATGAGGAGTGAGAAAATGGAAAAGGACTGGAAAAGATAAACCCTGCTATAAAGAAGTTTGACCCTGCAGGACCTAAATGTGAGGTTGCGTACAGGAACAGCTTGGTTACATAAGCACACACAAGGTGGAACCTCACCACCCACAGTGTGAATCAATGATTGAAGACCTGGGTTCATGTAAGGTGAGTGAGATGTCTTTTTTTTTTTGAAAGCCTGATGTGAACTCTCCCCAAGGTGCAGTATTTGCAGGGATCATGCAGCCAATACAGCAGTTCCAGGACAGTGGAACCTTCAAATTTGTATCATAGGGAGGATAAATAAATATTTTTGGAAATAGAACATAGAAGCAGAAATGGAACTTGGCTGCTTCATACAATATGAGTTATGAAATTCATTAGATACTTTAAATAGCATATAGTCAAAAGCGCTGGGCAAATGGCTAGTTTGAAAATGACCGGATGAGGTTGTACATACAGTATTCACTGCTCTTAAAACATGTTTTGTTTACGACTTCTGAACCAATCATGCTGCATATCAATGACTTATACAGTATACAAGCTCAACATGTCATCTACGAAGTCAACCAGCATCATATGAACACTGATGGTTCTACTGTATGTCCCAAACGACTCTTTTTTTTGGCCTTGGTGAGGCTGTCCTCTCTGCTGTTACTAGGTTGGCAGATATGCCCAGTGGAAATGTTTTGGTCGCTACAATCTATTTTAAAACACAGATTTGTCCAAGCCTGTGTGTCTTTCTGCATGCTTCCCCAAAGTCAAGCCATCCAATGACTCGTGCTAACTCTCTTCTCACCTCACTTTCTCAGGTCACCTGCTTGGTGGCAGATATTACTCACATTAGAGAAGAGTTGTGGGTCATATGCAGTGCTTCAAAACCACCACTAGTACATGTGGTGGCCACAAAGCTACACTACCGACGAAACGTCATCGTCTTTGTTTTTTGAAGTGCATAGGATGAGAAGAGCACATTTATTTTTTATGGTGGCAGAAGAATAATGATATGGCCAAGATACGTGTGGATTTGATGGTGTGCATGTGTGTTTTCTGTAGCTAATATGGCAACCATGATAGGCTGGGCCACAGTGACAGGATGTACAAGGGTGTTCAATGGATAATGATTATCTGTCCTCTGCCCATTCCATCGGCAGGTCCCTCACAAGTCTCTGAAATGAAGGAAGAGTTTCAGGTAAAGGGAAATATGAGAGCCTTAAAGTTGTACTTCTTGCCATTGACCCCCCCTCCCAGTAAATATTTAAATAAGTTTGGATCAGTTGCTGTCTGTGGATCATGTTTGTATCTTCACAGTGTGCTTTTGGAGTGGCTGATCCCAACCAGGCCCAAGTCAGAAGGTGTGATGTATCAGTAAGGGGAAAAGAGGATGGGTCCGTGGGTGGTGCGGATGGGCCCAGGGGCGGGTCTCAGGATGGCGTGACTGAGAGGCGGTCCTTGCAGTAGATGGTGGTGGGGGTGTGGCGCAGCAGCCGCCGCACGGAGAGCCAGCGGGTTCGTGGAAGCGGCAGCAGCCATTGCTGCGGCAACAGCCAAGGGACTGGGCAGCAGTCCTGCCCCCAAAGCTTTGGTGAGATCCTTGGAGAAGTTCAGAGAAGACTAAACAGCACAAGAGGACAAGAGAGAAAAGAGGATAAAATTATAAATTCTGGGGTGTAAACACATAATCTTCTTTTTGATTCTTCTTGACTGATATGTTTACAATTAAACCTATTTAACATCAAGACAAAAAAAGAATGTCTTGCTTGCAGAGATTAGCACTGTCAAGTCGATTTTTGCATCTACAAATTTGCTGACTGCATCAGAGGAAGAACAAGACTCAGAAGCTTGAAAGGTTACCGTCAGATCAGCTCCCCTGTGTTTCTTGTGCCGGCTGAGGAGGGGATTTGGTTTGCCTGCCATGCCGTCCCGGTGCCTTCGACTTGATATGTGCTGAAACAAATCCGACAAACCTCACATTACTTTGATTATTATGGCGCACTAAACGATGAGCAATCACTATTGGAAGAACCACAACTGCAATTGTTCTCTCAAATGACTGACATCATCATCTGAAGACTAATACAAATGTCAAACACCATATGGATATACTAAGTTTTAGTTCGGATATAAGCGTTGGGCTGGAACTGTTTGGGGAAAATCTTTTTCTTTTCCAGCCTGACTGTGTCCCAGTGCACATAAAATATCAATAGTGGCATGTTTGGATGTGTTTGGTGTGGAAGAACTCAATTCAGATGAATCAGAACAGAGGCTGTGAGTCAGCAGACCCCTTGTCATGTCCAGTGTCAGTGACCTCTTACCTCACAAATATTCTTCTGCATAAATGGAGAAAAATTCACACAGATACTGTACACCACTATGGTCTCCCATTTTAACTTCCTCTAGGTATGTAATGCCCAGACTTGCTAATACATTTGTCCACATAATGTATATATTTTTGAAGCCTATTCCTAACTTTGTCCACATACCTGTTTGAGCTGGAGTTCAGAATTGACCCGCACATTGCAGATCTCACAGTGGAAGGTTCTTTCCTGAGTGTTTGGGTCCACCGGCCCGCATCCCTGTTCCCCACTAGGCTTGGGGCCAAGGCGTGGATATGCCTTGATGGGGCCCAGCCCGCTTCGTGCTTCCAAGATGGTTTTGTGTTTGGTACCTGCACATACACACATACCGGGGTCAGTAATACCATTGTCTGTTTCTAGATCATGTGCAGTTTTTAATACCAGACAGAACCCTGTTTGTTTCACTCAGTTTGCATGCATGAATACGAATATATGGACACCCTTGACAACGTTGTATACACTCCTGATCAGAAAAATGGAAATAATTTACATTTTGCACAGTTGGCTCTTAAGGAGGTTCTAAGTAGAGCTTCAAAATGCAAGAAGAAGAAATGTGAGCGAGACAAAAAAGAATTTTGAGCAAGCAATTTATTACAAACAGCTGTTAAACTGAAATAAGCTGTTCATCAGCTGATCAACAGTTGTAGTTTCCAGGAAGCTAGTGAGAATGTTGCTCCAGGTGGTGAAGGTGGCTTCACGGAACGAATCCACTGTCTGGAACAGATGTCCATTTTTGTAAACTTCCCTTGCCATCCATCCCCAAATGTTCTCAATTGGATATAGATCAGGCAAATATGCAGGATGGTGCAAAGGAGTGATGTTATTCCTCTGGAAGAAGTCCTTTGTTAGGCAGGCATTGTGAACTGCAGCGTTGTAGTCTTGAGAAACCCAGTCATTACCACACAGACGAGGGCCTTCAGTCATGAGGGATGCCTCTTGTAACATCTCTACACAGCCAGCTGCTGTTTCCTGCCCCAACTGAAGCTCCATTGTTTCATTGAAGGAAAAAGCACCCCAGATCATGATGACGCCCCCTCCACTGTGCCGGGTAGAAAACATCTCAGGTGCGATATCCTTGTCATGCCAGTAACGTTGGAAGCCTTCAGGACTGTCAGGGTTACATTTTTTCTCATTAGAGAATAAAATTTCTTCCACCTTTCAATGTCCCATGTTTGGTGCTTCTGTGCAAATTCCAAACCGGCAAGTTTCTGGTGTTGAAAGAGACGAGGCCTTTGAAGACGCTTTTCTTCTTAAAAGCCTTCCCTCGCAGATGTCTGATTGATTAGATCGCTCTCGGCACCAGTAACAACCTTCATTTGGGCAGAGGATCGTCCCGTGTCTTGACGAACAGCCAATTGGATCATCGCCTCGGATTTTGCCTTTTAAAGTCTGTCGTCTTAAACTTTTGATCACTATTTCTATTATTATACTATTTCACCTTAATGGTTGCAAAAAATTGCTCGTTGAAAATTTTTTTGTCTCACTCCCATTTGTTCTTGTTGCATTTTGAACCTCTACTTAGAACATCCTTAAGATCCAACAATGCAAATGTAAATTCTTGTAACTTTTCAACTGGTCTTTTTTAATCATTAATGTAAATGAAATGTCCAGAGGGGACATGGAGAAAAAACAAATTGACGGGTAAAAAAAACAAAACCAAAAAAAAGACGCAATAACTTTTGCGAGATCTCATACCAACATCGGATGCTTTCACGTGTGTGCACTGCTTGCCCTATAAGTAAGCAATCATATCAGAAACTCACCATTTGGGTTTAACAGCTGATAACGGCCACTGAATGTGAGAAATGGTGTTGTTACTGTAACAATTTAAGAGCATGACTTCCTGTTTGTGATGTATGGCGCAGGTAACTTCATATAGTTTTGCGAGAAAACGCAAAACTTTTGCGAGCTCTCGTAATTTGTATTTTTACCCATACTTTTTTTTCTCTATGTCCTCTTGGGGTCTCCGTAGACTTGCAAGTCAATTGATGACATAAAGTACTCCAACAGCTCCACTAGAGGTCGCCAATCACACAGCTGTGCAGCAGTTGAGCCACAGCAGATGAACTCAATATTCTCTTTCATGTTATTATTATTACAATAGTCGATTGATATTCAATTGGGGGTTGAGGGGAGGAAGTTCACTGTACTCACTGAGCCAAATGTGTCCCACATGTGCCTGCATAAGTGAGATTACAGTACTGAACCCATAAAACTGCATTGCATCAGAAGACATCAGCACATCAGATAAATGCTTAAAAGGTGAGTGCTACATATTAGCGGCATTTTCTATCTAACCAATCCTGGTGCTAAAAACACAGTGTGGTGTTCTAGCATGTTGTTGACAAACTGTTTGTGTCAAAGTGTGTTGGCGTTGATCATTACATGTGTCATGTTGACATCATACTCCCCCAATCAACACCTTACATCCGTGCTATGCCCCCTGTTCTTGAAGGAAAGCCATTGGCTCAGACTTCACTCGCCCAAAAGGCTTTGAACAGAGTTAAGGTTACAGAATGATGGAGGGTTGGGTTGGAGGGGGTTTCTGAGGCACGGAGGCTGTGAGGAGGAGGAGGAAGGCTGCATGACTGCTTTCCCTCAAGGACAGAAATGCTCTCTCGGGGTGTCTCTTTTCAGCTATCTTCTATTTTGATCAGAAAATGGATCTCAAGGTGGATTTATTGTCTTTTTAAGGTTGACTCCGGCGTGTAAACCAATGCACACAAACACAGACGAAGCACATTTCGGTAAATCCAAACTTAGCCAATGTGTTGACAGCAAACCTTTGCGTAAATCTTTAACAGCATATCACACACTTCCTTTCCTGTCTCTCTCGTTTCTCTTCTGTGCTTACTCTTTATGCCTTCACACGGTTATTTTTAGATCGTAGCTGCTAACATGCACAGTTTTGTTTTGGGGAATGAACAAGAGTCATGGATTCCAGAACATTTAGACTGTTCTTTGTCATCCATGGGGGGCTAGACTTAATGATTTAATATAATTTTTAGAGGTCCATACTATTATTATCCTTAAATGTACATATGACAATGATAAATTGTCCATAGGTATGAATGTGAGTGTGAATGGTTGTTTGTCTATACCAGGGGTCACCAACGTGGTGCCCGCGGGCACCAGGTAGCCCCCCACGACCACATGAGGTGCCCGCGAGCCTGCTTTTCATTCAGGTTTTCAGTTAATAATGAAAGAACAGTAGAAAGAAATGCATTCTGAAATACAAAATGTGAGTTGTGGACACCAGCATTTTGTTAATGTTCTGGTAAAACAAGCATATTCGCTTTGTTTGGGTTTAAAATAAGCTCTGAAAATCAATGTTACAAAAATGAGTACCTCTCGGCCATTTTTATTTTGTAAAAGTAGCTCTCACAAGGAAAAACGTTGGTGACCCCTGGTCTATACTGTATGTGCCCTGTATGCGACCAGTCCAGGGTGTACCCCGCCTCTCGCCCAAAGTCAGCTCCAGCATACCGCGACCCTAGTGAGGATAAGCGGCATAGAAGATGGATGGAATTTTTACATTTTTTTTTAACTGTTAAATATAAAGAGAAGTTAAACCGTGGATAATACCACTCAATAAAAGCAAAATAAAGCAAAACTAATTACTCTAACACTAAGAACTTGAATTGAACAACACATTGAAAAACAATGTAAAGCTACAGTAGTTCCCCTCCTAGTTATTGTTTTGCTATGTAAGAATGATGTGAAAAAGGTAATTAAAATAAGAAAACGAGTCGTGACCTCTGACTTTTAAAGAGCACATGTGGACTGTATGGAAATACCTGTCATACACACCTATGTGCAGAGCTGTGACAGAACAAACACAGGAGTGGTAATAGCCACATTTAACTGACACAAACTGTTCCCTCAAAATAAGGTCAAAGAGAGGGCATGAATGATTAAAGCTGGCACAGGCTGAGAAGGGGAAGTTTTGTAGCACTGAGACAAGCTCATTGCTTTTCTTCCACAAAAATTAAAGTTGTTTGTGCAAGCAATTTCAAGTGGAAGGTCTTAAGCTACGGAAAGTAAGCTGCATGCAGCTGGTTACGAGACTATGAATGCTTGAGAGGGGACAACACACTATGTGTGTTGAATATTTTTCATTATATATTTCATTTTTGAGAGGGTAACATGGTATGGGGAGCCTGTGTGTTAGCAGATACCGAAGTCTGAGTTTCACAGACGTAGCATCTTGCTGCCAAACAGATGAGCTTTCTGGTGATCAATATTCCTTCCTTGGTCACCCTGAGATTTGAAGCATTAATCTAATCAGGTTCCTGTACAGTGACAGACTTTTGTGCATGTACAGCATGAATGCTTGATCTATCACCTTTGTTGTGAGCTTCCAGTTGTGACAAGGAATTGACTGCCACCTTGCACAAGGAGCAGTAAAGCAGCTTCTTTGCTTTGTCCTCCTCTGTTTCTGGGCTTGGTGGACTGCCGGTGGCCAACTGCTCTGAGTTGGGGAGGCTGCAGCTTGGTGAGGAGGAAGAAGTGGAGCTAATGGGAGGTGTGGAAGTGGGCAAGACGGGGCATACAGAGGGGGAGTCCATGGGTGGGGTAGGTGGGGTGATCAGAGGGGCCAGAGGTCCCGGCGCCAGCTGGGGCCCATTTAACAGTGATAGTGTTTCTTCTGCAGAGACACAAATAGAAAGAAACATTAAAATACAGTAAGTAGAATGTTCATAAGTCAGTAAAGGGAAAAAGGCAACATCAAAATGTCTGACTGTGGCTTTAAAGGGATAGTTCGGATTTTCAGCAGTGTACAGTGGTGCATCAACAGTGACTTCCCCCCCACTTCGTCCCTTTCGCCACGTCCTGGTCGGCTTTCGGTATTGAAAACCAACGAATTGGTGGGGTCACTCTAGTAAAGCGTTTTGCTTCTCAAAACAATATGCATTCAAAAGAGTTATACATTTGCGTCACAAAACCGTTTTCCACAAAAAAGTCAGACCTCACAATCACGCTGCGTTATTTTCTGTCCGTTGGTACCACTGCGAGGTGCCGCCAGCTGTCAACTGTTGCACACATTTCCATCACCTGCTTCACAGTGTTCACTGCCGGGATAGTGAAAGTAAACATGTCTGACTACGAAAGAAGTGATGGCGACATTCCTTTTAGCACAAAACCGAAGCGATACCTATATGAACAGGAATACACGGATGCCGAACTACGTCAGATGGAGTTCTAACGGGCAGAGAGTGTGTTGGACCCACAGCTGTAGATGTGAGTAGACTATAACTATAGTCACTTATTTCCATGTTATTTTGACTCATTTCCAAATGACACAGGACATCCATGTCCATTTTTTTTTTACAAACTCACATACAGCTAACATACAGTATATATTGTAACTGGAAGCAAACTCATAGAAACTTGGGGACTATCCACACTTCCACTTAGCTGACTGTAATAATAACAACAGTCATCATATAATGTTATGTTATGTAGCGGTTTCACTGGTAATGTGACATTTGGTGATTTGCTGCACACAAAGTTATGAGCTGATCCTTGATAGCCTGTCGTGAGTATAATACTGTTAGCCTGTAAACAAGGCGCTAATATGAGCCATCTGATTAGCTAGTATAGCTAGTTCTTACCTGGGGTGCTGGAATAGCTGTAGTCTTCAAAACATGTTTCATACTGGTCACTTTGGTCCACACTTTACAGTAAATATGGCAAGAAGCCAAAGTTGTCTAATAGCAATGTCCATGACAGGAAAAGATTGGGATATATTGGGTGATTCAGACACATTCTGCTGTTACAGCCCCAATAATCCCCAATAATTACAAGTCTGCATCATTTTTGTATATTTTCTTTTTGTTACAATACCACTCTAGCCTAGCCCTCATTTTAACTCTCTCGCGGTGCAGTGATCGTCATCCGCACATGTAAACACTGTGGAACGCATACGCAGGCGGCAGCGCACAGCGATACGAACGGAGAGAAAATAACGGCCATCAATTGTGAGGTCGGACTTTTTCGTGGAAAACTTTTGTGATGCAAATCTATTACCGTACTCTTTTGAATGCATATTGTTTTGAGAAGCAAAACGCTTTACTAAAATGACCCCACCAATTAGCCGGAACTACTTTCTTCAACACCGAAAACCGACCAGAACTCGGCTCACGGGACGAAGTGGGGGGGAAGTCACTGTTGATGCACCACACCGCTGATGGGGATGCCATCCAACTTTATGTGGAAAAATGTGCTTTAATGTGTTTAAATGTAGTGAAGCGAGTGTCAGGAGAAACCGCATTTCTAACTATAACTATGTGGAGATCACAAAAACAGCATAAAGCACTTGCAGGTGGATGTAAAATATTTGTTATTTCCGACTGCACATGCCAAAGGTGATGAAAATAGTTTCTTTTAATTCGAGTTTGACAACATAACGACAATCGCGTGGGGATGGATTTTAGGTGAATCAAGGCTTTTTAAAAAAAAGTGCTTGTATTTGACTGAAGTATTTATTTGAGGTAGAAAGCCAATCTGCAGCTTGTGCTTGCTTGGCTTCATTCTCACACAGCTGTTGCTCTTGGCTGTGTTGAAGCTATGGCATGGCATGGCACACACTTTGACACAGGGCAAAGCAGGAAGTGCAAAGAAAATATAATGAAGTGAGACATCCGTTGACTCAGTTTTTCCCCCTCTCCGTACTTCACATTTCTTCTTGTGTTTTCTGTGGACGTTTAATCAAATAACCTGTGTAAACATACAGATGTATACATACACACACACATATGTTTCTCATCAACTTACGCCATGCCTGTGTTATTCACCCTGAGTGTGTCTGAATAAAACGCCCTAAATTTGGGTGAGCTACTCACTCCCCGACCCCCAATGGAAGCAATGCCAAATGCAGCGCCATGGTAAACACCCTGACTAGATTATGGCATTAAAAAGATATTATGAGACATCTGTGTCAAGAAAGCAGTTCGTGATTTAAAGTGGTGAATTGCTTTTTTCAAGATTCCAACATGCTCTGTCATGACACCGAAACCACAGGGCAGTGATGTATTTGTGTTCTGTGAGATCATTTTGGAGTTATGTAAAAGAAAACTACATGTACACATTCATGACATCACATCTGATGAACATGCCATAGTGAGGGCTTTCCATCCCACTATTATCCAACATCCCAATCTTCTCTCTTTCCATACAGGTTTGTAGGTTTCCAGCTTTAGAGCTGCTGGCTGAAGTGTGTTGTCAAACAGATGTTCTCTTGGAGAGAGGTAATTTCGCAGTCTGTTTTGGTAGAAACAGAACCCTCTCATTTGCCTTATTCATGGCAAATATGTGCTGGCTGCTTGCAGAGCTCAACAGCCAGTGCACTGCCTGTGAGTCAATAAAGGTAAATATATAAACTAAAATAATAAACTAAATTCATATACTGTCTGCATGCACACACCCAAATCCTGAATCCATGAAATGTTATTGTAATGGAAGTCGGGAGGAATACAAATGACAAAGGAGAACCGTGCTATAACAAACCATCACATCCGGTCGAGCCCATACTGTAGCAGAATGTCATCAAGGTCAACTAGAGGCCAGACTCTTCTCGGCAACACTCACAAAGTCCTTTTGTATCATTGTTATCTGTTGTGATTGTTACGCGGTAGATAATCTCAGGATTTGCCATAATTGTGTTTGCTTAAAATGAGATTCTGTCTGTCAGTGAGTGTTCTCTAGAAAGCACATGTGTACTATGGCTCTAATTAAAGACTGACAAGTGACCTTCCTAATAGTCGGCCTCAACTCCAAACAGAAGAAAAATTCACTGAAGGGGGGAGGTCAACAAAGGGAGTTAACACAGTCCAGATGCTTTATACTCCCCTGGTGTGTCGGCATTCACTTAATCTACTCCAGGAAATTAAAGTTATGTATCATATGCGGTCTGTTTGTTGGTAAAGTCATGGTATTTTAAAGCAGCCATTTAGTTTGAACCCAAAGAATTTTCATTGTTTGCTGAGAGTCAACGTTGAGCCGGATGCCTCAAGTGTAACACTATCTGTCATAGCTTCTTGGAAATGCAAAAACATGGGGATTATCAAATTATAGAGTGGAAGGCTATACACCACAAGCATATACTAATGTTTAGTACTGGGCGCAGAAAGTTTGCTGTATTGTAGAGAAGAGGCTATCTGGAAGAACTATAAAACTTTTTTAAATGTTACATTATTGTATGTCATGCTGTATAATCTCAAATGATGTTTGCCATACAAACTCAGTGTCATGCTTTCGGCAATTGCCTTTGGCAATTTCGTTGTATACTCTGAAATGACTACAGTAAACAGGCATATCTTTTTCTCTTCTATTTTAAAATGCAATGTATGTTTAAATGTATAATATAATACAAATAAAGTTTGCACAAGCACATTATACAGCATACGAGCTCATCCACCAATAGTTTTATACAGTAGACCACTTAATTCTGAATGATTTATGAGCTTCGAAACCAAATGCTAGGCTTGTGAGAGATGATCCTCATTCATAATGCAGTTGGTACCTTTTACCCCTGTTTGGCCTACGTGCGAACTCTGACTCACACACGTAAACCTGGAAATTTTATATATATATTTTCCATCCTTTTTAGATTGTTTCTGTTAGAAATGAAGAATTAGTGAAGTGTGTCTGTGGTAATTTGATCCATATATAGTGCCCTATATTTTCCCCGTTAACGGAATCTCGGCTGGAATCGCGGAATTGGTCAATAAAAACGGAATCTACTGCGGAAATTGACCGCACATTCATAGTGGCATGTCCTCATGAACATTAACCAGCCCCAACCGGAAACATTGCCGAAAAACAAGTATGCGAAAAACTTTGAAACTCTTAGTTGTTACCAAGTGTGAGCGTGAGCTCATATACAGCAATAGGTTAGCAATAGGGTTAGCTTAGTTTGAATGTATGAGCTGTGCTGTAGTGCTTGTTAATGTAACCGAGTGTTTTAGATGGTCACTGACTTCGTGCAAGTTCTGTGTGAGATAAGGACGACAGCCACGGCTGCAAGAGGCACTCAGCTGGCTAGCTCACTTAGCAACAGTCAAAACACATTTTCAACACACACCACACTTCTGGCCTTTAAAATAAGAAGGGCGCACATCCTTTCTAATAGTGGTAATAAGATAAGGGTGTCAAAGAATAGCTTACGTTAATAAAGCTTTTACAATTGCATCTGCAACTATGTCTTCTTTAACCACATATATATGATATGTTTGTTTGTTGAGGATTTTGTAGCAATGAAAAGTTAGAAATGTTTTTCAAAGCTACATCCATTTCTGAAATACTGGGCAAAATTGTCCAATGATGTATTGCATCGATAAATGTAAGGATTTTTGCATTTATTTAACAGTCATTTTATTCACTGACACAAACAAATACACAATCTATGGTGATAAAATAAGTGTAAAAAGGAAAAAAAAACTGAATTTAGGAAAAAATAAAACCGAATTTGGGAAAAAATAAAACTAAAAAAATAAAACTTTCAAATTTCATAGAGCCCTACATATACCCACAAGCATTAAAAACATCAACTCTGTGTCACTTAATACTGCAGTCTATGGCTATGCCATTGTCATGCAACCCTAGCTCTCACATGAAAGTCATCTGTTTAATTGACCTTGGGTGTGTGCATGCTTGTGAGGTTGAGTGTCTAGATTAAAGGGAGCAACAATAACAAGGGCCTTCATTAGAGTGGGTGTATCAGACAGCAGAGGGATAAAGATGGTAGGAGTGGGTGAAGTCAAGTTTACCTCCCTTCAGCTGCCTCTCCATCACTCGCGGGCTGAGCCAAACCCTGAGCTCATCATGCCAATTCACTCAAAGCAAAACATTTCCATTTGTGGGTAGTCCCTGACCAGAAGCCCTGCTCTGATAGGTCTCCAGTAGCATGCCTTCAGGGCACTTTGATAAAACCTGTTAATGTTTTACCCTCCAAAATGGGTGAAACGTATTTTGTCATACAAATATCTGCTGGATCAGCTGTTGGCAACCTTTAGCGTGAAAAGAGCCATTTTGCCTTCTCTTCCAGAAAAGAAAAAATAGTCTGGAGACGCAAAACATTACACACTGTATCTGTTACAACAACAGCATTCAATAAACAGAAGTGCAATGTGCATGTGTAGACTTACTTTGAAAACATTTAAACACTGAACTATGTAGGCCTTTTGAGTCATTCCCGTATTTGTGTAAAATTTAAACAAGATGTAGCCAACTTTCTCTATACACTAGGTCCCCAACTAACCAACACAATTGGTTCCAGACGACCGTTTGCAAGTCGATTTGTTCGTAAGTCCAACAAAAGGTAATATTACCACTTATATAGGTGCTACATGTACGTGTATACATATACAGTATATGTGTATGTATGTAAATATGAGTTTGGATGCAGTAGTAATATTAAACGAGGATAATTAATGAAAAAAAACTGATATAAACTGATATAATAATACATAATGATAAATGTTATTTACCTTTGAAGAGGAGTGGTCGAGCATACGTCGTTGTGGTGGAAGAGGAGGAGGAGTTATTGAAAAAAGGACAAATGGTCGTCGTCGTTAGACTCTTCTAAAAGAGGTAGTGTTCTGTGGGTGGTGTAGAATTAAGCAGGCCTATTAACTCTTCATAAACTTGAATCACACGCTCTGTCCGGGTTGCTACAATTTAGCTTTGCATTTCTCCTTTACACTCTCTCCCCACCTTCTTCCTCTACCTGTTGGTCCCATGAGCAGTGTCACAGTGCCCTCTATTGGTCAAGCATGTAGCAGTACAAATATGGAGTTACTACAAGGCAAAATAAATGAAAATATAGACCAGTCAGCTTGCGTTCGTATCTCCGAATGTTCGCAAGTCGGATGTTCGTAAGTTGGAGACCTAGTGTATCTGTGTATCAGTGCTGTGCGCAATATCGTTTACGCTGAATTAATGTCATCAGTTTGCCTACTGGTGATGTTTGTTGCCATTGTATTGGTTCGGCCCTTGACCATCTTAGCAGAGAGAGGCATTTCTTTCATTTTCTGAATAACTTTGTGTTTATTTTTTTAATTCAGATAATAGATATTTTTATGTACGATGTTATCATGTATTCTCCATCTGTAAATAGCTCTCCCTCCTCATAATCTCAGGTGCAGCCAGTGCCATACCGCTATCTGCTGTAGTTGAGTTTGGAGCGTTCATCCACATATTGAAAGTATGTTTGCGCTGCTCAACCTTCCGTAGACGTTCCGAAATTGCTGTCTTGCGCCATCAGTTGGACTTTTTAGAAAAAGCTGAGTGCTTGTTTAGAAAATGTCTTTCAACTTGATATTTTCTGTTGTTTGCTGTTTTGTCGCCACATATCATGTACACGAGTAAACCAGCACCATTGGCAATGAAGGAATATATCCATTCTGAATTCAACTCTTTATTTTTTTTTACATTTTTCTTCTAAGGGACATATTCATTGTTATGGATAGTTTACGAGGGTGGCACACTCAACAAGACGTTTTTTTCGTGTCTTACTGCACACACTGGCGCATCTCCCTCTTCCCTTGCTCATCCAATCAGTAGTCAGAACGCAGTGTAGATGCATTCACAGACTTGCGGTGAGTGGGAGCTCTTTTGGAAAAGGAGGCTGGAGGTTGCCTACCCCTGTGCTAGATATACAGTAGTATAGTATATGTATAGCATACATTGACTACAAAATATGCTTCTCACAACATCATGTTGAGATGAGAGTGACTCAGTATAGTGCAGACTTCTGCCACTGTTGAACTGTTGAATGCTTCTACTAACAAACAAAAATGAAACAAATGATGCACTTGTTTGTTTAGTTTGTCTGGCCAGTTTGTCTGTGTCAGTGTGCAGACTACATTTTGGTTCGGTGAGAATAATGCAAGATGTTTGGCTGAAGCCCCGTTCTCAACCCACCGTACTTGCAAGTGCGCGCTGTCAACTTGCAAAAATGTGGGCAAAATTTGGGGATCTGTATGTGGGGAACATGGATTTGGGAGCACGCAGACACGCCGTAGCACTTTTAGTGCAAGGGGAACTTTCGCTGCATCGGGCTACGGATTCACCCCGAGTATGGGTGACACACGTGCCCTCCAATGAGTGCCGATGAGTGGATAACTCACTGACTCCGTGAGTCCAGTAAATTTTTCCCACAGTCACTTTCTCTACAGACAGCGCACTGAGCACATGCGTGCTGCACACGTGATAAGTGCGTCATCCGTGCTTACTCCGCACTTCCCCAGTATGCACGTGCTCTGCACTTACAACTCACCTTGTGTGCACTGTTTTCTGCAGTATATCTAAAAACCAAGCTGACGGACGAGTGCCAACATTTCGTCTCAAAGATGCCGAAGATGCCGAAGCGGCAGTGGCAGTGGATACGGCCAGAGAGGCCCAAAAGAAACGGGCCGCAGAAGAAGAGAGGGCCAGGGAGGAAGAGGAGACGAGGAGCGAAGAAGAGTCAGATTGTGACGCCATATAGTCTGATCAACCGGAGGGTGCTGCTGGTGGATCGGAGAGGGGGTCACATGAAGAATGGTCGGTGCCCCTGTTGCCTCTCCCTCTCCCATATCAATGCAAGTAATGCGACACTGGGCGGAAAAACTCACGTTCATCGCAATTGCACACACTTACTGGACAACATGCGAGTGAGTAAGGACACCGTACGTGAGCAGCACGTATAAGTACGATTGTTGTAAGCACATACAACTCACTTACCACGTGCGCAACATACGACGCAGGCGTGCGGCCAGGCGTGGCGTGCGGGCCACGTACTTACACATTGTGCAACCGTGCGAGTGACGTGCGTTGACGTGCACCCTTCCTAGTCTTGCCACGCCCTCCGCACGTTTTCAGAAAAACGTGGCGCCCGCGGCCTCCCCAAAAAATGTGCAGACTAAAAACACGCACTGTGGGTTGTGACCAGGGCTTTAGGCAGACTGGACTCCACTGTAAGTAAGAAAGGAAGTCAGGAAAATGACATTGAAAGTTAAATAGGTTGTTTAGATTTAGACACAAACTAACTTGCTCAAAAACAATCCGACCGCAATAATTGTACCTCTTCATTCAGACCGGTTCTACCACACATGCACTCATTCTAGCATGTTTATATGTGTGCCATCATTTCATAATGCAACACTGTATTACAACATTTCTTACATATTTGGAGTTGTTCTGTTGATTTTTACTGTGCAAGTGGTGGACACTATTTTTAATAAGGAGGAAGGGTTGCATTAAATATATGACACGTCCATGTTGAGCACCATGCATGTGCTTGTACTTGAGCAATCATATATCGGGCTTTGACTTTGAGTATTATTCTGAGTCGTTAAGTGTATTTCTATTATGCAATATGCATGTGCTTGTGCATGAGCAATCATGCAAGGCACAGGCACATTTTTCCAAGCATGCTGGGGACGCTACTCAAATGAAGCAGACTTTGGTTGCCAAGTGTGCCCAAGCCCAGTACAAATTTCCTATTGTCAGTTCCCTACTAAATTAGAGTCCTGCACTGACATTGCCCAGTGGGACAGAACCACACAGAAAATACATACAAGTATATTCACATGCAACAAATAGCCAAACCAGGAAAACACAAGGTCCAGGGTCACGAGAAATAGATTCTTTCACATGTTTCTGCTTTGTGATGCCAATAATAGCAGGCTTGTTTTGGCTCACATTGCTGGAATCCTCACTAATGGCAATCTCAAATCCCTCTGAGAGATGGAGAGTAACCTAGACAGACCTCTTACTATTCTGGGATCAGTTACACTGCGATCTTCACTTGTAAAGTGGTGTTGTGATGAAAACAGAGAAAAGAGTCAAATACAGTTTAACATCTGTGCGCTGGAATGATGCAACATTTTGGTCTTGATCAGACATGAGTGGAATCATGTGATTCGGCATGTTTGTCATGTGCCCTCCACTCACTAAGGTAGAAATATCTGGTAAACGTTCAACCACTTGTTAAAAGTGGTTGAATGCAAAACATGGCCTGTCTATTCACTGCCTGCTGTTTAATCCAAGGGCAAAGTGGGGACACTGAGGGAATGGAAACTCCTGCATGGAGAAAAGAGCAGGGAGGAGACAACAGCTTCTAAGTTAAAGCTAGAAATACAGAGATGAGCTGAGCTGAGCTGATGGATGAAGTGATTCTGAGAAAATAAATACAACTGGATGAGTGGAGCAGCTAAAGAAAGAGCTTGGATTGTGCCTCGTTAGTCTTTCCAACTATTGCTAATTCCTCATCTTCTCCAGCTGCGCCACTTCATTTTTCTCAATCAGCCTCAGCACTTTAAATCGCCACAAAACATGTTCTGTTATTTTGACTTTGAGACACTCTCACGATTCCCAGTAACTGCTGGTGCAAAAGCACAAACAATCATGCACTCTACTCCTTGGAAAAAGACCAAGAGAATGTCACGCTGCTCACTTTTAGAACTTCTTTACATTTAACAGATGTATAAAATAGTTGAGGTTGGACTTGATTAAAACAATATATTATTTCTGGCAAAAACATCAACGTAAAATAACATGCCATCTACAGTATGTTCATTGCTATTGTTAAAAATAAAAGAAAATAAGAGCTATATTCCAACACAATGTGGCTGATTTTATTGTCTCGGCATCATGTTTTGATCATTTCCAGCTTAAATATTTATCACAAAATAGTCTGCACAATTGTACCACTCTTTTCTTCACTTTCATCAAAAACAGGGTTCAACTAGGAATCCATTTCAGTTCCTTAAGATACGAACTACAATAATGTCCCCACATAGAACAAATTATTACACTCCAGGGTAACTATTGTGTATTTTCCAGGACCAAAACGGTACTGGTATGTTCCCAAGCTGCCAAGTGTACAAAAACAGAACCTTTAAGGCAGGGGTCACCAACGTGGTCCCCGCGGGCACCAGGTAGCCCCCCACGACCACATGAGGTGCCCGCAAGCCTGCTTTTCATTCAGGTTTTCAGTTAATAATGAAAGAACAGTAGAAAGAAATGCATTCTGAAATACAAAATGTGAGTTGTGGACACCAGCATTTTGTTAATGTTCTGGTAAAACAAGCATATTCGCTTTGTTTGGGTTTAAAATAAGCTCTGAAAATAAATGTTACAAAAATGAGTAGCTCTTGGCCATTTTCATTTTGTAAAAGTAGCTCTCACAAGGAAAAACGTTGGTGACCCCTGCTTTAAGGGTACACACTGAAGACTTAAGCCCATTTGATGTGTGAAAGAAATTGGGCCCTATGAAATCCGTTTTATTTTTTCCCAAATTTCTTTTTTTTTTTCAAAATTCCGCTTTTTCCGCTATATCTTTTAGAATTCAGTTTTTTTACCTTTAACACTTATTTTTCCGAACAGAGAGGGTGTGGTTTTTGGGTTAGTGAATAAAATGCAAAAATTCAGTTAAATGCAAAAATTCTTACATTTATTGACGCAATACATCATTGGACATTTTCGCCCAGGAATACGGAAGCGGATGAAAAGCTTGGTTAACTTTTTAAATGGGATTTCAGCCTCTTTAAACATTTCTACAAAACAGAACAGAACTTGCACAACATCAGCGGGCATTGGAAAACGCTCGCTTACATTAACGAGACAACACAATGTAAACACACTCATACAGCCTGGGTCGCACACACATAGCCGCATGCTCTGCTAAACTACAGTAACCCAGCTAGGTTCAATTAATGCTACATAAAAGAGGAGTTTCAAAGTTTTTGTCGCAAAATTTTGCCGGTGTTTCAGGTCGCCGTATTAACATGTTTACTTTGGGGGGGGGGTTAGTGTTTGTGATGACATTCCGCCTCAATTGAGCGATCCTGTACTATAATCATAGACCGTAAATTGATCTAAACATCTTTATTTCTCTAAACCGTAAAAAGGACGGGCCATTAATCGGAAGCAATCAACAACTGGACAGACGTTTTTTTTTCAGAAAATTTAAAACTAATATATAACGTCTTCTTTTTTAACTTGAATGATGATTTTATTGCATGAGAAAGTGTGAAAAGTGTGTCTTTGACAGATATTTACTAATAAGCATATTGCACAACATAGCACAACAGAAGAATCAATGTTGTAAGATTGAAAAGGCACAAACTGCTCTGCCAGCATTAATACTAGGGATGAGTCGCGTACTCGTTATAAACGAGCACGAAAAGAAAAGAGTACATCTCTTCGTTATCCATAATCGTGATGAAAGAAAATCCTTATAGCCTGTATTCACTCTTCACGATCTGTGATTGGCCAGTCACACACAGCGACAACCGCTCCCGAGACAGACTGTGCAGGCTGGAGCTGATCGGTGCCTCATTAACGTACATGGTGCAGCTGGAAAGTTGAAAACGGCTTGTGTGGCGTTGCCCACTCTCTCCACTTTATTAGGTTTTTCCTCAACTCGCCTCTATTTCGGTTTGTATCTAAAGTTACTTGGTAAACTTGTTTCGTAAAGTACACGACAAGACAGCACCGTGCAGGCTTGTGTTGCGTCACTCAGCAACGTACGCTGTGCATTTCACAAGACAGCCGTATACGGCTCGAGTGTCTCTGTTTTGTTTTTTTTTTCGTCTGCTTGCTTATAAATTGGCTGGTGATATAAAGTCAGTTGGAAAACTTTGCTTGTAGCATTGAACTCGGTGCTTTTGAGAAAAATACAGTGACCAAGGCTAACAGATTATTTCCCCTCTTTGCCATCAGTAGATGTTTGCATGAATCATCAACTTCACACAGATCGTTAAAAAAATAATGAAATAGTAAAGTCTTACAGATCACTTACACACATACACAGTACACATATAGCTGAATAATAAACAATAAACATAGCAACTTCTCATCAATCCATGTCAATTTCAGACTTAAAATAATTTACCGCTTTAAGCACCGCCCATTTCCGGTCAGACCACGCCCACTTACGGTCGACACCTCGCCCACTCCGAGTACAGATACGGATACAGACAATTTAGATGGGTGAACAGATACAGACACAGATAGCGGTATACTCGCTCATCCCTAGTTAATACCACTGAAGCGCATGAAGAGGTAAGTAAAGCTGCTGAATTCTGACCACTTATGGTACTTCACATGTAGCTACTACCATCCTGTGAAGCTAAAGGGACTGTATGCAGCAAGTCCCCTAGCTGCCTAGACGGCGCCAACATTCGAGCATACTGCAACCATTATATCCCGCCATCTTCCTGCTTTGAGTACGTAAGCTACAGTCAACGTAACGTATGTTTGTTGTCAGCTAAGTTTAGTTAGCTATCACTGAATGTACAGTGGAACCTGGGTTAGCGTCGTCCGCAGTTAGCATCCTTCCTGGTTAGCACGTTTAACATCGGATAACATCGGAAATTTATGCCACAATTTTGCCTCGGCTTTTGTGCATACTCCAGTTAGTTTTTGGGGGGGTTTTTTCCACAAAATGTCCTTCCTTGTTAGCATCCTATTAGCTAGCTTACAAAATGGCAACCGGAACCAGAAGTTACATCACCCGTCTATGATGTCATCAGCGGTTGACACTCAAAAATGTTAACACAAAACACGTTTTGTTAACACAAAACACGTTTTTTTTAGTTTTGCAATTATAGTTTTACACGCATAAAACAATTCTAAATGCATAAAAATGACAAATGAAAGGGATAAATGAACATTTAAGGTTACTTATACCTTTACTGAAGACGTGACTGTTCCCAAAGACACGATGTGGCAGCGAGATCAATCACTACCACTTTCTTGTTTCAGTCACGTCAGGAATCACATTTTCAAGACAATTCATGGTAAAAGTGACCTTAAATGTATCTTTATCCCTTTGATTCATCATTTATATGTATTTATGTGCATTTGCGTTTTCTGCATGTAAAACTGTAATTGTAAAACTATAAAAACGTGCTTTACGTTAACATTTTGGGACATTTCTTAACATTTTTTATGGGAAAATTTGATTTTGTTTGATTTTTCCGTTTCGGTTAGAGCCTTCTGAAACAAATTAGTGACACTAACCAAGGTTCCACTGTAACAACAACATGACAACAGCCGATTGCCTCCACGAGACTGCTCGTGTGTGTCTTTGTGAATACCAGCCAGCCATAATCAATTTTTTTAAACCACCATTGATAACATACGCTAGCCAGTGGTGTTTTTTGTTTGAAAAAAATTAATCTTGATCCAGCTGCACACAGTTCCAATCAAATTACAGTACATCAGGACTTTTATTTTTTACCCAGCACTAATTAGTAGAGACCAAGTGAACCAAGCACCCGGCAACTAGGAGGAGCTCATTGAATAGAGGCATGCATTGGAGCATTTGTGATCCCATTTTTTTCTGCACTCTCACCTTGTTTACAGGACTCACTATCAGTGGCATTGCCCAGGGCTCCAGGAGGAGATGGGGAGGCGGTGGGGGTCACAGTATGTGAGGGCTTATCCCCATCTTGACAGCGACTCTTGGAGGTCTCAATGCCTTTGACTCTCCTGGCATGGCGGTTTCCTTTGTAATGGGCTTCTGCTTGGCTCTGTAGATTAACACAGAAAACATGAATGTAGAGTATAAACATCAACAGGACAATGGATGATGTTAATTTAATAATATATTCATTTGCAAAAGTGTAACACTTCACTGCATCAATATTTTGGTAACCCTATTCAGCTTAAAGAGGTCTGTGCAATGTGTGCAACCAATCACAATAATAAAGATATTGTTAAAGTAATAAACTGAGCATTATTATCTCTGTAAAGGCAGAATGCATGTTATTCTATACACACACAGCGTCCCAGTCACAGACGGCACGCTGGTTTACAGTAAAGGGAAGGATGGATCACAAACATGGGACCAAAAACATGCAACAGTGTTCCCTAACGCTGTTCCCCACTCATTGCTTATCCCCAAGTCAGGCTTTCCCAAATAACTGTAAAAATATATAGACTCAGGCAGCTACAATGGTGTGAAAAAGTGCTTGCCCCCTTCCTGATTTCTTATTTTTTTTGCATGTTTGTCACACTTAAAGACACAAAAGACCCCACAATAACATCCAAAGAACTGCAGGCCTCACTTGCCTCAGTTAAGGTCAGTGTTCATGACTCCACCATAAGAAAGACACTGGGCAAAAACGGCCTGCATGGCAGAGTTACAAGGCGAAAATTGCTGAACAAAAGGAACATTAAGGCTCATCTCAATTTTGCCAGAAAACATCTTAATGATCACCAGGACCTTTGAGAAAATACTCTGTGGTCTGACGAGACAAAAGGTGAACTTTTTGGAAGGTGTGTGTCCCATTGCATCTAGCGTAAAAGTAACGCTGCATTTTAAGAACAAGAACATCATACTAACAATAAAATATGGTGGTGGTAGTGGCTTCAGGACCCGGAAGACTTGCTGTGATGAATGGAACCATGAATTCTGTTGTCTACCAAAAAACACTGAAGGAGAATGCCCGGCCGTCTGTTTGTGACCTCAAGCTGAAACCAACTTGTGTTCTGCAGCAGGACAATGATCCAAAACACACCAGCAAGTCCACCGCTGAATGGCTGAAGAAAAACAAAATGAAGACTTTGGAGAGTGTTAGTCAAAGTCCTGACCTGAATCCTTTTGAGATGCTGTGGCATGACCTTAAAAATGCGCTTCATGCTGGAAAACCCTCCAATGTGGCTGAATTACAACAATTCTGCAAAGATGAGTGGGCCGGAATTCCTCCACAGAGGTGTAAAGAGACTCATTGCAAGTTATTGCCGACACTTGGTTGCAGTTGTTGCTGCTAAGGGTGGCCCAACCAGTTATTAGGTTTAGAGGGCAATCACTTTTTCACAGGGCCATGTAGGTTTGGATTTTTTCCCCTTAATAATAGAAAGTTTCATTTCAAAACTGCATTTTGTGTTCAGTTGTGCTGTCATTGATTAATATTTCAATTTGTTAGATGATATGAAACATTTAAGTGTGACAAACATGCAAATAAATAAGAAATCAGCAAGGGGGCAAACACTTTTTCACACCACTGTATATTTGTTAGTGAATCATCCATTCACTTGCAATGACCAAATCTAAACAGTTACTGGCTCCAGCCAATCATTAGCAAATATACCGAGAAATGATGCCAATGGCATTTGAACTATGGGTCACCATGATGGTGCGGTACTGGTACATTCATACACTAAACCCTGGCCCTGTCCCACATTATCAATGAGTTGCTGGCTTTTGTGAGTGCTTATGAGAAAAAGGTACAGCTAACTGTATCAGATCACAGCCTTGCATACTTGCTTGTGGTGTGATAACCATCTAAGAATATAACATCCACCCAGCAAGGACATTAAATCAAAATGCTTCTCTGAAAAGATGAAACCAGGATATAAAATTTGAGTGGGGATGATTCCATAGAAAGTTAAGATCATCCTACATTACAGCAAAGATAGAAACTTGCTTAGATTTATTGCAGCAGCTAATGTCTTTTTGAAATGCACGCCACTCGCAAATGTGTTTGCAAAGAGAGTAAACAGGCGACGTGAATCATTCATCAGGAGGGTGCCTGGATATCAGGGGATTTTTTTGTGTATCTGCACAGAGGCATGTGAAGCTGGCACAACATGGCCAATGAGATGTAAGGTTGCTATACTGAGCTGTCGCCAGCAGTCTATAGTATTTTGGCCATGTGATAAAAGCACACACATATTGTGATAGCTGACCCACAGGTGGATACAGGGCATTTGCACATCTCTATCTGCCACCTGTTCGTTTTATCTTCATATTCCCACTATCATGGTTTTAGTGTCCCCGCAGCCACATTATAAATGCAGCCACATTATGATGTGCACTTAAATCAGCTGCCAGCTATCTCCAAAATTATGTTGAGTGAGCAGATGTGCAATGTCACGTGCCGCACTGGGGAAATAAAACTGCATCAAGGGGCAACTCATGAAGATGATTTTTAAGTGGCTGGATTACAGTCAGAGCCCCCCTGGGATCTTGATGGGCGGCTGACAGCTGCCACAAGTGCTTGGAGAATTTTAGTGACACTTAGGCCATCGCACTGATCACAGGCTTAGAGGAGGGATAGACCAGTTTGGCGAAGGGGGTCATTGGTGGTTGGGCCCACTCGTGTTTTTTTTGCTGGTATGACAAGCATAAGCTGGCACTGTACACCAAAGGCAGTGGCGTCTTTTTCTTGTATAGCACCATGACAAAGTCCGCTCCCTCTGTAACTGTACCCCGGTAAAGGAGTTTTGAGAAGGGGCCTTCAGATCAAGGTGGAAAGATCCATGCATGGAAAGATGTGTGGAAAGTGTGACTGCTTGCAGGAGAAGTGACATCTCAGATGAAGGCTGTTATGAGGGGAAATATAAAGGTACATGGCAGTGCATGGTGAGGTGGCCATAAAGGCTTTCTTAAGCGCTCCTACTGAGCCAAAGGGATCAACTGCTTGGCAGCTGACAGACAGTGGGAGGGCCCACTCAGAATAAAAGGCTTCTATACTGGGACCTACCAAAAATGGAAAGTGACACAAAGATCAAGACTTAGGAATCGTTTGCGCAAGACCCTTTAAAAAGTAAAATCAGTTGTTTGGCAGATTGTTTTGGAGTGTTTTGGACACTGCATATGCCAAAACAAAGAGTTTGACAATGTTGGCGTTAGTACATAAAACTTTTCAAAAACACAAATAAACCCAGTGGTGTGCAGTCATGGCCAGTAAAGCCTTATCTACTGGCTTAACCCCTATCAGAAGCACTAACCTACATTTACAACTTAATAGTATTTGTTCAATTAAATTGTACTGATTTACTCCCAGCAGTCTATTATCTTTACTGTGTTGCGTGTCACTTGGCTGCACTGCCTCCAGTACATGCAATGCGATAGCAATGGGGCTGTTTTTTAATTTTTTTTTTTTTAAACCAAACAGATAACAGATTCGCCTCCACTACGTGTGAAACTTGTGCCATGGAGGGCAGAGACACTGCAGATTTTCTCTCCAACCAGTTTCTCCAGCAGGTGATTTAATTGATAAGCTCCTTCTTTCAAATTGAAGAAGTTTGATTATTAACATCATCTGTTTCAGTGACCGGTTGGAAAGAAAACTTGCAGTGTCTCGACCATTCGGAATGGCCTCGGAATGGACTACTGACTGTCACACTGCCTTTAAAACAATTATCGACAAGTGAACATCCACTCTCGTCCTTGCATTTGCAGACCCTCAGCTTCCATTTGTTTTGTACACCGATGCTAGTGGGGAGGATCTGGGTGTTGCTCTTTATCAGGAGCAGGACGGTTGGTTGAGAACCATAGCATATGCCTGCAGAGGGCTATCCAAAAGTGAGAAAAACTACTCGACCCACAAGTTGGAGTATTTGCCCTTGAAGTGGACGGTATGTGAAAAATTCCATGATTATCTTTATGGGTCTGAGTTTGTTATTCGTTGGATGCTGCAGGATATTGCTGGCTAGCAGCGTTGTCAATTTACAACTTCAGCATAAAGTACTGGGCGGGTCAAGCCAACAAAGACGCAGATGGTTTGTCTAAACGACCCCATGATCCTCCTAAAGAAGATGTTGCTTTTTTAAGGGAGAAGGAAAGGATTGAAAGTTTCAAAAAAACGTGTTTTTGAGGACGAGCAAGGTGACTTCTGCTATATATCAACGGCATAGTGGCGGTACCAATCTTGATAAATCAGACCATTGTATCCTTGTTGAGTCAGTGTCCGGGCAAGGGAAAACGTGGTCCAATGGCTTGTTTCATCACAGGAGTCTATTGAGCCACTGTTTGTCTGGTTCCTCACCTAGGACCTGTTTTTCATGGTTGACCCTACCAGGAGCATAAAACCCCCCGACAACTTAGCTCCAAGGATCATCAGGACACGAAAACTCCTCCACCACGATAAGGTGGTAGCTCAGGGAGGAGCTTTTTTGTTCATACAAAAAGTTATATATCTTTGAGTTCGGCTCATGAAAAAATGGGAGCAAAAACAAAAGTGTTGCGTTTATATTTTAGTGGAGTGCATGTATACTGTATACTGACTATACTCATGGATTTAGTCCACAACCACAAGTACTGAGTACACATGTGAGTTTCTGGCATGCATTTTATAGCCATTGCAGTTCTTTTTGTGAGTCTGTCTGAACGGGGATTGTTTGACTGACAAAATGTCAATGTGTCAAAATTGCATAGAGCATGTAATTATATCCTAAGAATATCCTGAGAATGGACTGATAGCCCAGTAAGCTGAAAAACGGATAAAGGCTGGAGCACATAATGTATTAATTATGCAGAGGATTCAAATAACACATTGTAATATGACAGCATAGCTTCAGCTGCTGACACAAAATCATGGACAAACAAGGACAATAAACGACAGAGGGAACAAGAGAAAGGGGTCGCAGTGAAGGAAAAAGGAGGAAAATAAATGGATCCTTATCAGCCTAATTCTGCTGCAGTTGCTCAGACGTTGGTCAATGCAGCGAAACGGAGCCCATGACGTCACTAATGCAGCAGAGCCAAGGTTATTGTGCATAGACTACCGTTTAGCACCTCATACCCCCACAAAACAGTGGCTTATAAACCCAATAAATCCTCCCTCGACCTCTCCTTCCCTCCTACCCAAGATGCACTGGGGCTGTCATCGTCAGACACTAATCCATGCCCTTGACGAATGCATCCTATGATAAGTAGTGGCAGGCAATTTTTAGGCGCTTCCATTCTGGAAATAATGCACGACGATAGTGAATGAGAGACTGGCTGGAAGTGAAAGATGCTGAGGGAGAGAAAGGCGGCAAAGACGGAGAAAGATCAAACGAGGCCCACAATTAGACCAGTACTTTCATTGTAAGATTACATCATATGCCTCTGCATTGCTTTTGGACCAACCAATCCCTTCAATGGCACCTAAGACAACAGCCGCAAAATAATGGAGAACTGTGAAAGACACGTATGCTGTCATATTTCTATAGTAATATGCTGGACAGTGTTTTAACTCCAGCCAAGCTCAGTAGGATGCACAGACACTAGTCTGCCACAGCTTTGACATCGCTGACATACTGCAGCGAGTGCTTGTGTTGTTGACAATGACACTGAAAGTGACAGTGACAGCAGAGAGGGGCTGCGGCTCCTTGTAGTGCAGGACTGAGCATGCTCCAGCTTTCTCGCTTTCTCTTTCTCTCTCTCAGTGTCTTTCATGTGCACAAATACAAATGACATGGGTCACATCTTCAGTCCTTGCCTAATGATTTCTGGTAAGGACCTGACATCAGTCAGCGCCTTGTCTAGAAGGGCATATAATTATTCTTTAAGAGGTAAACAAACCTCTAAAGTTGAACTAAATCTGTTTGAGGATGCTGGTTGACCTCCAGTTTGTTGGAATGCATAATGTGTAAAATAAATTTAATATATCAACTCCAGAGTCAAACAGCTGTCATCATGGACTAAAGTATTCAGTCTTACAACAAAAAGGTTACCCCTGATTCCCAATGCTTTATCTTACCAAGACACTATGGATCCAACTTTGTGGTTTAGGTTCCAGCATGTGCCCAAGTGCACAAAACAAAGTCCATAAATGCACGAAGGCATGCTTAGACGGGTTTGATGTGGAACAATTTGAAAGCCTTGACCTCAACCCCATCAAACACCTATGGGTCAAGCTAGAACAGAGGTTGTGAGCCAACAGGCACTCCCTCAGGTCTAACATCAGTGACCTTTGACCTCACACATGTTCTGGAATGGACAAAAATTACGACGGGCACATTCCAAAATTCCAAAACCTTCTAAAAAGCCTTCAGAGAAGGGAGGAAGGGAGGAAACTCTATACAACTATATACAACTTTATATATATATATATATATATATATATATATATATATATATATATATATACTTTGTGCATATACTTTATGTATATAGTATATCCTCACTAAAGAGGAGTTTCAATGTTTTTAATCCCATAAACATCCTGGGATAAATGTAAACGGTTCAGTATGAAGATCTAAGCAGAGAAGTGTAGAAGAAGCAGGCTGAAGATTATAGCCTTGTAGCTGCTTCACCACATGGAAGCTATGATTGCAGACCAAGCAAGTATATTTAGCACGGGCCCTCTCTTAATGTGGTGCAAACTGTATATTTGAATAGAATTACTGTCTGAGCAACTAGACGTCACTGCACACATAACATTGGACATTGTCGTCTCCTGGCACGTAAAACGCTTCCATGTCATCAGTCATCTGTCTAAATGCAATTAGTCTTCTACTGACAACTCTAGGGACAGAATGATAAAACAACATGATAATGAAACAAAAAGGGGCAGTGGTTTATCATTCAACACATAGAAAATCACATTTCAACATGTTGAGGCTTGTAATAAAGCTTAGTTAATGTTGTTGCACCAGAAAAAATCTTGCTGTAAACAACTTGTTACTCTTCCTCGACCTCTGCCAGATCTTGCAGTTTTGTTCTACATTCTTTATTGTTGCTCTTCTGAGGCTACATGACTTTCAAACAAATTAAATTCCAAGGGGGTCACGAGTGCCAAAACAACGCTGACACATGTACCACACCCTCTCTGTGTCAATAATTCGCTCACTGGTGAGCAAACGGAGCAGATGTTCCACTTACCATTGCCCTCTAAAGACAATGTGCATGAAGTGTACACATTCATTGGCTGCAGAGGAATGGTGGTGTTTAGTACCTCTGAGTTGAAACGGATCTGGCAGACGTTACAGGAAATGATCGGCCGCTTGGTCTTGACCAGTGGAACTCCGAAGGTGTGGTTGATCACAGCCTTCTGCACTGGGTCCATCTGCCACAGGGAATAGTGGGAAAGGAAGGATGGGAAAGGGAGGAGAGAACCAACAGATATGTGAATTTTAATTATGAACTATTAACTATTCTCATCTCATCTCGTATGGGTCTTATGTTTAATGCATGCTTGACAGCCCCTAACGTAGCTAAACCTGCACAATCAAATGTAATGATAATAATTTTCATTAGAGTATAACTGCACTGTACATATGAGAAAATATATGAGAAACAGCACTCACTTCTGCTCTGCACCACTGCACATAATATCAAATGAATACCTCTCTGACTGTGTGCGTCAAATCAGGGTATTTTTATGTGTAAAGTAAAGCCCTTGCATTGACCCCAAATATATATGTACAGTATGTACTGTACAATATGTGGACAGTCAGTGTTTCAAGCAATGTGGTCATCAGTGCTGATGGCATGGTGCACCTGCTGCTTCCAAGCCAAAGCGGTGGGTGTCATCCTGCAGTACTCTCATAGTGTTGTGTGTTTCCAGCTGGTCCATTCATCAGCAGCATGCTGTTAAGCACCTCATATACATTTTACTGACTCAGGTTAGGCAGCTCTAATGTGTCATTGGATAAGCCCCCCCACCTTCTTTAGCTCTGTTCCAGACACCTTTGTTGGACTCTGTTCTTATATCTATTATTAAGCTTGAAGGTGAATTTATCGAGCCATCATTTGTTATTTCTCTGGATTTAGTAGCTGGTGTGGGTGTCCACCACAGGTCTTGCAGCTAAAGCAGGCCGTTCAAACAGTCAGATGATGTGGCACTGTTTGGGTAAGCAAGAGGAGGAAAACCAAAGTCATGGTGTGAAGAAGATGAATTTGGTGTTGTGTGTTTAAAAATTGAAAGAATGTTCCAGAGAATTCTCCAGATGTGATGCAAACCTGATGCTTTGGTGTGGTTCACAGACAAGGAATTACTCAATTTGGCCCAACACCAAACTTTCCCTTAAGCCATCCACACCCACAGCCACAGTCATCTATTATAAAAATATCCCTGAACCTTGGCCGGCAGTGACGCTGAAAGAAAGTGATAGAAAGGAGAATTTGTCTGATACTCCAGAAACAAAATATGACTTTCAGAGAAAAAGGTAAAAAGAGAAGAAACAGGGAGGAGGCCGGAGATGTTAAGGTAGGTGACAGCAAGACTCAAAAATGTACCCCCTGGATAAGCAGAAGAGATGAAAAAGATGAATCAGGATGTATGGACTGGACGGTGAATGTAACCAAGACCAGAGAATGAGAGCCAGTCTGGGCATCTATACGTCATACATTCTTATCTGATGTGGTTGTTTCCCATTACACATGACTAAGGCTATCCCTTTCTTCAGACACGGATTTAAGTGCACATATGAACGAGTGGATGCCTATTACGGTAGCATGAACTGCATGGACATGTCTAAGAATATGCATAGACTCTCATGTATTATACACAGAACAACACATTTTCCTGCAACCCTCCCAGCTGGTGTCAGATGATACCTCCAGTATTACAAACAGCATTGTGCAGGTGTGCGTTACAGGCTGTGACCCACCATTGCCTCTCTGGAGAGCGTTTAACCATAGCTGAGGTAACTGTGCACATGAATTATGGGCTTCAGTCCAGTTCCCTGGGTGGAGGTCAGCTACGATTCGTCCAGTCGATTCAGCTGTTAAAAACACAGTGCAGCTGCCAAGAGGCCTTTTTGGAGGGGGCGCTCACACAACAACCGAATCAAAAGCTCTCGCACGCTTGGGCATATGAAAGTAGACATGCTGTGAGAATGTCACCAGGTTTGAGAAGGATTTAAGATCCAGAATCCTTGATGTTTACAAGGCCTACATCTATTATGATGATTTTACATAGTAGTCGTAAAACCTGTAATAGTCCTGTTGATAGTAGACCTCCATTAACGCATGCATGTCGACAACGCATGGTGTTCTGTTTGGTATTTTACTTTGTATACTATGTGCATTGCGCGCATAGCTTTGAGTATATTTCATTTTATTAGTATTTTGATAGTAAAAAGAACAGCAGTTTGATGTAACAAAGTGAAGCAAAGGTATGACAATTTTACAATATAATAATTATGTATACCATATTACACAACGATAGTGCTAGATAGCTGTAATGAACATGAAACAATGTTTAGAGATTTGTGTTTAGTGGAATGAACAGTGAAGGAACAATGCTGCTTGGCATTAAAGTTTATACAGTTGGAAAGCCTGTTGATTTGTAAGACACATGCATTAATGGGATGAATAGCACATTATGTGGAAAATCTTCACTGCTGATGCCAAGAAGTGGTTCTATTCTGGTGACTGCTGATTGTGGTGTGATGATGTAGTGCGGTATCTCATCCATCCATCCATCGTCTATGCCACTTATCCTCACTAGAGTTGCGGGGGTATGCTGGAGCCCCTCCCAGCTGATGGGGTACACCCTGGACTGGTCGCCAGTCAATCGCAGGGCACATTTAGACAAACAACCATTCACACTCACATTCATACCTATGGACAATTTAGAGTTGCCAAATAACCTAACATGCATGTTGTTGGAATGTAGGAGGAAACCGGAGTACCCGGAGGAAAACCCCCCACACACAGGGAGAACATGCAAACGCCACATAGAGTTGCCCAACAGATTCAAACCCAGATCTTCCAGATCTCCTGACTGTGTGGCCAAAATGCTAACCAGTATTAACCTGGTACAGTATCTCCATCAGTAGAAAAGGAGACTTGTCATCACTGAGGGCCATCCTATATCTCTACAGTCTGGAACTGAACTCTTCAATTCTCCAAGGTGTCAATGTTCACCCCCACAGGGTGGTGTTTATCTGAGACTGCATCCAGACTTTGGGAGTAGAAAGAACAGAGTGGCCTGCCAAAAGACTTGACCTCAACCCAAGTGAGCACTTGTGGGATCAGCCTGGGCGTGCTTTTCATGCTCGAGTGACCAACACAAACAGGTTGGCTGCTTGCGACGACTCCTGGTAGAGGAGTACAATGCCATCCTACAGCAGTGCCTGACCAAGGTGGTGAGCAGCATGAGGAGGAGATGCCAGGCTGTTGTGTATGGTTCATTCACATGCTATTGTTCATTGTTAGAGATAAGACTTGAATCATCCAATGCACCAAAGAAGAATGAGGGCAGTGAAGTAACACATTTAAATGCATGTTCTTTACATATGGCGCAAATGGGAAATGCATTTAAACATTCAAACCTTTTGATTTAGTACAAGTAGGGTATTAAAAATAAACTGAGAGCACACTGGCTGAAATGTACATTTCTTTCTACACAAACGTACCCTATAGTGCAAATTAACATGTGAGCATGTGTATTTGTGTATGTTTTCCAGAGCCACAAATGTCATGTAGCAGTATCTCTGAGGGTACCAATCCAGCAACAAGCCATCATTGTACCACAGAGGCATTGTGTATTTTAGTTTAAAGCAGCAACTATTTTTGACAAGTCTTTTTCATGCTCCAAAACTGACTTTGTGTCATTTCTTGTTTCCTTTCTTTCTCTTTTTGCAGCTGAATCCCCTGCAGTGTTTGATCACTTCTAGACAGCAAATTGTTTTGATCGTGCTGAACTTGAGCAATGAGGAATGCTCCCAGTGGCACCACTCTGGCACTTGCACTGAAGTGGATATAAAACAGCCTTTGAAGCACTAGTTGTGCTTGACTTGACGCCGGATTAAGACACAGTAAGGTGAAAGAATGGCAAAAAAAAAGCTCAAATCATTCCCAAGGAGGTGTGTACTCACCTTCTTCTCCTCAGGGTCTGTGGAAGCTTGGAGCTGCATTGTATCTCGAGTGTGTATGTTCCTGTTAGAGTTGAGCGTTTGGGTCTCAGCGTGGGTGAGACTGAGAGTGCGTGATGCACTTTCCTCTTTCATTCAACCTCCCGGTCGCTTGTCAAGGATGGATAAAAACCTAAAGCCCTAAAAATAGGACTTGCTGCTAGTGATGCATTGCCATCAACAGTGTATCTTGGTCTTTGAGATGTTGGGATGCTTTTCTCTAAACTCCCTGAAAATGTCAATATACCTTCTGAGTTTCCTCCTCCTCTTCCTCTCAGTTTTCCTTCACCATGCCCTAATGCTTCTCAGGGTGTCTGTCCGTCAATCTCTCTCCAGTGTCTCCTCCCCTTCTCTTTTTTCTCTCCCCTCCTTCTCATGCATAGTTTCTCTCTCTGGATGTGGTCATGGGATTATGAGTGGGTTCCACTTACCTCCCCTATGCTTGCCCCCTGTCAGCACGTTCAGCCATGAATCAAATAGAACCAATAAAATTATAACATCTGTAACGACCCTCTAACTTTTTCCTTTCTGTCTTCTAAGTATAAAGAAGTTAATGCAATATAAAACTAGCTTTACAAAAAATCACCCTCAGTCACTCAATTCAAGCTGGTTCGTCTGTTGCGGCTGCATGTCTCCAGGACACTTGTGTGTGTTTGAATGACAGGAAGAAAAGCTCCGGCTTACTTCGGGAGAAGTCGTTTGATGCCACCTGCTGGTTTGCATGTCTAAATCTCTACAGTAGATCCTGCATATAAGACTGTTTTCTAGGGAAAAAATACTGTGGTATAGCCAGGCCAAGATGACATGTCTGCTGGTCAGCAGCATAAGGGCGCATCTTGAACCTTCACAGGTTGCTTCTTTGGTATGTACTGTTTAAGTAATTTAGTCTCAACATTGACAGCTGTGTATCATTAGCATTTTCATGATGAAACTACATTTGATTAATTGCATGATTCATATTGTACTGAGTAGCCATGACAGAGGGTATAGCACGTTCCTATGTTCTATTTCCATATCTATGGTCATCATCACATTTTCTTCTTTTTGCCTTATCTGGGGCCAACAGAAAAAAGCCAAACAAAAATGAAAATCATCTTGATGGTAGATGTGCTGAAACCTCATCTTCTCCATTAAGTTACTCTTTAATACAATCTATTTCAATTATTCTGTTAAGATGTTTGTTCATGTTGGGATTCGCCTGATCAGATATTTCCTGACCTTTTAGCTAGCTAGCAAAAATGCACGTGCAGTCTATATTGGGACCAACAAATAATCCAGTCTCATCACTGTCCAAAGCCCCAGTGGTAAAGACAGGTAATCACATTACAGGACCATTAAAGCTGTATATATAGGTGACCTAGGAGAGGCCATTCCTCTGTTATGGGGTAATAAGCCTCAATGTGAATTTGGGTCTAATTAAGAAACCAACTCAGCGAGATCAATTACCAAGAGCGACTAAAAGAACGACTCACTGCTGGCTAAAAGCAGAAAGATCTTTCTTATTGTTATGACTGCTATAATAGCGAGTCTACAATGAAATATTTAACATGTACAGAAAGCACAAAGACACCAGGAGGTCTGAAACTAACCAGTGTTTCTTTTCCATTCATGCAGTCACAGGCAACACAGACAGTGTTAATTTTCCTGTTGAATTATTCTTTATTCTTCCACATAGTCGTTGGTGTAAACATTAGCAAGCTGTAAACACATACTCTCTGACTTGAAGTAGAACATTTTCTAGGACAGCTGGAGGCAAAGAATTCCTCCTTGTGAAAACATCACAGTATCACAGAGTGGTGTTTTTTTCATTGCATTTTCTAAACAGTTATACCGCGTGTGCCACACATTCTGACACGTTGCACTGCACCTCGGGGAGTTTTTTTTTACTTCACATTCTTTCTGCTTGAGTGAGTGTCATTCTTCTCTCCGTTATTCCAGTGCGAGCCATCAAAAGCTTAATCAAAATGATCACATTACTTGCTGGAAGGTCAAAAGTTTTTCCTTGCCTTTCCTGTGGCCCCCTCTCCTGGACACAGGGCTGTAAAACACTAAGCAGAATGATGGACTGGTACTTTTCAAATAACAGAATGGACTATAAATGGCTCCTCCTCTCAAATGAATGCGGACGACTGCTTTTAGCTTTTCGTGAAGTTGCTATGTCACACGTGATAATTTTTTCGTCAAAGACATTGCCTGGCCAAATATTTCATCTTTATCATATATTACAGTAGAAGTTACGTGGCTAGCTGTAAATCAATCCAATGTCCAAACATTTATTTTTGTCAGTTTTTCTCCACACAATTTGACCGGAGAGCGCTGGTATTGTCATCAGAAAAGAAAAAATGCATTAACGGAAAATAACCTCATAACATCCTAAAACCACAACTGACCAAATGAGCAAGTCTAGATCATAAGAATACCCCTACAAGCTTGCAGGGGAGGCTTGCGCCATCACATCATATTGCGTGGCCATAGCTCTGGAGTAGTGTCAATACCTTAGACCACATGACCTTTTTTGCATCACCCCCTAGTCACCTTTTAACCCTCAAAATAGACCCAGACGAAATTTTGAGTTAAGCTAATTTGTATTTCGTGATTTTTTTTAATTTATTTATTTTCTGTGCTGGAAATGACACAAACATGTGACATAATGTAGAAAGATGTGAAAAAATTCTTTACTGTGTTAAAAGGTGTTAACTACCGGTAATGTATTTTTTGTACTTTGTCCAAAATTATTCATACCTTTCCAACAAAACATATCCAATGTTCTAAGTTTATAGTTGATTAGAGTATTTTATATTGTTATAAAAGGTATCTGGATCTTTTAGAATGGTAATAAACATGGATGAGTTATTTTCAAAAACAATGAAAGCAGCAAATATTTTTCATTAATATTAGTGTCTTTTGACTTTTCATGTGTCATTTACTGCTAAAAGACACCAATTATATATTATATTCACTCCAAATATGGCTAGTGTATGAATCATTTTGGGTTTAACTGTAGCTATGGTTGATTTATTTTCAATTATATCTGCCAAACATTGTATGTGCTTTCCAATCATGATCATTCCATATGTTAATATTACATTACACACTGACTTACTAGTGCTTACTGCACTAGTTTCTGCAGTCTGCAATAATTTACCCAAATAATTTGATCTAAAACACAGTACTTTTTTTTTCCACTTTCATGGTATATTGTTTTAGAAATTCAGGGCTACCTGTGCATGGATTAGTTAAGGTTAAATAGCTCCTGCAGTAATAATACTTCAGAAGGCTCTTACAGATGAGCTTAGTTAAATCAAGGTGGCGACTGTTTTTTTGGCCTGGCACTGTTTATCAGGCTGATGCACGCCTGTTGTCCTTCCCGACTGGGAACAAATCTTAGTGGTTTACCATATTGATGAGTAATGTGTTGACGTTCTCTAATGAAGTTTGGAGGAGCAACATTATGCTGAATTGATGAAGTGCCGAAAGCCTCTACAGTCTGGTCTGAATTATGAAAATATTTTCAAGGCCTGAGGGGAAAAGAAAAGTCCCTCTCCGTCACAATAGATAGCAAATCAAACAAATGGTGCAGTTTGAAGTACACAGCTCTGGAGCTTCCTCTTCATTTATCCACTTTGACTTGGAGGATATTAACACGTTCTTACTGTATATACACTGACATATAGACACACAAGTCAATGGTGGGGGACATTAAGCAAATTAGAACACAGAAACATTAGCAATAATAAGAACAGCACCGGCCATAAAAGTGCTACTTAAGCAATTACACCAACACTTGCATGACAATTTCAATGCACAGTGGATTGAATAGCATGTGTACATTTGCTAACCAGCCAGCAGTCATCCATCCAGCAGTAAAGCCTCATACTTACTGAGGCAAATAAGGCACCCAAAGGCCTGTAGGACCAAAGGAGCAGATGCTCTCCCCAGAGCTCCCTCAAGATAAACACAGTTCTTCGCCACCAGATGATGATAAATCAAGAATGAGAGAACAACATTTTTGGACCAACAGAGGGGTGTACAGTCATCCCTCACTACATCACGGTTTGAACATCACGCCCTTACTCTATCGTGGTTGTGGTTAATTAATTACTAAATTATCACTGTTTCATGGTTGAATATGGTCTATTATTAGTGCTAGCAGCATATTAGCAGTGTAGACAGTGGCTGACAGCAGCTCCTGTGTGAATGTTCACTGCGTGTGCTCTCTGCTTGTTAATAAAGCGATTGAAGTGCATCATGAGTCTCTCAGCGGCTACACTGGTCTCTATGTGTTAGTAATGTTACATTGAGCCACCAGGAAATACGCTGTCAATCGGCTATGAAAGTGCTGTTGTTTCGCTGTGTAACTCATTCGGAGATGGCATCACCATTTGCTTAGAACCCGGTGGACGTGGGAGCAAGAATAATTCGGGCAGCATTACTACAGGAGTGGTTACTTCAAGATCACCCTGATCCAGTCGCATTCCCTGATTACATTCACTATGAGAGATATAGGCTTTCAGCTGAGGGAATATGCTAGATTTGCTCACTTTTTGGGCCGAGCATCAGGAGCAAAATGTAATACCAAATATTAATTAGGCCAATGTTAGCAGACAAATATGTCCTTGCGTGACTACTCAGCCCATTAGTCTTCTTATATGACAATATTTGCTGATGGAAAAGGCACTCTGAGGCTTCAATCAACTGCAATAAAACACTTCTTTATTCTAACAAAAACAAAAAAATTGTCACAAGGAAAAAAGTCGCCACCATACTTACACACACCATACTACACACACTGACACCAAGTGGTCACCGCCAGGTACAGCATTCTATAATGCAGTAAAAGCAGTAAAATCTGAAAACAATATACTGTAGATATATTTCAAAGATGAAAAAAAGACAGTTATTGCTCCAATTTACTAATTTTTAAAATGGATATGAGTGAATATGAATATGAATATTTTGCACTTCATGATATTTATTTATCATTTATTTATATATATATTTATAATATACATATATATATATATACATATTTATATATTTATCATATGCACTTTGTTATTTGTTTATTTGTATTATTTATCTGTATTAATGTCTCTTCTGTTGTTGTTGCTTAATTTATTGGTACATATGTTTCTTATGTTCTTATTCTTTTTCTTTTCTTTTCTTTCTTTTCTTGGGAGAATGAACAGAATAAGAATTTCATTGCATAGTATAACTGCCTGTTTTACTATGCATATGACGATAAAACTCTTGAATCTTGAATTTGCACAATGTTGAGCATTCATAAATGAAAACACTAGTAAGGTATAGTTAGTATAATAATCAGCATTAACTTGCACATTTACTCAGCATTATTCTGCCAGCCCAAAGTCAGCTGGGATAGGCTCCAGCATACCCGCGACCCTAGTGAGGATAAGCGGCATAGAAAATGCTTGGATGGATATTCTGCCCGCGGTACTCCCTCGCTCTATTGGTAGTGACCCATAATGAATTCCTCATCATCCTCCATATGAATTACTCGCGCATCTTGTATAAAATGTACAGGTTGGGAATGCTGTGTTTTTGTGCAAAACAACTCCCCCTTTTATGTGAATGTGCACTAGGCAAAAAGCCAAGAACCGGACTTGACAAAGTAAGTTGATAACCACTCTTGCAGTACTGTTTAACTTTGTTTGGGGAATTAGAGCTTCATCTAGAGCACAAAGCCTGGATTTGTTGAGCCACTTTCCCAGTATAGGCCCCAGGACACATCGACTGCACCCTTTTCCCTGCAAAGTCAATTAATGTATGGAAAAGGCTTTTCTTCCAAAACAAGATTTAGTCACACCCCACCCTCTACTGATTTTGAGTTTAGGGCCTATTCTTGTGCTGCCATAATTAGTGTCTCTGAGCAGTCTTTCAGTCCAGCCTTTTCCAGCCACTGGTATGTTTGCCCAATGTCAGCCATTTCTTGAATTTGTCTATGGTACATGCCATGCAGGGCCTTGTCTTTCCATGACAGCCCATCTGGCATTCACTTTGCGGCTCATCCTTGGGGGGGCCATCTTCTTGATGCATTCTTGGAGGTCTGTTGTTTCCTCCTCAATAGTGCCTGTGGTGCTCACTAGTTCTCGTCCTCCCTCTTTTCACTTTGTGTACAGCCCCAGGATGCTGTACTTGGGGTGGAACCCTCTATACATTGTTGGGAGCTTTCTTGTCATGATATCAATGGCATGCATCTCTTCCAGTGGCCAGGGTATTATGCCAGCAGGGTATCTGATTACTGGTCGGGCATAGGTGTTTATGGCCTGGATCTCATGCTTGCCATTCAGCTGACTCTTCAGGATCTGCGGCACCCTCTGTAGGTATTTGGCTGTGGCTGTCTTCCGACCTGTCTCCTCACGGTTGTCATTTGCCTGTGGGATCCCCAGGTACTTGTAGCTGTCATGTACATCTGTTGTGTTGCCCTCAGGTTGTTGAACTCCTTCAGTTGTGATCATCTTCTCTCGTTTAGCTATCATTCCTAATTTTCTACTGAGAATGAAATTCCAATATCATTGCTATATATATATACAGTATATAATGACATCAAACTGTATGACAAGAATGAGCTTGACATCGACTCCCTGATTCACCTCACAGGGATATACAGCAATGACACCGGAATGTCATTCGGGCTCAATAAGTGTGGGCGAACAATATCTAGAAGAGGGAAGATGATCAATACTGAAGGGGTTGAACTACCTGAAGGCAACATAACGGATGTACAGGACAGCTACAAGTTCCTGGGGATCCCACAGGCAAATGGCAACCATGAGGATGCAGCTTGGAGGGCAGCCACAGCCAAATACCTACGGAGGGTGAGGTAGATCCTGAAGAGTCAGTTGAATGGCAAGAATAAGATCCAGGCAATTACCACCTACTGTATACTATGCCCTGACATAATACCCTGGCCACTGGAATAAAAGCAACCCACTGATACAGTATCAAGACAAGAATGCTCCTTACAGTGCATGGATGCTTGACACGCACCCAGAGGCTGTACACTAAAAAACCAGGAGGGTTGAGGACTAATGAGCGTCGCAGCCATTGTCCAGGAGTAAACAACAGATCATCAAGAAGATGGTCCCCAAATATGACCTGCTAAGTGAATGCCTCAGACAACAGAAGCCCAGCAAGGAGGAAAAGCCAGATGGGCTTTCGTGGAAAGACAAGCCACTGCATGGCATGTGCCACTGACAAATTGAAGAAGTGACTAGGAAAGTGATTGGGAAAACACACCAGTGGCTGGAAAAGGATGGACTGAAAGACAGCACAGAGGCACTAACCATGGCAACACAAGAACAGGCCCTAAACACAGGCCCTACGATCAATAGAGGCACTAGCCTGACATAGTGGTGGTGGATGAACCTCAGAAGACAGCGGTGGTGAGAAATGTACAACCCTCAAATGATAGCAACATCCGTAAAAAGGAACACGTAAAGCCACAGAAATACCAAGGGCTGAAGGACGAACAAGAGAAAATGTGGGGAGTGATGCCTACAGTTGTGCCAGTAGTGATCGGGGCACTGGGGCCAGTCACTCCCAAGCTGGGTGGATGTCTCCAGGAGATACCAGGAACAACATCTGACATCTCAACTCATAGCACCGTCTAATGAGTGTTGCTTACTTGTTCGGATTAAGAAGTGTACACGGGAGGAGCCCTGTCATTGGGTGTGCCTCGTGTGAGCTCCGGTAAGCATAGAATTGTTAAGAGGCTAAGTCTCCATGCTATCTTGTAACATATTTGCTACATTATACATTGCTGGATATTTTCTTAAAACCAAACGGAGTATGGAAGTGTTGTGGAATGTTATATGCACCACTGTGATATTTTGTACTATGTTATACTGTGTTAAAGGCTGAATCCCAATTCTACCCCTTACCCACATCTTAACCCTGTTTTGTGCATTCAAGAGAATCAAGTGATGTCCCAATTCTCCTTCAACCGAGGGGTAAGGGGTATATAACCCTTGAGAACGAGTGTGGTAGCCTACCACACTTGAAACGAAGGGGAAAGCGGAGCTACAACACCCGCTGAAAAGACAGAAGCGAAAGAAGATCGAAAGAAACATATAAATGTACGGTAAGTAATTACGTCCGCATAATTATTGAGTTTCACAGTAACCTCACTCATGTTTTATTAGATATTCAATATTCACCATGTTTTGAATTGTTGGTTTTCTCTCGTTATAACTACCCGGCTAACACCGACATCTAACTTCACTGCAATCTACTACATTTTATAAATGATTAGACAATGACTAGATAAAGATAGCGACCACAGTAGCCTGTTAATTGGAAGTTGCATTTTAAAATCACTCGCTAGCGACGGCAATCTACATTAACGCAGCACATCGTAGTGAATTCTGTTTGCTGTGAATTACAGTCACCGTAGTCCACCAACAACTGTCATGATGAGATATGTTTATTGTATTCAGCATACAGTATGGACGGTCAGGAAGTGAGCTAAATAAAAGATGGCACACCACATTATCAAATTTTATCCAGCTTTTGGAATGTAACGTTGTCCCATCTATTTTTATTTGTTTTACCATCACTCTATATTTGTTTTTGGCACACTGTTACTATATTACTATTATTACTGTATTTACAATGAGCTAATCGTTGTAGCCCATCAATCATGCATATTGTCTTTCCTGCAGGAGATGCTGAGTCAACTGAAGTCAGTCCTTTGCTACAGCACGCAGCACTGCAGTACCATTCAAAAGCTGCAATCTCAGTATGGAGAAGTCAAATACAACAAAATGCAATTCTGGACTTTCTTACAAAACAATCTGAGGGAGAACATCAACAAGAGGAGGAGAGCGAGGGAGGTTTTTAAACCTTGAAATAATGCTCGATACGGTTTATACATTTGCTGATGTTCATAACGTTTGTTATTTCTATTTCATATGTATATTTGACACATTTTCTATTTTTATAAATGCTGTTACAGAGCTGGTTGTAAGCTGTTGTTCATTAGAGTTGTTTGTTGTTTTGCAATAAATGTCAGTTTGTAAAAATGTGTGCCTTTTATTTTTACAAAAAAGGTGTTGTGAGGTTGGCTATATAACATTGAAATAATGTAGAAATGTATGCACCTTACTTTATGGAAGGAAACATGTATTATGAACAATAATACAGCCAGCAAGCTGTGAAGGGTGATGATGTAATGAGAATCAAGTGGTGTCCCATTTCTTAGTGGCTTCTTCCAATTGGCACTAGGTTTTAAGGGGTAGGGGAAAGGATTAGACAAAGGGGAAGGGCGAAGGGGTAGAATTTGGATTCAGCCAAAGTGTGTAAAGGGAATGCTTGCTGGCGTTTAGCAAAATGATAATGCTAATCACGAGTGGCGATTGAATGTCAGCACGAATGACGTGTTACAGGCCTACTGTGAGCATATTGCAGGTGCTAATGGAAGCTAGCTAAGCTACAATGCCATTCCTGTTGATTTATTTCAATTATTTATTCCATTTTGGGTATGAAAACGCTAATGTAATTTGATATAAGTGTGTATAGTTAAAAGAGTGTTTAAAACGCATAAATATAGATGTAAAAGCCCAAATAGTCAAAATATAAATAGTTTATTGTGAAGGTTATTAATTTTATTATATAAAAATGCAGATTGCGATGAGGAATGGTTATGATTACACTTCAATACCAAATCATTTTGCAATGATTTACATATTGCATATTCTGTGATAATAGATGAAAACATTTTGATTTATAGGAATAATTTGATTTTAAGTCACATAATAAACAAACTACAATATTGATTATACTTTCTACACCGTGTGTAGATTGTTTTTTTCTTGAGGACTGTGACTGAACTTGAATCTGAACCGTGAGAGTTCAGTGGCGAGCCAAACCCCAGGAACAGACAAGTGGACAGGACGGCGCCGTGGCGTTGCCAGCTGCGGCATCTGCCCTGAGGACATCAAACTACTGAGTCACTCAACACGTGATTCAGATAAGACAAAAACTACCCTGGTAATAGTAGTAGTGATAGTGACAGGAACAGTGTGCACACACAATTTAAGGAGACACAACCTCTCTTTTTTTCCATGTATTTATTTGAAGAACTCTACATTTTATTTTCATTTATTGTATATAGTGTCCATGTTGCCAGTTTATTATGTGGCAATAAGTGTTTACACTGTTGAACTTTCCCACAACTCACTTGTCTCTTTGAGTGAGTCGTTCAAATACACAAGGGTACAAACCTAGCATGAATGTAAATGTCACTACCTTTATGGTTATTGAGTAACTCTAAAGGCGCTATAATACTTTAACTTAAAATGATGATGTACTGTACAGTGAGTTTGAGATTAAAGATGCCTCTCTATACCATTTGAATATTTCTTGACCCATTATTATCAAGTAGGCCTGTTCAGCACTATGGATAAACACGAGTTGTTTTAATGACTGAAGTTGATTCTTACTGTGTTGAAGTTGTGGAAGAGGCTCATGTTGTGCGGAGGAGGAGTATCCATAGGAAACTGCAAGAAGGGCTTCATGTCCAAGTGGGGCTGGATCACCGTTGGGGTGCGCAAGAATGTTGGCACCGCTGCCCCGGCACGATTTATACCTCCTGCACACAGAAATAACATCATACTCAAAAAAAGTTCTTTTTTTTGTATCTGAATCTCACTTTCAGAAAAAATGAAACCAATAAAGCGCTTGTTAAAGATCATGTGTGAGTGGATTTTCTCACAAGTTCAACAAAAAATAAATGATGGGACGAATATACATAATTCTTGTCCACACACAAACACCTAATTGACAAGTGAGGAGTCAGTTGCCCTTTGTAGGTTTTCTCGAAAATGAAGAAAGGTGTAGCAAAATGTTCCATGGCTCGACACACCCGTGCATCATGTCAGTGTTTAATTCTCCTAAAAAGGCAAGCAAGGCTGTCATAATGATACATGGCTCCCTGTGCTCGTCCTCGCTCCTTATCCCTTCTTGTCTCCTCTTTAACCCCTGTCAAGGATGATAGTGATGGGGCCCACACAGCAAAACTCAGCCTCAGCAAGCTCTTGGATTAAGCCTTTTAATATCCGCCACTGGATTTCGGTGACTTTCAAATTCCCCCCGCCCCCCACGACTTACAGCTTTTGCCGCTTTTGGGGATTAGTCTAAGATATTCTCTTTGCTTATTTGCCCTCTGAAATTTGCCTATACCTGCACTCCGCAAGCTGTAATTTGCAGGTTTGTCAACACCCCAGCATTTTCACAAGCTTTACCTCAGCGATCAGAGAAAATGACATGGCTTCCACTTGGATGCCGTTAACTGATGCACTCTGCAAAGTTTGGATTAGAGAGAGTGACTTTGCCAGATTGAGTGAAAGTGCTGTCAAGACCGGATTGCCTTCCGCTCTGCATCTGTTAGCCTTGAGGTGGTGAGGACTGCATCATTACCTCTACTGGAGCACCAAAAACATGGCCGCATTAAGAACATTTATACAGAAGTCAACACACTCATGCTCATGCCTGCAAAAAAAATGTTCAGCATTGAGTCGGTTTTCTCTTTAGGAAATAAGACATCATCTAAACCTGGCAAGAGAGAGAATCCAATTACAAAGATATGATGGTTACTTGCATTGGTTTAGACCAGGGGTCGGCAACCTTTATCATCACAAGAGCCATTTGGGATCGTGTCCACCAAATTAAAACTCACTTGGAGCCATGAAATGTTTCTGTCTTCCTGGCAGGGTGACGAGCCACATCTGTTGCTGTCCTGGCAAGTCATGTTTCTTAAGCCTTTTCTTAAGCCTTCTCCACCGATTTCGGATAATAAAATAAAAGTGTTGTAACACTTCGATTAGTTCTAGTTCCGGTACCACTCTCCATGTCGCTTTAGTTGCCATTGTTCATTAGCGACAAAGGAACCGGCATCATAATTTCACACCGAGTTGACTCACCAGAAAACACTGCCCCTAGCACTTGGGCGAAGAATTGCACAGCATACGCTCAACTCTGACCCAGAACTTTGAAAGGTTCATGGCGGCGTCAGAAGAGACACCGTAGTGATTATACAGAAGCATAAACCAGCTGGAGCCACAGCAGAAAGATAAGAGAGCTGCATGTGGCTCCAGAGCTGCAATGTTTCAACTGGTCTTCAAATTTTGACCAGGAGTGTACATGTATATATACAGTACAGCATATATAAACCATATATATATATAGTTATTAAACAAAATGTGTTTTGGTGTGATGGTTGGAGTTCTGAATTTGTTTTATTTTATATACAGTGGTGAGCTGGAGCGATCCCAGTTTTGGGGGGTACAGGGGTACATCCAGGACTGGTCGCCAGTCAATCACATGATGCATACATACTTACATATACAGTACACCAATGGACAATGTAGAGTCTCCAATTAGCAGAACATGGATGTTTTGCGGGTGTGGGAGGAAGCCGAAGTACCCAGAGAAAACCCAGGCGCCCAGGGAGACAACAAGCAAACTTCACGTAGAGCTTTCCGGGCCAAGATTTGCACCCAGAGCCACAAGGCTGGTGTGCTAACCACACTGGCAACATGCTACCATATACAATAGGAACCAGTTGACATAAAAATATGAACTAAGTTATTGTTGCATTTATTTGTGAGATCAACAAGTCAAGTTTTTGTTAAAGCCAACATTCATCAAGTTATAAATGATGATTTGAATGACTTTATGCTAGAAAAACCCTTATTAATTTATAATCATTTGTACAGTTTTCTTACATGAATGTAAAAAGAATACATAGCACCACATTGTTAAAAACACTGTGACTTTGTGACAGTTGATTAACTGACAGGAAATGCACTGACAGAAATGATTGCCAATGATTAATGGAAACATCTGTTAGGTCATGCCCTTTCTGCATAATTCCTAAACAGGCACACCAGATTGCTGGATGAAGTTAAACACGCCACACTCCACATAAATGTCTATAACATGCACAATACAGGATACTGGTTTCTTTATCTTTTCTAAAACATCATGTAGTTGCAGTTACAGGGCAAGCATCCACAAGGGCTTGTGGTATAGTATCTGGAGGAGGTCGACCAGAAGCATCGGTATACTATGGACCAATCACAGGAAAGCAGAGAGGGCTAAAATTAGAGGAGAGGAGGCAGAAATGAGAGAGAGATCAAAGGCAAAAGCGAATGATTTTCCCATTTGTAATAATTTGCCAGCCTGCGTAACCTCGATAAATCTGCAATTGGCTGACTGCCTTTGCTTGGGAAAATGCACAAGTGCATGCACACACACACGCACACACGTATGCGTGCATAAAAATCAACTACGATGTTGAATGCAAATGAATGTGCTTGAAACTTCACTGAAAATCCAGGTTATTATACTATATAAGCAATATTGCATAACGTGATTAAGACTGTGTCAAGTGAGCTAGTAAGAGAAGCTTATGCAAATCATTTTTTTCGGGTGCTTGCATATACTGCCTGACCGAGAATATATAGGCTGAGACACAAAACTGTCTTTTCATATATTAATATGAGCTGACAGGCTGCGCAGGTTATGTTGCGCAGCCTGCTTCCCCCACAGGGTGCTGGGTGCATTCGGGGGAGAACAATGGGTGCGGGCTAGCTGGCACAAGAGAAAGTGGGCAGACACAGATGTGCTGGAGCTGTTGGCAGCAGTGTTAGTGAGGAGGTGGTTGCATTTCAGGCTGCCAGCTTGCCTTTGTGCTGGGCTGTGAAGCAGGCACCTGTCCTCCACATGGTGGGGGGGAGGGGGAGGGTTTAGATCTGCATGTGATGCATGACCGTGGCTGCCAACGTTCAATGTTAACATGTCAATAACAGAAAAGCTTACCCCTCATAACTAATTCATAAAAGGACAACTAAATAGTATATTGGCCATTCTTAAAGTGCTGTGCTGAGTAGCAGCTATAGTGATCAACTGTGAACCTACATTGATAAGTTCTTTTATGAAGCTGACCTACATGATGCAAATATTATTGAGAGAGACAGTGAAACAATATAAAGCACATCATAACCACAACCTCTGCAGTCCTTCACTAAATCACATTTTTTACTCACCAAATCTTAAATTCTTAAAATCTTCATGAGCAGCATCTCAGACACAGTTTGACACAGTTCAGACTCTCTGTACATGGACTGACTCATAACAAATACAAACTTAATGAAATATGTTTTCAATTTTTAAACATATTAGTGACTATATTAGTGACCCCTGTGATGCAATACCAATGCCATGGTTATGGTATCAGTGCTACGATTAAGCTTTCATACAATCAAAAAATGTTGTTTTTCTTTTTTGTTTTATTATGAAGTATGAATGTACCTGTTGGTCTTTTTGAATCAGTAAGAGGGACACACAGGAAAGAAAAAAGCACAGCTGCTATACTGTCATTGATGGATGTCTCCCTGCAGTTCTCTTCCCTAACGTGTCCTATTCAGTCCTTGCCTCCCTCATGATTCACTCAGTGTGTAGTCTGCCCTGCACACACCTGGGCCCAGGTCTACAGAAAATAGCCAATTTATTTCAGTAATGGTAGATTTCAGCTATATGACACAAGAAAAATGAAGGAATATTATTAATGGTAGAAAGAAAGTGTGTCCCTGTTCTGTCAGAATGACCATCAAGTCCCGGGACCTGCCGGTCAGCGTGGCTCCTTTTCACGTGACCATGAGAGCTTTAGACTGGAGCTGTATCGGCCAACTGATACTATCAGACCTCATCAAACTGCACCATGGTGCACAGAGCAACAAACTTGCTAGATGAGTATGTCCACGGTCTAGAATTATTTCCAAGCTTCGCCTTCAGATTGTAAATGTCAAATTTGCAACGACTGCCAAGCACTGATTATGGGGAGTAATGTGACTTACTTTAATACTTCTAATCTAGTATCACACCTCAAAAAGAATCAGTCAGAGTCACATGCAGGTAGCGTATTTGTAGAAAACAAACGATAACAAGTGACCAGGGGTACTGAAAAAAACTACCCAGCTGTAACTGGTTTCCAATTTCACTGATTGTATTGGATTATATTGCAATTTACTTTGTTCTGTACGGATGTTTGTGCCACATAGAAATGTGCAGCTTTCCAAATTATATCATTGCTTTTGATATCAGGAGGACATATTATAATACTAGACTGTTGGTCATGGTTTGTAATATGGGCGTAACGATTCATTCACTACATCGATTCATCCATTTATAGTCCTACGATCCAACTACATCCATCTGTGTCCAGCAAGTTTCCATTCAGGACGACATATACAACATAACAACGAGAATCTAGGAAACTTCACCTGCACTGTCCAGCATCCAGGTATTTATTTCACAGTCAGATTTTTGGCAAAAAAAACACTGAATCGATTCAAAGTTACTTTATTGTTTCGGATCATATCGTATCATCCTTGAATCGTATCGGCAACCACGAATCGTGATACGAATCGAATCGTTATTAAAATGAATCGCTACACCCCTAGTTTTGAAAGACTATTTTGTTGAGGCAAAATGTTCTAAAATAAATGAATTCCCTCTAGATTTCAGTGGACTTGCGGATTCTCAAGTCAAGCAAACGGAAACATTCCTGTGACTAACACATCTCTTTGGATTCATACGTGGCTAAGCAAAGGATTCTGTTGTACATCATATAGCATCATTATCAATCTGTCTCAAATTCCTTCATCTCACATGATGAGAACTGGTGGTGATGAGCTTTCACCTTAGCTACTTTAGTCATCTATTGCTAGGGACACACCACAAGTGCAAACATTCTGTCAAGTGGAATAGTGGTATACTGTTGCAGGACTGCCTTTGTCCTGAGCTGAGCCAGATGTTCCCTCCAAAGTCAACTATCGTGGCCTTGATGTGGTTGTACTCTATTTCATTTGGGTGTAGGTGAAGATCTTTACCCTCCCCCACTGAAACCTGAGTCACTGTAACTTGTAAGTGAACACAAGAGGGTGCTGCTGTTCTTATTTTAACTGCTGAAAATAACCACAGATGAAAAAGAGTGCATATGCCCATCAAAATGTATCTTTGCCATCTTCTTAATCATGTGATGCAAATGAATACTTTAATGTGACGGTTAATACGTGCACACAGTGTAGGTGGATAGATGACTTTACTTGTTGCCTGGAACAGCTGCTATGTTGTGCTTTAATGTGGAGGATTATGCAGGGAACGCTGGGAAAGCTCTAACATGTTTCATTTCTACAAATACTATTTGGACTTGCATGTAAGGTATGCACAGCAAGCACAGCATGTGTGCCAGCGAGGGAGTGTAAAAAAGGTCACGGGGGCTTAGTTACTGTGAAACGATGCAGCAATCTACGTGCGAGTATTAGTTGCAACATGTCCTCATTTAAATGTACATAGAGCAGAAAAGCACGCAGCTTTACAGCCTTTGATAGAACTGCAGCATGTGTGTCTGAAAGGGTCTCTCTCATCATATGGCTTTTAAAATTTGACCCAAACCACTAATTTGCAGAACAGTAATTCAACAAATTTCGTTGCACTGTAAAATGTGCGTATAGAGCAGGGGTCGGCAACCCGCAGCCTCCTTGCTGTGGCTCCCACGTCGAGCCCTGCGTTTTTTTTAACACCGAAGTAGAGGAAATGTACGTTTTTGAAATGAGTTTGAAATATCTGACTCACCGCAAGTCTGTGAATGCAGCTACACTGTGTTTTGACTGCTGATTGGATGAGCAAGCAAAGGGGGGAGGGGGAGGTGTGTGCAGTGAGACACAAAAAAGATGTCTTGTTGAGGGTGCCACTCTCGCAGTAAGCTATCAACAAAAAATAAATATGTCCCCAAAAAGAAAAATGTCGAAAAAAATAGAGTTTCATTCTGAATGGACATATTCCTTTGACTTCACTGCCAATGACCCTGGTTTACCCGTGTGCTTGATGTGTGGCGACAAATTAGCAAAACAACAGAAAATGTAACAGTGAAAGACATTTTCAAAACAAGCACTCAACTTTTTCAGAAAAGTACCCAACTGCAGATGGGCGTAAGAGAGCAATTTCAGAACTACTACGGAAGGTTGAGCAGAGCAAACATACTTTCAAGACGTGGATGAACGCTCCAAACAACTACAGCTGAGCAATGCGGCACTGGCTGCACATGAGATCGTGAGGAGCAGTTCAAAGCAGTTCAAAGCAATTCACAGTTAACAGATGAGAATATATGAGAGAAAATCACAGCATATATTTTCCACAATGACAAAATACACAGGAAATTATTCAGAAAATGAAAGAAATGTCTCTCTCTGCAAGTCAAGGGCAGGACCAATAGAATCACCAGTACCATCACCATCACCAGTAGGCAAACTGATGACATTAATTCAGCGCAAGCATATTCAATTGCCTGTGATGAGTCAAGTGATGTAAATGATATTGAGCAGACAGCACTGATATACAAGTATGTGACCGATGATAGGCTTTTTTATGTTAAAGTTAGCTACTTCTTGTTTTAATTTTGCACAAATACGGGAACGACTCAAAAAGGCCAGTATAGTTCAGTGTTTAAGTTATTTCAAAGTAAGCCTACACATGCACTCTGCACTTCAGTTAGTTGAATTGTTTTGTTGGAACAGGTAAAATTGAAAAAAGATTAAAACTTTCAAAAGTTTATCAGCTGTGTAATATTTTGCGGCTCCAGGCTATTTTTCTTTACTGGAAGAGGAGGCAAAGTGGCTGGTGGTAAAGGTTGCCGACCCTTTGGTGGAACCCTTTGGTTCCACCTTGAATCCTTATTTTCTAAGACACAGTACTTGATGATAATGAAGTGACACTTTTTGTCGGCTTAATCAGTAACTAAAAAATACCCGAAGTGCACAGTATATGAAAGCTTGGACTTTTTCGCTTTGTTAAATTTGTTATAAAAATTTGTTAAATATGTCGAACAATTTGATTCAAGAATACCTATCCAGAAATAGAGTGAGAGGAGCAGGTTAGAAATTCTCAATGTATTTGTAGTACATTGTAAAATAGATGCCCCACTATTTATTTTTGTATGTAAGAAATGACTGTTACCACTGTGGTTCATAATACTGTTGTGCAAGTTCAGTTCACCTGTTCAGCCTACAGTATAGTCAGCAGGTGACGCATTATTACTGCGTTACAAATGAGACTAGTGAACCGTGACCACACCATCGAAGGGTAGATATGATAAAGCTGACAAAAACTGTAAATTATAAGTACTGTGCCTTTGAAAATAGTACAACATCTCATAGTTTAAATTTTAGCGGAGTGTGCGTGCTCCCACGACGTGCATGCAAATATAGACATGCATCGCTCAGCCTCCTCCTTTCCCCCCACGCCCTACCCTTGAGTATGGGCAGGAAGGGAGGGGGGTGGGTTTAAAACTTCTTCAGAGTCATCAGATGGGTACCCTTCTTCATTGGTGTTTCGATGATAGGCTCGCTGATAGGCCCATGACACCTCCAGAGAGCTCATCGGCAACACACGGCGTCCCAGGTGTGTGCCCCCCCTCTGATTTGAGCCCAGCGAGTGTCCTTGCACTTGATCCATAGCCACTGGCTGCGTCTTTCGGCCGCTTCAGAGACTGATCTTATTGTCTGTCGCAGAACCTTTCTATGAATGCCAAGGTCTTTCATGAGCCTGATGGTAGAAGAAGCCACAAAACCTCTGCATCCTACTTCAGCTGGATAGACCTTGGCCTTCCATCCTCGTTGTTGTGCATCTGCTGCCAGATCTGTGTCGCGCAGTTTCTTTCTTTGGTGGAATCCTCCCATGGGACCGTGAGCTTTATGATGTAGACCACCTTTAGTGAAGGGGATAGCACCAAGTCTGGCCTGAGGGTGGTGGTTGCAATCTCTGGGGGAAAGATTAGTTGCTTGCCAATAACAACTAGCATCTTGCAAGCCATGGCTAGCTGTCCAGTTTCTGGTTTGGTAGCTGGGTGGTTAGGCTGTTTCTGTCCCTCTCGAACGAATGTTGGCACAGAGATGGAATTGGCAGCTCTCAACGGCAAGGAGTTGATGGTGTCCCTCTTGCTCTCAAGGGCTGCTGCCAGACTGTTGAGGACCTGATTGTGCCTCCAGGTGTAGCGGCCTTGTGTAAGGCTGGTCCTACAACTGGTCAAGATGTGTTTGAGAGTCGCAGAATTTGGGCAGAGGGCGCAGGTTGGGTCCTCTGTTTTTTGGGGATGGGAGCACATCCTATGTAGTTCTTACGATGAAGCTGATGTTTCTTGCTTCCATTTCCCAGAGATGCATGCAGGTAAGCTTTCTCTTCTAAACACCTTCCCACCTCATCCATTGTCACTGCTTGGCAAGAGAGACAGGGTATATATAACGGGGTACAATCCCCCTCCGGATGGTGTAATTATAATTTATTTTTCTTTTTGTTTTGTGTTTTCCACGTCTCGGCTACAAAGATAAACCAGAAAAGGAATGTACCAACTCCCCGGAGCTGATTGGTCCAAATGTTTTCACATCCTATAATGCTGGGATTTGGAACATTCCCTTTCCGGATGGTGTAATTGTAATTCAATTTGCTTTCTTGTTAGCATGTTTTGCACTCCTCGACCACCGTACATCACAGCTTGCAGCATCTCTCTCAAAATGTGAACTTCAAATTACAATATATAGGAAATTATTGACTTTTAGAGCAGTTTAAACTTTGAATTTAAGTAGTGTGTGTAATGAAAAGCTAGATGTGATGGTAATGACATCCTAGTGAGATAATATGATCGTTGCAAGACCCCTAAGCCCTGAGCTGAACAATGATGTAAAAATAATGGAATGAATGACTGGCTAGATAGACTAACCTATGTTACCTTCCAAGCCACAAGCAACAGTGTTCAAAAAGACACGCTAGGGTCAATGCACGTGAGCCACAGATGCACAGCCCTTAATCCTTGAGATAAATCTCTTGCTGGATCCTGGTCTGGCAGCAAGTGAACCTTTGGAAGCTGGTGGCTTTTGTTACTTCTGGCTTGAGGGATTGTGTGTGGGCACCAATAGAGACACATGCTTCCACTGTGACATGCACATACTTGCACACAGATCGAGGGGACGGGTGATGCAGAATAGGTTGATTTGCAGATAAAGTGCACAAACAAATTCTATGACGTGTTACCTCTATCAACTATCAAGGGCAGTAAAGGTGGGTGCAAAAAAGATGAATTTGTTCTTATGCCCCTTCCACTTTGAATCCCTGAGCGTGCTGAGGAAGTGCTTTATCTGGGCCTCATGTCACAACATGCACTCACCCGTTCAGCACAGGATTTACAGTATATACCTAATGAAAATATGCTTGAATTGGCCTCAATCTCATTGCATTCCATCGTGACATTTATCTCCAAAGCACCAAGTGTGATGAAAACACAACATTTAATCAAGGCTGAACTGCAGCCCTGGCACAAAATCATTTTACAGTGCAAAAAGGGCTTAGCCCGAGTGCTGCTGTGTGTTTATGTGTGTGCCTGTGTTGTGACAAAGAGTATTTGTGCTGGTTTGAGGTCAGTAATGACAGACAAATAGCTGCCAGTACTAATGTGAGAGGACAGTGCGGTACGATGAGCGAACAATGCAGCTCCGCACTGGCGAAAGGTAAAGTGAAGACATCCATCGGCATCACTACATTGTATACTCTGAAATAATCGCAATAAGAGCACAACATAAACACCTCAGACAGACGTGTGTTTATCATTGTATGTGGAATTTGCAGTGGTGTAGGACTCAACAAACTGAGGGGTGTTTCTAATAGTCTGGCCACATATTAAGCTAAACAAAAATGTATGAAAACTATTTGAGACAATTTCTTTGAGATCCAGAACCAAACTTACCGTATAAGCCACACCCTACTAAATTTAGAGGAAAAACAGATTTGTTTTTCATACATCATAACGTGGCATATTGTGGCACGCGGGAGTCCGTGAGGACCAGTCAGCTTTTTATTTGACAGGAGCCAATCATGAGCTCTTAAAAACTTAAAAGGAGCCGTCAACCCATTGGAAAATGCAGGTCATTACTCAATATAACAGTTTCATCTTACAAAACAACATTAAACTCATGACACAGCAACACAGCAACGTTAGACCTCAGAAATATAGAAACATGTATCAATACGACTTTTATATGAAAAAAAACATTTTAAAGAGTTCCCATAATGCATTTCGGTTGAGAAAACTATTTCATTAGCAGAGCATAGAAAGCATAGAAAATGGTGCTGCAATGTTGCTTCTATCCATCAGAGGAAGCCAGAGGACCCGGAGTCCAAAACAAAAAGAGGGAAGCTGACGTCATGGCAGCGCCCCAATGAATGTGTTGCTCAGACTCAATGCCTTATGGGTAAACTTTAAATTTGTTTTTATTTTAAACTGTTATTGGGACATGTTTGTATATTTTCATATACACCTTTTGAGTATTAATTTACGGTGTGATGAATTTAGTGTTATTAGTAAAGTGTTCTTTGAGAGATGACACCGTGAGTCAGACTTATGTTGTTATACTGGTATATATACTGACCTCCACTGACTTCCAACAGGTTGACAAGCTTTTTGTGAGTGCACTAATAGCTCCTGATTGGCTCCTGCCAAAGAAGAGTTATTGTTTCCTCGCTGCCTCGCCAGCGGCACACTATTTAACCAATTAACAATAGTTCTGAAGTAAAGGAGATGTCACGAGGTTAAAATTTAGCCATAAATTAGCCGCACGGCTGTATAAGCCGCAGGTTTCAAAGTTTAAGAAAAAAGTGGCGGCTTATATTCAATTTACGGTAAATTCTGTTTTGTTTCACAAAAACTTTGCAAAGGGGGGCCATAAGGGCCAATGAGCAAATTCAATGTTTGTGAGAAACTGGATAAAGGTTCAGATGCAGAAATCCACTTTCATTATTATTTTTGAGTAATTATTCCATCTATGGAAATGTTCACCCCCCAAATTAAAATGGTACCATCCCTGTGGTGCAAACACAAATAAAATTGGCCAAACAGCACAAACAGCGGTCTAAGACCTTTGCACACTATTAAAAAGCAGAATCTTATTGTGTGATTTTGTGTAATTTTGTTCCTAAATCAGTGCATTTAAGCAGTTTTCAGCATCAGTTTAATGGTGATTTAATGGTGATTTTGGTTTGAAGTGAGTTTAAAATTTCTTTTTTGGCTCATTCTGATATACAATCAGGGAAAAAATTATTAGACCACCCTTGTTTCTTAAATTTATTGATCCATTGTAATGCCTGGTATAAAGGTACATTTGTTTGGACAAACATAAGGATGATAACAAATATAGCTCATATAGGAGCTTAATTTAAGAGCTGATATCTACCAACTTTCATGGTTTTCTTGATAATAACCAAAATTACTTAAGTCCTGTGTCCAAAGTGTACTTATCACTCTGTTTGCTATTCTAAAGGTTCTGTTCTGTTATACACTTGACATTTACAACTTGGCACGTACACGTACACTTTTGGCTCAGGAAAAGGTAGAAACACTTGTGCTGGAGTCCAGTACTAATTTTTTGTATTCATTCATATACTATCAAATGTACCCTGAGGGACACAAATGGACTCTATTACTGTCCACTGTGACATCACCATTGTTGGACATATACCAACGGTGCTGTTGCAGCACAGGTGCGAGTCGTTTTATATCTTCTCCTAAATGCTCACCCAATGGCTGAGGGCCAACCAGATTTGTAAGAGGATCACAGAGCTGTCCTGAAGACTTGCTTGAATGCCACTGGCTGTAGGCGATATTTTTGAGACCGTGATAGATGAAATGTTGGAATTCTGAGGAATGAGAGCGTTGCTTTGTTGTGCCTGTTGCAAGACAGATTTGGGTTAGACTTATAGTAATGCTCATAAGGGGAGAAGAGTCATCCAGTCTTATATGTCACTACAGGAAGAGATAAATAGCAGAAAAGATGAGGAGAGAAAAGAGGGAGCAACGCAAGGAGAGAAGGTGACACAAGGTGAAGAGCAGAACCGCCTTCGTCAGTCCTTGCACCTGTCCTCTATTGTTCCTTGTTTTCCTTCCACTGCCACCAAAAAATCCTGTCTCCTCCCCTTTGTCATCCACACTCCGGTGGAACAATAGCCAGTGACTTTATTCCCATGCACCTCCCAGGAAGCAGCGCCCTTAGGTGTGGTATTCTATCACTTAGTCTCAATCATTTCAGAGGACAGTGACAAAGGCACCAGATTCTCATTTTTCCTCATTTCTTTCTTTAGAATAGACGCTCAGCCTTTAAGGGCGGGGGGATGAGGATGGGCTGATGCTATGTGGGTGATGAGGGCATTTAAAAGAGCACACCTGTGCTCTTTGTGGAGACTGATGCCCAGTTTTTTGCCAGTCCATTTAATTGACCTCCACTCCTCAAGGAGGATAGAGACCAACATCCTATCAGCTTAATAGAGTGGGGGAGAAGCATAGATGTGACTTGTCTAGCAATATGGAGGAGTTTAACAAACTAGCATGTCCTCCAACATACTGTAGTGCTCACTACTGTATAGGCAACCCAACCAGAGTGCAATCTCTTTAAGTGCTGGGGGTCCTTGGCTGTAATGTCACTTGCCATTGCTGTGACCAGAAATGACACTTTTGTTTGAATCAGCATCCATCACTCACACCCCTCTGTAAAGAAATGAATGTAGCTGAGGAGGTGTGTCAGCTGTATGAGTAAGGGGTGAGCGACGATGTAAAATAGTCACTAAACACCAAAGCAAAAATGCTACAGTAATCCTGTGTTTATCGCCGTTAATCGGTCCCAGACCCAACCGTGATAAGTGAATTTGAAGCATAGAAAACCTGTTTACGACCTTCTGGATATGGTTTCTAACATTATTAGAGCGCTCTAGACATGAAATAACACCCCTATAGTGACCTTTACACTCATATTACTCAATATAGTAGACATAACCAGAGAAAATAAGCCATTTAAGACATAAATAAGACTTGTGCTCATGTGTGTTGTAATAAGTGTGTTCAGGACGTGTGGGGGTTTAGAATTGAGTTTTAAGTTGGAGTGGATTATAGTGGATTACGGCCACAGTAGCCCGTCTTATTATTCTGATTATTATGCAGATTATTATGTTATTATTATTGTGCCTGTTGTGAGATAATTCAAACCTGCAATAATACTGCCTGTTGTTCCAGCAATCAAGCCTGATGCTTGTGTGCCTCACCGAACATTACTGACACCTAGTGACCAGTGTAGAATACTACATGGTATTACGTCTTTGAATGCATCTTTTAAATGCCTTACATGTGTATTTTAGTTCATTTAGCCATTTTTAATCTTAAAAATGCTTAATTAAGGAAAAAACGACCAAAAATGTACTTAAGTATACGTATATTTTGACTAATAATATGTTGTGTTCAACCACAAAACAGCAAGATTTATTAATAGATTTTTGACAAACCGTGCAAAATTCGAACCGCAATGTGGCGAGGGGCTACTTGAAAATGAGCAACAACATATTATAAGTGACACTAAAAGGGACAGAACCTGGATGATAGTTGTCACTGCATTTGTCAAAGTATGACTTTTGTTGTCTCCTTTATGGAAGCAAAGTTTGATGCATGTCCACCTCGCATCGCTTCATGTTCAAGAGAGGCGCACTCAGCATATTTTTCAGAAGAGCATGGAATGCATTATTCAGTGAGTTCTGCTTGATTCTGTCTGGAATGAATCACAGTTCTAACGCATGCGTACAAGCAGCAAAAACGTGCCTGGTCACACCAACTCAAAACTGAACAACCAACCAATCACATCTCAGTGATAGGATCTTATAACAAAGCACACAGTGGATGAAAGGAGTGGCTGCAGCTTTTGAAAGTCTATCCAAAGCACCATGTTAATGAGCGTGACAGGGACAGCAGATGCTACATGTGGCACAACATGTTTGTTAAATGTGACACCTGAATTACAGCAGTGGTTCATCCTTGTCAAACTAAGCACCAGTGAAAGAGTCTCTCCTTTGGCTACAAATGATTGGTTCATCTTGAGGTTTAGGGGGACAACATACTGTATAGCCTTAGCACAAATCCATGACTTCTTTTCCACGACAGTAGCAGCTCGGATCTACTCACGTTTGGGGCTGTTTCTTTTACACTGTAACATAATACAGCTGAAAACTACAAAAACAAATCGGTTGGACTGAGTCATGTTAACAACAAAGAGGAACAAGAAGGACCTCCTATCTTCACTTCTCACAGTACACCAGTAGCAGTAGTATTGACCACAGTAAGGGAAGGAATTTGATCCAAGCCTGCGGGAAGCAAAACAACAGTGTGGAGTGAGTGGAGCTTGGGGAGTATGATACTGCAATTACTATAGCTAAGGCATGGCAACAGGTTAATCTGTTATTCATCATTTTCAAGCATATATTCTCAAAGGTTACACAACAATGGCCAATTTCCTCACCAATAACACAGTCACCCTAAGGGGTGTCCCCAAATTTTTATGACTGTTTGTATTTGTTTGTGTAAGGAAGCTGCTCCTGAACCGCTGCACAAAAAAGGGTGAACATTTATTATATTGTGTCGCTTATGCTATTATTTTATGTTACAATGTTACCAAACCCCAAAGTTTGAGTCCATTGGATTGCATTGAAATTTCTCACACAGTTCAATACACTCTACACAACACCAACTGTAACTTCAGGGTGTTTAGCAAAATTGCACCTCTCAGTTAAATGTTCTTCACAATTGCAAACTACAACCACAATCTACCTCTCTATTAAAATACATCTAAATATGTTTTCCAAAGGTACAGTATATGTCTAAAGTATTGGACTAGAATCAGTCCATCTAAATATGTCATTTTTGAAAGTATTTGTATTCATAATGAACAGTCCAAACTAACTTTGCATAGTCTTAGAAACTTACCATCACCAGTTTGCATTCCTAATTAAATGCGGATAAATACTGTTTTGGAAGCTTAAAATATTTAATTCAGACAGAAATCCTGCATTACAGACAGCAAACATGGGTTTTCCATCAACAGGTTAATGAAAAGGAGACTGAATTACATAATAGTAGAATGCATACAGACAAGGAAAGAGACCTAATCAACATAAACAGAGGGACCTCTACAGTTGGGTAAACAAGCACTAGCTTGGCACTGAAAAGTGATTAATCACTCCTTCAAGTTGTTTTTTTGCATACTTTGTGTTTTATGTGCCTCAGATTTCACTTTACGCTATTGTGCCATTTGATCAAGTTATTCCAAATAGAAATTTACTTTCAGGTGACGGATATTGCATCCTACAGTTGTCATGTTCCAGAGGTGTTGGGCTCAATAATTAAAGCACCCACACACAAGTAAATTAGCCAACAAATTAGTCTTGCTGCTCCTCAGTCCCCGTGTCACCAGCCCGCTCTTCAACAGCTTTGTGCTTCCAAGGACCAGAGGGAAAAAAGGGGAAATTAGTGTTCATAAAGAGCACAGAGAGGAAGACTGCGTCCAACACTGCGACTAGTTAGGTGCTGCATGCCACTGCAGAACAGCTTCATTGTTATTACGATTTATTTCATAATGAGCAGCGCGTCCCTCCCCTCTGCCATACAAAGGTCTGATTGAATCTGGCATTCCATTAGCATGTTAAAGAGGCCTGGCTTCATCTGTGAGCTGCTGACTGACAGTGGATATCATCTCTGTAATTGGGCCTGATACTGGAGCCAGTGTTGGTGGCATGTTGCGAGGGAAATGAAGAAGAAGGGGAAAAAGTAGAAAGGGATTAAGATTTAAAAAGAGGGATGCAGGAAAGAAGGGAGAACCAATGAAAAAAGTTGGTGGAATTAACTTAGCTTCTTTATCTGTGTGGTTTCAATCCTCATACTGGCAATAATTTCTTTGAATAAGTCCGTTTGAAGCTACACTTCTTTAGACATTTATGAAAGAGCAGTGTTATGTTGTAGAAAGCCTGCTATTACTGAGGCGTCACTTGAGGCTCTGTTGTACGCTCTGCTGTTACATTAGACCACAGTTTGTTGTGCACAATCATAATATAACACTGCGCTTGACAGCGATAGACTGCCAGGAAAACTGTACCATTAGTGGAACAAAGGGTTGTTACTCGGTTGTTGCTCTCAGAAACCATTATTATTTGATGGACATATGAGTTCAGCAGGGATAACACAGCTTGGAATTAAATAAAAATCAGAATAGCGTACATTAGCTAGCTATTAGTTCCTTCCTGTCCTGCATGGATACACTTTGTGACACCTGGCTATTACACAGAAAGTGATGATTAAACTATGAAAACTGTTGTGTATATTCATGTAGTGCATATTCATCCAGCAAAAACATAGGTCAGAGGTTACTAACATTAGACCAAAAGCGGGCTTAAGGGTTCCCCATGTCTGTTCTAGTTGTATTTCCACACAAAACATGTTCAATTATTCGTTTTTGGACCTTGTTTTCTGCACAACAAAAAATGTCCTCAAACTGAGTATAGAAATATATATTTATATTTATGTCTTGGTAAGATGAAGACATTCAGGAGGAATTAACAGCTGTTCTATCATGATGTGTGTGCTGTTTGCTGCCGCCTGTCTGTCATGTCTTGCAGCACATTGCTGAGCCGCCTGGGAGGAGCTAACGATATACACCTGCTGGCAATTACTGTGTCACCTGACTCCTTCTTAAACTGCACTGTGAGCTTCACTCCTTGCCAGATTGTTCCCTGATTCCTCGCCTACGACCTGTTCCTCCCAGCACCTTGTTTGCTCAGTGTTACAACTTTCTGGTCTTTTTGCCTTGTTCTGTGAATACTTTAGTTTCCCTGCTTGGCTTCCTCCAGCAGCGGCTTCAGCTAACGTTTAGCTTCTCGTTCCTGCTCTGTGTTCAGCAGTGATTTTTGGTTTGTACTTTTCTCTGCTAGTTTTTGTCAGCAGCTCTGTCGGTTAGTGTTTTTGTAGTTTTTTTTTCCTGCTATTTCTGCTCCGTGTATAGCAACGCCTTTAGCTGTAGTTTTCAGCTTCCAGTGACGGTGTCGGGGTCACTTTTTGTTGTACTTTGCATTTGTTTTTCCTCTTTGTATTTTCTACTTTGTGGACATTTTCTGTAATAAATTTTTGTTACACTCGTCTCTTGCCTGTGGCCAATCTTAACATGTTCACCATTTGGGCCAATTAAGACGATAGTGATCGAAAGCAAAAACAAGTTTCTGTTTAGTTTTTATATTTAGACTACAGCCCTTCTAAAACTATCCACATTCAGGTTTTTTTTTTTTTTTTTTTTTTGGAAAAGACCCGACTACTGTGTTGCAACCACTGGCATGCTTTTATTTTGAAGGCCTGACTTTACAGGCTACAGGGCAATGTTGCCAAGTGTTGCTGAGAAGACCAAGCTGCTCCAGCAATAAAAAAAGAGGATTTGAAAGTGAAAATGCAAAATAAATACAAAAAATGAGTCAAACGGGAGGGTGCTGGGAAAGAAGTGCAAAATCTAGTAGTTTCCTGAGAATTTTTTGACAGCTATGAAGTGAATGTGACATACTTGTTTACATAGGACCAATAACACTGACAGTTACAAGACCTTCCAAAAACTTAGCCTGTTTACTCACAAAAACACTGCTGTAAATGTAAACAAGGGGTCACAAACGACGCCTTTATTAAAAAAAATTGTCTCGTGTAAACAGTCCCTTCGAGTTCTGTGTCAATATTTATCCATAGTTTATGTTGCATTCATCTTCTGCACCTCTCTCCTCTTCCTCACCTCTAACTGCGATGCCATTGCTTACGCTTCTCTTTGTCGCTCTCTCGCTCTTCCCTCCAGTAAACGGTAATTGAACAAACAATGTGATGGTGGAAAAGATGGTTATCAACACGCAGTGCATCCAAAATGGGCCTGTCTTCCTTCTCACCCCCTCCCCTCTCTCTGTCTGTTTTGATGGTGCGCTCCGTTCTCTTCTGGGCTGTGGTGATATGACTGCAGTCCCACAGTTTTTGTCATCCTTGTGTAGGACAGCTTCATGGGACTGTGTGGGTGTGTGCCAGTGTGTGTGCGTGCCTGCGTGCATGTGCGTTTGTGTGACTGAGACTGGGATGTGCAGCGCTAGCACATTTTCACTCTTTAGTTAGTAGACTGGATGACAATGAGGTATTTACCACACACGCAAAAGCGGCTTTTCTTGTCCCAAAATCAGCACAATACGAAATAAAATACACACATTTTTATGGAATTGAACTAGACACTGGGTGGGAATGTGATAAATTCTACACTTTGTGTACGCTGTCTACACAGATTTGTAGTAACATTATCAGCAACATTCAGTATAGATTTGAAAATGAATTGTGCATTTACAATCAGATTATATTTGTGTTGCTCTGTGATTATCTTTGAAGCAACGGTGTCACGTTCCGCAGGACAGGAGCGAGCACTTCCTGTCCTGCGCTCTTATTTTGGCGGGCTGTACTTCCTGCGGGGAGGAAGAGGCAAGCCACTTCACTCCTGGATGTCACACAGCTGGCTCCAATCAACATTAATGGCGGTTAAAGGGCCAGCGCCGTCTAATGTACAGCGCTGGTTCATTGTCGCTGTTCCTCGTACTCTCGCCCATGCTGTCACCTAGACGTGCTCCGTACCTGTTGCGCTGCCTCGGAATCACTTGTGTTGTTTTTCCACAGACCCTTCCACTCTGTCGCTTTTTGTTGCTTTATTGTGTGTACATGCACTATTAAAAGACCTTTATTTTGGCACGCCACCGACCTCGTCTCTGCATACTGGGGGTCAAGCACTTGACAGCCTCAACCCGTTCTTGACGCACCGTGACAAATGGTGAACATTGCCACTTACTATGTAGATTGTGTACAACTTTACAGACTGACTGGATTATCCTCTAGCAATTTATTTTGTTAGTTAAATGTTATATTTATGTATTTAACATATTTATTTGTCATCGGTGGTTCCCGGTGTCTTCATAACTCTCCAGTCAAAATCCGTGATTGAACATGCGTTGCAAGCTTGCGTGTGAGGCCTGCTGACATGCTTCGTAATGTCACGGAGAGCATGTTCATCTTCCCACTCCACAGCCGGCACTGAAGGGACTGACAGATGTAAGTAACATCAACAACGAAACATTTTGTAGCCTTTCCTGTATATTGCACACACACACACCTATTTTTTTCCTTCTCCCTCAGCGCAGCTATGATGTTGAGCCTCAGACTGCGGCAGTGCGAGGCAGTGAGACGGAAAATACAGTGATTGTCGCTGACGAAAATAGAGAGACTTGGTGAGAGGGGGTGGGGGTGTTAAAACGAAAGGAGAGGGATGACAATGCCAGGGCATGAGGAAAGCAAAAGAGACAAAAAGTGCGGTAAAGTGTTGGGGATATATGGGCTGAGCAGAGACTTGCAGTGAGCAGCGCCCATGCTCCAGATTGGGACTTGACGTGTGATGGAGGTGGGAGCCATAAAAAGTCTCACCTTGTTCTGCACCATGCACACACAGCAACCCAACTGTCCAGCTCCCTCTCACCATGGGGCCGACAGGGACATGCATCATTCATGAGCAGCGATGTCTTTGGCTGCGTCATCGCCACGCATTGCTGCCAGTAACATTCCCTGGCATTGGATTTACCTTTGTAGAGGCCTTGGGGTGCAACGGATGCACAAGAACAATGTTTAACGAAGGATAAGAGTCTTTCCAAGCTTTAACACTGGAATATTAACACTGTGTGTTTTTTAGCACTTTGATCTATTTTGAACAACTACAAGTACAACTAAAATATATGCAAGATATAATGCACTTTTATGAAATTCTGTAATGAAAAATCAAGCACTATAGTTCATATCACACTTGACGTTTAAGACGGAACAGTTCCAATGTCATGTGTTTCATACGTGACATATTCTGTCCGCAGCATCCTTGCTTGGCCTGCCCTGTTCTCTGAGTGCTAATGTTGCAGCCTGCCTGCCGTGAAGGTCACCCTCCCTGCAGCTACGGATTACACAGGAACACACTCAGGCAGAATATGATACTGGCCTTCATGGGCGGTATGGGGGTTGTGCTGGTAAGGACATGCCTTCTGGAACTTCTGGGATTCGCATCACTTTGTATTTATTTCGTGAAAAATAGGTGCGTAATCATCCATTATTTAGATTTACAGTACTGTTACACACCAGTTATCAATTTCTTTTAACATGGGCCCACATGAATGACATGAAATTCTGTAATATGCATACCAAGTCAGTAAAGAAAACATTACACTATCCACACAAACATCATCTTCCAGAGAATTTAACAGATGTAACTATACATCACTTATCCTCATCAGGGTCACAGGGGTATGCTGGACCGATCCCAGCTGATTTGAGAAGGAGGATACATGCTGGACTGGTCGCCAGTCAGTGTCACAGGGCACATATATTGTATTTATACTTTATTTATCCCACAGCAGGGAAATTCACTTGTTACAGCAGCAAGCAAGATACGCAAGTAAAGAATACATATTGACTACAACATAGTTAAGGTGGTGCAGGTGTTGTAGAGCCTGACAGCGGTCGGTATGAAGGACCTGCGGAACCTCTCCTTCTTACACCGTGGGTGTAACAGTCTGCTGCTGAAGGAGCTGCTAAGGGAACCCACAGTGTCATGTAGCGGGTGAGAGGTGTTGTCCATGATGGATGTCAGCTTAGCCAACATCCTTCTCTCCCCCACTTCCTCCACGGAGTCCAGAGGACAAACAACCATTCACTCGCTCATTGGATAGTGTAGAGTTGCCAATTAACCTAACATGCATGTTTTTGGAATGTGGGAGGAAACCCAGAGAAAACCCACACACGGGGAGAACATGCAGATTCCTTGAAATAAACTAGTTTGACTAAGTTTTGACAGCTGCTAGCAAGCCAAGCTAACTGGCAAACTTCTTAAGTTCAAAACGGTTGCCCAGCAAGCAACAATACCAAACACAAAGCAAAATGATACCGGCCCTGGAAATCCAGATTCAAAATCAGAAACAGGGTCAGTCTGGCTGTCGTATGAGGAGAATACCACCTCAAATGAAAAATCAGTTCCAGAATTTGACGAAATTCTCAAGAGCAAAAATTTGATGTTATTACACGCCTTGACGCAGGAGATGAGACAAATACAAGAGCAAACTGCAGCAAAAACAAGGCGACATTTTAGGTGTCAGCTATCACATATTGAATATGTAAAATTGCAGAATGACACCCTGTACAGAATGCTCATGGGGATCCATGAGGAAGACATACATTTTAAGGAGGAAAATAGAGCACTGAGCACGGATACCGAGGCTCTACGAGAAGATATCAAGGTATTACAAGAAGATAGTGCTGCCTTGCGCGTTGCTTTTAAGGAGGCTAAAAAACTATGGAAGAAAATAAAGCATTATGCAATGATATCAAGGTTCTACAGAATGATATGAAGGAGCTATTGGAAGATAATTCTGACATACACACCACTCTTGAGGAAGAGTGACTATCACTGAGCAAATGAAAAATATAATTAATGAGATGGATCAAAACTCACGAATGAATGATGTGATCCTCACAGGTCAAAAGACAGGGCAGTCCAAAGCAGAGGAGAACCAGATGGAATGGATGTTCCTTCAACAAAGCAACAAATTGCCAACTTCCTAGAATCAAAGGAGGTGGCTGTAGATATCGACACCATCGATACTTGCATCCCACTGAATGGCAGAAACAACACCACACCTGTCATCATCGTTAAGCTCACCAACAGTTAATTCAAAACCGCACTGCTGAAACAGGGAAAGAAGCTGAAAGGTACAAACGTCTACATTATTGAGTATCTGACAAAACGCAACACTGACATCACCATGAAAGCACGAGACTTGAGGAAGCAGAGAAAGATACAACGCACTTGAAGTATTAACTGCAAAATATACATCAAGCTAAATGGAGGACCAATGTAGCAAGCTGCTTGTTGTCAAAGATATCAAGGATCCGGATACATATTAAAGATCATATTACCACGACAACAAGGAAAGGAGGGATACAACCCACAAAGTAAGAACCATGCTGTTAGAAGGATCACATTCAATAACATTTGACGTTCAACATCATCGTTGAAAGGGCCTGCTCAACAAAAGTAAAGGAATTAGTATCTACATTCAATGACACTCGCAGTACAACACAAAAGACAGCAGGACAGGAAGACCTGGAAGTGGATCCGGACAACAACGGGGAAAAAAGGAATAACTTTTTCGTTTGCCACCATAGCCCAAAATGAGTTCCAGCAGTCCCTATGCACAAGGGAGGACATAGTTCTTTGTCAGGTGTTATCAAAGAGCCATCAGGGAAGCATTCATGTCTGTCTTCTAACCTAGATTCAAAGGACGGGTGATGTCACCTTTTATCCTACAAAATGGTGCATTCAGGGTCAGTTTTCCTCTAGGCGGGAAAGAAGCCATTTGTCGACAACTCTCCTTTTGCATGAAGCAATGCCAGTTTTTAGCTGTCAAAAAAGTAAAAAAGAAACATACTTTGTATATTACTGCCCATACACATATACTGTATAGTTGATCACATTGTTATTTGCAGGCTCAGCTATTCCTGCTGTGACCTTAATTTGTTGTGTCTTGAGTAGGAGTGCCTAACGGGCAGCTGATGCTCCCCAAGGGGACAAACTGACAGGACGTGTGAGCATAATGTGCATGTGGGTGTGTGCTATGTGCGATGAGACAAGACGATAAGGCACGTGTATTTCTATACTGTTTGTGCTGTGAATATTATTGCTGGTTTGGGTATAAGGGACAGGAAAGGGGAGAACTTGGGCACAGAGTGATGGATCCTGGGCGAATGATAAAAGCAAAAGAACACAAGCTGTCTCCCTGCTGGCTAATCCTCTAAATGAAGATTTGTGGCATGCCTGGTTGGTGATTACTGGCTCAGCAAAACTGGAACATTATTATCTTTGTAAGGGCTAAATATTTGATACAGCTCTGGTATCGGACCTCATTAACATGTGCAAGTGTTCATAATGAAGTGGTTGGTATATGTGGTACTCTTTGTTGCCATGCTATCAAACCTTTGGTGGTTGATTCAAAACAGGGCAAAAAGATAATTTTGTTTTGTTTATTATTGTTTATTATTCAAATAACAGACTGTGAAGGTTGTGTTTATCAGTGACATGTGTTTAGGGGAGGCAATGGTAATGGTAATGGTTTAATTTATTTGAACATGCATACAAGTTACATTGGAATACATCACATAATACAATTTGCAGTTCCACATGTCCAAAAGAAGTAGGAAGAAGTGTAAAAACAGATGAATTTTCACTTGTCCTGGTCAAATACAGGTCAGAAACCTGAGATGAGGCGGCACGAGCCGAGCCTACCCTCTGATTGCAAAATCCTTCATAAACTGGGTTAAATGCTGCATGCCCATTTCTGTTTGTCAGCAAGCTGCCATTATAATGTTTGCAGAAACATTTATTATGCAGCATGACTTTCTATAGCCTTTGTAATGTCTTTCATATAAGTGTGACATCATTATTCTTGCTAATCAGACAATAAACTGCAGAGAAATGTCATACAGTGAGGCGCACAGTACCTGGCTCAATGTGAGCAGGTACGTGAGCTGGCAGGTCCTTGTAGCTGCCATCCTTCAAAAGTGGGACAAAGTGACTGAGAAAATTTTAAAACTAAAAGAAAGTAAGGGGGACTTTTATAGCAACCTAACAGGGCTTTTCCAGCGAGGAAAAGGCTTCTTGAGACGTCATCTGTACTTCTGTGTAGAAGGTGTCGGACGTTTTGCTCCTCATCCGAAGAGCTTCGTCAGCAAACTAATAAGTGCTGGTAGCTTAGGCCTTACATACAGTAAGAGTGGGCGGAATTGGTGTGCCAACACCCTCCTCCTATTGGTTCGTTACACTAAGCCTGGGCGGAGCAGTGGTATAATCCTATCCTGTTATTCACACCTACGATAAAAGGGAAGTGTCGCTCCCTGAATTGGGTATGAACGACTCTGATACTGGCTTGTTAGCATCTATTGTTCTGGCTCGGCCCTGCCTTCACCTCATTTGCAAGACTAAGAGCTGTGGGTTTTGGTCTCAGTAACCTGCTGAACACAGGGTCCAAATTAAACCTCAAACCACCATTCCGATTCAATGATGGGTTCTGTTGTTTGACAAAAATAGCTTCCTTTACTCCTCTTTCAAACCATCTGTTTTCTTTGGCCAAAATCTTTACCTCGCTGTCCTGAAAAGAGTGATTGGTAGCTTTAAGGTGTAGATGTACTGCTGATTGAGGACCACTAGCATTGTCCCTGCGATGTTGATAAAGCCTTTTTTGGAGCATTTGCTTAGTTTCCCCAATGTAGTGCTCTTTGCATTCCTCATCTTTACAGTGGATGGAATAGACCACATTGCTCTGTTTCTGGTTTGGAGCCTTGTCTTTAGGATGCACTAATTTTTGTCTCAGGGTATTTACTGGTTTGAAATAGGTAGGAATTTTGTGTTGCCATAAGATCCTCTGGAGTTTTTCGGAGACCCCCGCTACATAAGGGACTACCACTCCTCTCCTTTTTGCTTCTGTGGGCTTTTGGGTTTCTTTCCCTACTCTCTTCTTTTGACATTTGTTAAAAGCCCACCGTGGGTACCCACAGGTTGAGAGTGCTCTCTGGACATGTTGTGTCTCCTTTTTCTTTCCCTCAGCACTAGTTGGTATTTGTTCCGCTCTATGTTGGAGGGTCCTAATAACCCCTAGTTTATGTTGTAGTGGATGGTTTGATTCAAAAAGCAGGTATTGGTCAGTGTGTGTGGCCTTTCTAAAGACCTCTGTAAGTAGCTGTCTGTCCTTTCCTATAATTACCTTGCAGTCTAAGAAGGCTAGTTGGTTTTCTTTAGTGTCCTCGCGAGTAAATTTGATATTGGTGTCCACCGCATTGATGTGATCTGTGAAAGACTGAATTTCTTGTTTTTTGATTATGACAAAGGTGTCATCCACGTATCTAAACCAGTGCCTTGGTTTTGTCCCTGAGAAGGATGTGAGAGCCTGTTCCTCCATCTCTTCCATGTACAGATTCGCCACTATGGGTGAGACTGGTGAGCCCATAGCACAACCATGAATTTGTCTGTAGAATTTCCCTCTAAACTGAAAATATGTGGTGTTAAGGCAAATTTCCAGTAATTGGCAGATGTGGTCAGCACTAAGTTTTGTTCTCCGATGCAGAGTTGAGTCCTCGAGCAGTCTCTTCCTCACCACCGAGACTGCTGCTGAGGTGGGGACAGATGTGAAAAGTGAAGTCACATCATAAGACACCAAAGTTTCCTCTGGCTCCAATCTGAGGTCTTTGATGCTCGCCACAAACCCTTTTGTGTTCTCTATATGATGATCAGTGTTGCCTACCAATGGGGATAAGACTGTTTTTACATATTTCGCTACATTGTACGTGGTAGAGTCAATGCTACAGACAATGGGTCTGAGGGGAAACCCTTCCTTGTGGATTTTTGGAAGGCCATAGATACATGGTGTAGCCTCCCCAGGGTATAACCTATGATACATCTGTCTGTCAATTAGTTCTTCCTTCTCTAACTTTTGGAGACAGTGTATGATTTCTTTCTTATACCTACTGGATGGGTCCCTTTTAAGTTGCTCATATGTGTTGGCATCACTAATTAGACTTGTTATTTTTTCTTCGTAGTCCACTGTGTTGAGAACCACTGTGCATCTGCCCTTATCAGCTGGTAAGATGGTGATGCTCTCATCTTTCTGCAGAGCCGCTAATGCTTTCCTCTCACCTAACGTGATATTGGACGGTGGTGGTTTGGCACTACTGAGAAGGGCCGATATTCTCAGACGAAGGTCCCCTGCCTCTGTTCTAGAAAGGTTATTGTTCCTGATGGCCGATTCAGCTGCTGTGATATAGTCTACTGTGGGTATCGTTTTAGGAGTCACTGAGAAGTTGAGACCCTTGGTTAATACTGCCTTCTCTGTCTCAGAGAGGCTTCTGTCTGACAGATTTTTGATCCAATTTTCTTTAGTATTGGTCTGATTACCCCCATCCTTAGTGTTTACGACAAGCTGTGGTCGACAAACCAGAAACAGAGCAATGTGGTCTATTCCATCCACTGTAAAGATGAGGAATGCAAAGAGCACTACATTGGGGAAACTAAGCAAATGCTCCAAAAAAGGCTTTATCAACATCGCAGGGACAATGCTAGTGGTCCTCAATCAGCAGTACATCTACACCTTAAAGCTACCAATCACTCTTTTCAGGACAGCGAGGTAAAGATTTTGGCCAAAGAAAACAGATGGTTTGAAAGAGGAGTAAAGGAAGCTATTTTTGTCAAACAACAGAACCCATCATTGAATCGGAATGGTGGTTTGAGGTTTAATTTGGACCCTGTGTTCAGCAGGTTACTGAGACCAAAACCCACAGCTCTTAGTCTTGCAAATGAGGTGAAGGCAGGGCCGAGCCAGAACAATAGATGCTAACAAGCCAGTATCAGAGTCGTTCATACCCAATTCAGGGAGCGACACTTCCCTTTTATCGTAGGTGTGAATAACAGGATAGGATTATACCACTGCTCCGCCCAGGCTTAGTGTAACGAACCAATAGGAGGAGGGTGTTGGCACACCAATTCCGCCCACTCTTACTGTATTTAAGGCCTAAGCTACCAGCACTTATTAGTTTGCTGACGAAGCTCTTCGGATGAGGAGCAAAACGTCCGACACCTTCTACACAGAAGTACAGATGACGTCTCAAGAAGCCTTTTCCTCGATGGACAACTCCTGTACGACTGAGAGCCTACACAGACGTAACAGGGCTTTTGCTGGAGAAGGATAAGGGGCATGGATTTTGTATACATAGGGCTGGGCGATATGGACCAAAACTAAAATATCGCGATATTTTTCCACAAAGCGAATTTAGACAAAAGTTGAAGCCAAATATGGAATGCAGGAAGGCCAGACTTGATCACCAGAGCAACAGGCTTTTATTGCAGGTTTAAATTATCTCACAACAGGCATAATAAGTTAACAAAAACATGGCCTACTGTTGCAGCTGTAACACATGGCAAGCTGAAACTCAACTCTGAACCCCCAACGTCATTTCCTATGGAAATGTAACAAAACAAAAGTCAACTTCATTCACATGACAAATAGTTGAGTTGAGTGGAAGTCAAAACTTTGGAGCTACTAAGATTTTTTTGGAAGAGTCCTCAAAATAGCAGAGCACTCCTGTCTGATAGAGAATCTTTGACGACACCACTTTTGCCTTAAGGTCTTTAAAAACAGCAGAGTGCTCATGTCGTACAGAAGATCTTTGACTATTGTTTTTGCAGCGTTTTTCCTTAAAATTTGCAAAGCACTCCTGACATGCAGACATATTATAACTTTATTTTACCTTACGTTACATATTTTGCACCATTTGGTGATGTAAAATGTTCTATGATATGGCAGAACCTTGCATAGACATTGTATACAAAATAGTGAAGAGAGAAGTCTGGCCCACAAAACAATTGACTTAAATAGCCCTGGTGTACATGGATGACCTCAGCTACCACTTTGCCCCTGACAGCCTTCTAATCCACACCTCTGGCATCTCCCTCCCTTGCCCCTCCCTTCCTTCTGGCCTCAGGCAGGGGCAGGGAGGTGTGTGGTGCATGTCCTGGCAAAGCCCCATCTCCTCCCTCTTATCCTGTCTCTTTACAAGTGGCAGAGCTATGTGCTCGGAGAGGACCTTGCAAGGAGGCAGGTGTGCATACCAGACGCCTGCACTGCACCCTGCAACAACTTTGTCTTCTCATTGAACTAAAGGTCCAAATAACTCCCTTGGTGGCTGTGCACTAGATGTCAATGGGTGCGACGCTACAGAGGGTTGTACTAAACTCAAGATAATGCCATCCTTTTATCACCAGATCTTTATACAGCCATTATAGACACTATTAAGGACCTAGTTGGCAGATTTAATGTGTAGGGGTGGAGACTGTGGCTATTTTTAGAATGTTCTATAATTTTATGGATTAACAGCTATAGCTCAAGGCTTCTTAGACGAAGACTATGCATTCTGATGGAGGTCATATAAAAACTATAATTTGAACAAAATCTTTTGCAGTGGTGGATTGTTACCTAATTGTAAGTATTCAAAATAAAAAAATAAAAACATAAAAAGATGCTAATTGACACCACAACCCTAAGCTCCATCTTTAAACCCTACTCTTGGTGGCCCTACAACAGGCACAATAATCCCTTTTAAAATTCCCTAATAAAAACACATCACATCCTACTGTTGCACCGTAACCCATGCAAAGCTGAAACGCAACTCTGAACCCCGGACGTCACTTCCTGTCCTCCTGCCACTCAGCTCTCCTCTGAAACACATTTATAGCAACACACACAAGCACGAGTCTTATTTATGTCTTAAATGGCTTGTTTACTCTTATTATGTCTACTATATTTGGTAATACGAGTGTAAAGGTGAGTATAGGGTTGTTATTTGATGTATAGAGGGCTCTAATAATGTAAAAAAAAAACATATTTAGAAGGTCGTAAACAGAATTTCTTTGCTTCAACTACAAAAATATTCGATTTTTAAATAAGGAATCCTACTTCACAGAAGTTCACTTCGCACGGTCAGGTCTGGAACCACTTAACTGCAATAAATGAGGGGTTACTGTGCTTGTTATTCTCCCCCAGTCTTTTTTTTGTTCAGGAGTGTACTTTGTATAGTTAAGGTCACACACTGAGGGGAAGTGGCATTCAGATGACATTCCCAACAGTGTGTCATAGATATTACTCATATCACCCAGATTCCCTGAGTCAGATGATACAAGAGAGGCTTAAGCTGCATGTGTTTTGTAGAAAGGAATCCATTTCTTCCCATAGGCCATCTTTAAGTGAAAGACTATCATCTGGCCCAGACTCTCTCATGTTACTGTTTGCTCATTTCCTTGCTACATATATATACACTGTATGGGTATATATATATATATATATATATATATATATATATATATATACTGTATACAGTATATATATGTGTGTGTGTCCGCACGGTGGCCTCGTGGTTAGCATGTTGGCCACACAGTCACGGTCTGGAGATCGGGAAGAAGATTCTCCCCTGGGCATTTCTGTGTTCATGTGTTCTGTGTTTGTGCGTGCGTGTGTTTTCTCCGGGTACTCCGGTTTCCTCCCACATTCCAAAAACATGCATGTTAGGTTAATTGGTGACTCTAAATCGTCCATAGGTATGAATGTGAGTGTGAATGGTTGTTTGTCTATATGTGCCATGCAATTGGCTGTCCAGGGTGTATCCCACCTGTCGCCCAAAGTAAGCTGGTATCGGCTCCAGCATGCCCCCGCGAAGCGGTATAAAAAATGGATGGATATGTGTGTGTGTGTATATATATATGTGTGTGTGTGTGTGTAGACCAGACCATCACACTACCACCATATTTTACTGTTGGTACGATGTTACTTTTACGCCAGATGTAATGGGACATACACCTTCTAGAAAGCTCAACTTTTGTCTTGTAACTCCACAGAGTATTTTCCCAAAGGTCTTGGGGATCATCAAGATGTTTTCTTAATGTTCTTTTTGTTCAGCAGTGGTTTTTGTCTTGGAACTCTGCCATGCAGGCTGTTTTTTTCCCAGTATGTTTCTTATGGTGGAGTCATGAACACTGACATTAACTGAGGCAAGTGGGGGCCTGCAGTTCTTTGGATGTTGTTGCAGGGTCTTTTTTGACGTCTTGTATGAGTCGTTGCTGTCCTCTTGGGGTAATTTTGGTTGTCTGGCTACTCCTGGGAAGGTTCACCACTGTTCCATGTTTTTACCATTTGAGGATAATGGCTCTCACTGTACTTTGCTGGAGTCCCAAAGCTTTAGAAATGGCTTCATAACCTTTTCCATACTGATAGATCTCAGTTAATCTCAGTTGAGTTATGGGGGCAAGCACTTTTTCCACACAGGGCCATGTAGGTTTGGATTTTTTAGAGTTTTTTTTTCTCCCTTATTAATAAAAGTTTCATTCAAAAACTGCCTTTTGTGTTCAGTTGTGTTGTCACTGACAACACAAATTTGGTTGATGATCTGAAACATTTAAGTGTGACAAAAACATGCAAAAAATAAGAAATCAGGAAGGGGGCAAACACTTTTTCACACCAATGTACTGTATATATATCACAAAGGAAGGGTCAAAGAATATTTGCTTCAACTTTTAAAAGTTTTTTTTATTATAACTGTTGCCTTTATATGACTTTATGCCTTTATATAATGCCAAATGACCATTGAATAGCATAAGACGATGGCCACACTGTTTGAGTAGAGATCTGCTTGGTAAATAAAGAAGTGTACAATTTAAATCTTGCTAGTAAATAAAACACAAATAGTTGACATCTCTAACAATGAGGAAAGTTGGAGACCCCTGCAACCTGGACACTGACTTTTTTTAAATTTTATTTTAAGTTAAGCAGGACAGATTTCTATTTAATAAAGATATTTATTTGTAATATTTTATTCTGTTAATAATTGATTTTTATTTTAAGATAACATTACATTATTTATTTGTCATGTATTCGTATTACTTCAAAACATGCAATAAATAAAATTAAGGTTTGTGTCTAATAGTAAAAAAAAAAAGTTTCACAAAAATAAAGGCAAAAAAATGACAATTCGCCCAGAAGTTTATGTTTTTAATTTTTTTTTTAATTGTCTAATGACACCCCTGGCCAATAGCACTCATCATGAATTAATTAAAAAATAAATGTACAGTTAATCCATGTGATCTGTATCGGTATAGGCCGATCTCACATATATAAATATATAAAGATATATTTATATTAGGGATGCTCCAATCAGGGTTTTATGCTGTGTGTGTGGCACCCATGATCACCATCATGACCTTGCTGCATCTGAAGGAGAATTGATTTCTCTTTGGGTCTTTGTGTGGAACCCTATCTACTTGGAAGAATTTCCTCCTCTCCAGAAAGAATGAAGGAGCTAATACCCTTTCATACGGACACTTTTCACTCCATTTTATCTATCTGCCTTCCTCTCAGTCTAACCCTCCTCATCTCCCTCTCTCGTCTTTGGGGTGTACAGAAATAGAGCAGCTAGCCATGATTAATGCAACATCTTTTGCCGCCAAACGTTTGCTTTGCGCAAACGTTTTATGCTTGGCTGCTGCTTGGGGGAATTTTTATTAATGCCCCTTTACACTGTTGCAGAATTAGCTGATCAATAAAACACTTTGTGCCTTTACTTCTGATGAGCTTGATTGGTACTGACAAAGTGCGCTTTTTAACACAGCGGCAGCAGCTACTTGTTTTGAGAATGACATCAAATGACATAAAACAACAGTGAGACTTTTCCAAAATGTCTCTTTTGATGGATAGGGACCCTTTAAATTTATTGTGTAAAGTTGTTATGTGTAGTATCATTGAATACCCACATTCCTTAATCATTGTGTCAGATACACTGTCATGTCATGTCACTCACCATTAGAATGCATTTAAATACTGTTAATATATTTATATTTATTTATCCATCCATACATCCATTTTCTATACCGCTTATCCTGGGTCGCGAGGGTATGCTGGAGCCAATCCCACCTGACTTCGGGCGAGAGGCGGGGCACACCTTTGATTGGTCGCCAACCAATCGCAGGGAACATATAGGCAAACAACAATTCACACTCACATTCATACCTATGGACAATTTAGAGTCGCCAATTAACCTAACGTGCATGTTTTTGGAATGTGGGAGGAAACCGGAGTACCCGGAGTGAATATATATTTATATATTTCCAAATAACGTCAGAATATACAGTATATGCCAATAGTTCACTCCCAAAAGAAGAAACACAAAACATATAAAAGTCTCTAATGGCAATACAAAAGAACTTTGAGAAATAAGTAATTCAACCAGTCTTGTAATAATAATCGAACATTATCACATCAATGTTCTTTAAATTAAATAAAATAAAGCCATCTTGATTTAAGAAGGGAGGAAGAGAGTAAATAGGCTCCCTGGAACACACCGTAGTCCGCCACTTGTCATCAAAGTTAACAGTAAGGTTAAGTTATAGGTTCAGGTGACTATTGACTTATTTTAACACTTGTAAGACAGTTAAGAATGTTAAAAAGCATCAAATTGACCTTTCGCCCGTCTCCCTCTCCTCATGTTCCCTCCACCTACATATATCATGGTGAGCGATTATGTTTTTTTTATTGTTTTTTTTTTGTCTCATATAAGTAATTTTTCTGGCTCCCCACGCTAGCCTGAATGCAACAGTCTGAGACCAACAGACACAAAAAATAAAACTTTTTGTTTTTGTCAAAAAATAAGACTTTATTTTTTGTAAAAAAAAAAAAAAAGTTTAAGATATATAATTATAACCGTATTATTGCAACATACATGTATATTACAACTACATCAACTTAATATGACAACTTTTTCATCATTATGTCTTTTTATTTAGTTTTTTGTTTGGCTGTAATTCAGCCTAACAACAGTGAAAATAGGACAATATTTGATCGATGTTTTTCAAATTAAATAAAATAGCATAAGCAGCCAAGCAAACTCGGATGGGAATCAAGGTAATCATCATTTTTCTGAATTGTGCTCCATGTATAGTTAAAGACATCAAGGAAATACAAACGTAACAAATTTTCTCTATAATATTTGCCACTACACTGGAGAGTCATCTGCCTTTTTCCACTTTGTGATCAGAGTGCTTTTGAAGCATACAGAAGATTTTCCAGGCTTCAACTCCCAGGTGTCCTGTAGCCTGAGGATTCCTTGGTGAAAGCACTAATGTGACACCATAATCACGCACAGGTGCACGCTTACTACATGGAGCAACAGAACCAGGCAGACACTGGAGGCAGGTGCGCAGTGCTGGTGTGTGCATGTTGATGTAAAACTACACACGATTTCCTGCTAAATCACCTTGTGCATTTATATTGTCCCGGCCTTTGACAGAGGGTGCTGCAATGAGACCAACAAAGCAGAGAAACAATGACAAGTACCTCCCTCAGCTCTGCTGCGCTTCACACAGCAATGCACATAACATGGATGCACTCACAGACACAATGGCTTTGCTCTCCACCAGTCCAATAACGTGCCTATTCATTAGTCTCCTACACAATGTATTGACACCCTACTAGACACAAAACAAACAAGAGGAGTGGGACAAGTTGTAATGGTGCCTTGACCTAAGAGTCTCTCTCCTGAAACCAGATTGGGTAAGAGAAAAGATGCTGCTGCATCTTGATCCACCCACCAGAGACATCCTCATCACACACACACACACACACACACACACGATTGGCACTCTCCAGTCAGTTAAGTCAGTTAAGTGTCATATCAATCTTCCATCCTAGGTCACTCAAACAATATGCACCTCATTTTGCTTATGATCATGAAAGTAAGCCTCCCTAGTCAATGCATTATTGCACAGAGAGCCATTGGAAGGTCAAATGGGTCAAGTGCAATGCAATATGTCATCACACACACAATACTCCATCACAAACAGCATATGAACCTCTGGATAGGTACACTGCCCATTATCGCATTGATGTTGAGATTAGTTACTCTCAGCTCCTGTGAAGGATTAGCTCCATAAGTTTTTTGTTTTTTTTCTGCAATACCACCACATAAGGATGCCAGTAGTTGCAAAGAGGAAAATGTGATGATAACCATAGAACAAAAAAATTAAACACAGCGGCTTTTTTTTTTCCCCCGTCCAGCCTTTAAGGCAGATAGAATTGTAGATCTAAATGCCCTCAAGGCCTCAACAGATTTACTCTGCCAGGGGAAAGTGTGAGATACACTTCCCCTGTTATACAGAATTTATTTGACTTTGATGCTTGTTATTATGCAAATTTGGAACGGCCGGACCGGAGCAGAAGGGGACAGAGAAGAAGAGAAAAGAAAACAGAACAAGGGGCGCGGCGGATAAGAGAGGGACAAAAAACAACAACAGCAGCAACAACAATTGTGACAAAAATAACAGAACAACAGAAACAAACAGGACTACATCAGCAAATGTCTGTGACAACTATAAAGACCCTGACAGAAAGGACAAAATAATATCAACAACCACAATGACAATACTGCATTGAAACAGTCACACATAATAGTAGTAATGAAATGATTAACTATGATAGTGATCAGAATGACAATAACTGCAAGAACCGGGCTCACAGGACCATTTGGGGAGGTAAGTCACTGTTGATTCACTGTACTGCTGATGGGGATGTCATACAACTTCATGTCAAAAAATCCAAACTATCCCTTTAAGATTGACACTTAAATTTGTTAAAAAGTACAACATCATGAAGTTGACTTTCAGCAGGCCTCAACTCTGCACTTCATTGTTCACTCTGCCTACATCACATGTGATCAGAGAGTGAGTTAGGAATGTTAATGTGTTTGACTTACAGTAAATTATTTCCTTACAGTTAATAAAGCGTTTTCATAGGCAACATCTTAGCACTTGAATTCATTATTTAAAAAAAATCATTTATCTCAATTTGTTGACCATCATCTCAGAAAGAACTATGATTAACCTAGTCATTGTATTCTCAGGGCACTGACTCAATTGCAACCGGACTGTTCAGATTGTCTCAGAAGACGTTTCATCTCTCATCCGAGCAGGCTTCATCAGTTTATGCTCAAAGACTAGATAGGACAGTTGGTATAAAATAGCAAGTTGCTCATCAGCACATTTCAATGCAGAATTCACAAGTGTCTACTGCACTAAAACACCCTGGCGATATCTGGGATATGCAAAGAAGCCCAAAGGGACAAAGTGTGCTATGCATACCAAACATCTGACTCATTAAGGCGTTATAATTACTGTGTCATTTTGACATAAACCCAGAGTGCAGGGCAGTCATGGAGAAAATGGGAAAGAAGTGCTGCACTGCTCAAAGAACACATTCTCTCTTGTGTCACTTTGAGTTGACCTCCATAAACCAGGTGAGTGTGGATGGAAAGGTGGGGGAGCATGAGGGGTGAGTGAATGGACTGAGCATTAGCTATGCAGACAGGTCAACGGAGAGGGAGGTTTTATGAAGACAGATGAGGCCCGAAGTGGGCACACAAATACAAAGACAAAGAGACAGATAGCCTGCATGGCCCTGAGCTGAGGAGGTGAGCTCTGACTCAGACAGACAGCCAGATGAAACATACAACATCCAAACATGAATTGGGGTGACTCAGGCTCCCCACTTCACAAATTGTTCAGATGACGGTAACAAAGTGGAGCGTCCCAGGAATGTTTCCTGCCCTTTCAAACAGCCATCATGCAGCACTTGCGGTGACAATAGCAAGGACATGTCTTGTCTAAAAAGCATAGCCTACACAAGGAGCTCCCTCCAGTCATGTGGGTCCAGACAGAAGCATTGAGGCCAAGTAGAGCCAATGTTAGTAGACTGTCTGCAGCTGCATGTTACGCACAAAGCATCTACTGCCATTATTACTATTTGGACTATTTGTCATCGCAATCATAGCACTCAAATATCTCCACCTGCACCTTGCACTATCCCCTTACAAAGATATTTTACTCCTAAACTGACATCAGTGCAAAATAAACAGGGGTAGGGGGAGTTATAGTAAAGGTTGTATGCTCAAGGTCATTCCAAACAAACAAGCTCATAGCAGCACCGACATAGCTGGTGATGCAGACAGTAAGCACACACATTCACACTGCACCACCATATTTTTATCAGAATATCATTTTTTTCTGTGTTATCGGTATTGTGAAATAAATGTGTGTACAACATTTACAGATTTGTATCATTGCGCTGAATATGATGAAAGCAGGTCTACATCAGCCTTCGTCAGTCTTGCAAAGGTCATTACAATGACATTACCCTTTTCAGAGGATGAAAGCCACAAATGTCAAATTGCTCAACAGCCACATCATCATGTAAATGGAGCAGAATGGTAGACTGGGCAAATTATACAGTATAGGAAGAACGTAAGGTAGATGCATATCTGAATGCCAGCTTATTAAGGGGGAGCATTTTTGTCAGGTGTTAAAGTGGCTGATTCTACAGACACACTGATTTGGTGTGACTCAGGCCAAAGAACCTTAAAATGGTGCAGGCAGGGAACTAAAACTGAAAGCCCGCCAAAGTTGGAATTCATTGCACATTGCGTGTTTTGCTTTAGGAGAACTCGCTCTGCTGATTGAGTTTGTCACTATTGCAGCTGAGCGTTAATGCTGCTGTTAACACATGCCGGCCAAATATCATATGCAGGAGCTGCTGCCAGCTGCAAACTGATCAAGACAGTGCTTGTCTAACTGTTAAATAGTCACCTCTGACCAGTTGCAGACACGAGAGAAAAAAACAAAAAATGTGTAAACTCTCCCAGAAATACAAACAGGACAAACATTCAGGCTCACATGTTTCATAATCTGCATAATCATTAAAGACGCCTGCTTGTCCTGAGAGCACAGGAGCAGAGCCTGAATCAGTCTAGGCATGCGTTAACACAAAGTGGCGTCTCCGGCAGTGCACGTAGCAACATAATTAACGCACACAGACTCCCTGACACAACCGTACACAAATTAGTATGCTTGCAGATGCTGGCAGGCAACTGCATTGCTAGTTAAATGCATAAACATGTCCCTCCTAGCTTATACACAACCGTGCATGCATGATTGGTCATTTGGACTTACAGTGGCAAGATCCCATCCTCTGTGTGAGTGCACAAGCCAGCTATGTAGAGCATACTGGGTCCCTCTCTCTGGCATGGCCACTATGAGACCAGAATACTAAATAAGAAAGTGCTGGCTGAGTCAGAACACAGCAAGATTGTATAATAACTAAAGGCTATACTACGCAACTGGCAGCGATTGAATAAAATGTAAATTTGGACAGAGTTGATGAATATTCACATACATAGTGTTGGCAAGACAACATTTCAAGAAACAAAGGAATTGAGGACAATAAAAGAAACAGTATTAATGCATCAGAGAATTTACTATAATTGTAATTCCCACATGTAAACACAATCCATAATGGCTGTGAGCAGCATAGTGATGACATCAGAGCAATTTGATTGGACATTGCACAAGTTCTTGGTGATACAGCGACATCATTACCAGATCATTGCTTTTCTGTTCTGTTGCAGAAACGGTCTACTAATAATATTCCTTTAACTTTTTAGATAGACTCCCAAAGAAAAGAAGATGCAATCATGTGTCGTTTAAATGTTTGGTGTAAATAGTCAACTCATGCAGTTAAGTTTGCAAAGCATCTTCAGCTCCTTGGTCAGGACATGCGAGCTCAGTCATGTGACCCAAACATCCAATAATAATCATACAGTTGAGCTCTAAACACTTTGACCTTCAATGTCATCACTCACACCTGCTGTATTAATGGCACACTAGTATGATAATTACATGCTGTGGTTTAAGGGTTTATCCTGCCTCTGTGTTGACAGATGCACACTAAACACCAGGCAGAGTATACTAATGACAGGCGGCTCACTTAGGATTTAGTGATACAACATGATTGACCTTCCATGCATCAAAAAAAGCTGCACACTCACCCAAAATCATGCTGTGCGTTGGCTCTGGTGCGCCCGTATCTGAGTCCTTTAGACAAATAGCTCAATAGTCCGTCCTCAGAGTTGTCCTCCACAATCCAGAAGGAGTCAACTCAAAGAGGCTCATGTGAAGAGAAACTGCTGTTGCACATGCCGTCCAGTATGTCTGCACTCTCCAGGTGAAAAGCTATCGGTGTGTGTGTGTGTGTGTGTGTGTGTGTGCGTGCGTGTGCGTGTGTCTGTGTGTGTGCGAGCGAGACAGAGTGAATATGATGGCAGGGTGTGTGTCTATGTGTGTGTGTGTGTGCGTGTGTGTGCGTGCGTGTGTGTGTGGAGGAGGGGGTCCAGTGTTCCTGCAGCTGTGGCTCAGGTAAGCCTGAAGACACTATGTAGAGCTTTAGTTGTAAAGGAGAAAAAGAGAGAGAGGAGAGTCAGAAGGAGGAGGGGGAACCTGAAGTGAGGTAACCAATCAGAGGGGGAGTCTACAGAGCTAAGATCTTCTTCTCTTCTTCTCCAGTGGCCAGGAGGGATTGCAGTGATCTCCAAGAAACAGCTGACAAACAACTTCCCAACTATTGTTTCATCAGGAGCTTCAGGGGCAAGGAAAGGAGCTTCAATGCACTGTGCCTGCTTCACACACACATATACACACACACTCTGCAAAACACACACTTGCTTTCCACGGCTCTGTCTCTTGCTTTTGGGTTGGGTTTAACCTAGAGGCACCTTGCATGCCTTCACTCTGATTGGTGGCAGCTACAACCAATGGGAGCTGCTGCAGACACTTGTCATCATGCAGAGAGGAAGTCATGACTGAGAATGCTATCTCCTCCCACCACAGTTTCTCACAGTGCTTTCCCACAATCCCCCCCGTCTACACACACACACACACAGACACCTCCCTGTGGGCTGTTTGACTGTCACATCTGTTTATTGCAATTGTTGTCCACTGCCCCTCTCCTCTATGTGTCCTTTGACTCTGTGTGTCTGTGGACTTGCCAAAGGATTAACCTCCTCTCTATTTGGATCTTTGCTTCTACTTTTTCTCTTAGCCTACTCAGGCAAGGTTACCTATCCAGGCAAGAAGGCGGAGGGGGTGGGGGGTTGGCATGCAGAAAGAAGAGATGAAATAGAAAGTGACAGAGCAGAGGAAGCACTGAGAAGGAGGGGCAGAGATTAAACTAAACCAAAGTGACAGTGGAATGAAGAGATGTGGAGTGACAAAAAGAGACGACCGGGGTGATGCAAAGTCACGGCAGAAAATGAAACATTATACAACAGGATGGCTTTGACTAATTGAAGAGGATCCTCTCAGCAGTTTCATGCGCATCATAAAGCTCGACTCCAATAACAGGGTACTGCTCTGTTTCACAGACTAAGGCAAAAGAAGGGGGACCTTTTGAAAAGCACACAGGCGTAATGTTACTGCAAAGCTCTGCGCTTAAAAGAAGGCTTAACAAAGCTGTCAAAAAATTAATCCCTCTGGGCGTGCATGCTTGCAAACACATAGATACAAAACACGTGAGGCTGGGGCGAAAGAAAACGCTGCCTGATGTTCACAGCGCCTCTTGTCCTGCATGCTCCCTCACTCGCTGTTCCATCACCATAAACCCCAGCACTGCTACACCAAGGCACCCTCCTCACACTCAGGCGGTGAGTCACTGAGAGAATACTAAGAAGGCTTCCTGACAACCCTACTAGCTCCATTGTATGTAAACACTTACAGGCTCTGTGGCCACAACAGATTGGAGCGTAAGTGAGTGTAAATTCCACAACTGAACATATGAACGTGCATTAAGATTTTCCCACACAGAATCACATCACCAGGATGGAACACCTGCTATATGTATCTGACAAAGTAGCTCGTATGGCCAATGTAGGACAGGTTGCACAGTGCAAACAGACAGACATAATTTAGTTTGAGATGGCTTCATAGTAAAAGGAACCAGCTTTGGTAAATTACATTCAATTACTGGTAAATTAAATTAAAGAAGTAAAAAGTATTGTAATGTAATAACTGGTGGAAAACTGGCAATTTAATTTGCAAATAAGCATTTCACACAGAGATTCACCCAAAATCTACTTTATAAAACAGTAATACTGCATTTATCAGCCTGTGCCTTATACGCAGGACCCAGGAAAGCGGAATATAACCGCAACTTTCACACAGTGAAATGACGGACAGCACCAATTGCATTCAACACAACAGGGAGGAAGAAATGAGTGTCAGATATGAACTCCATCTCTCCCATTCCATGTCAGAGCCATTTCTAGAACATCCATCCATCCATTTTTAATGGCACCTGTCCTCACTAGGGTCGAGAGGGGTATGCTGGAGCCTATCCCAGCTGACTTTGGGCGAGAGGTGGGATACACCCTGGACTGGTCGCCAGCCAATCGCAGGGCACATATAGACAACAACAAACAACCATTCACACTCACATTCATACCTATGGACAATTAGAGTCGCCAATTAACCTAACATGCATATTTTTGGAATATGTACAAGGAAAACCCAACACACGCATGGGGAGAACATGCAAACTCACAGAGATGCCCAAACAGAGAATCAAACCCATATCTTCCCGATCTCCTGACTGTGTGGCCCTGATTGTCGGTAATTATTAAAATCTAGCAAAATAGCTACAATAGGAATGCAACTTTCTTAACATCAAGGTTCTTCATGTTGCATTGCCTTTTTTATTGCTATAACATGTTTTTTATCTTATTCAGAATTTCTGCAGCATATTAAAGCATTTTTTTTCCTGTTTGGTAATACATGGACAGTGACTACTCATATTTGAAAATGGAAAATGATCAATGATCCAATGCATCAATATCGCCATGTGTGAAGGTCTCTCTTTGAGCTTTGTGTGTGCTTGCCAGGAGGTAGGGTTTCCTCATTAGTTGTATTGCTATCAATAATTCAGAGATGGTCCTTGTCTGCGTTCAATGGTCCGAGTGCTAATGTGCTGTCAGGCCAACGGGGGCCCGGGGTCCAATGCCGCTTTAATGGATGTCATGATGAGAAGGTGAAATCGGAGCACAGTGATCCTGTGTCACCAATAGGAAAGAACAGGGAGGAGGAGGGGGACAAGGAGAAAGCAGGTGTCTGGAACCCTCGGGACAGATGGCATCATTGGACAGGTGAGCGCAGGGAGAAGGTGAGGTAATTGGGCAATCAGGTGTGTTCATTTGCAGCTGACTAAAGATCACTTATTGTAACAATGATGTGCTGACCTCTGTCACCTCTCAGCTCATGAGAAACATGTCGTGTAATCACAAGAGGAACATTTTCTATGAATAACAAAATGACACTGACACGGTCTGACTTGTGCAGTCATCAGGCATCGATCTCAGACAGCAGGGATGTAAATCTCTTTGTGATAGACGATTCCATTTGAATCTAGATACATAGATAACGATATGACTCAAAAACAATATTTTTGAAAAACAGCAAGATTTGATAGGATTCGACGCAGTGTAGAAACGATACGATTCGATTCGGTTAATGTTTGTTGATGTCGATGTTAATCTTACATTATAAAATAAAGATGGCAATTATATGAAAGTGACATACTTACAGTATTTTCTAATGTATAAATGAGCACATCATATCACCAAGCATGCTGTAAGTCAACAGAATAACATGTCAAATGTGGATATTGTTTCGACACAGACCAAAAAAAGACTTTCTGAATGAAGATCTTTTTGTTTGATGGGATCAATATTTTAAATTCTATATTTTATATGTATATTTTTGTACCTGTTAAATTTGGATTTGGAATATTTAAGTTTCAACATGCTGCGATTGGCTGGCGACCAGTCCAGGGTGTACTCCGCCTGTCGCCCGAAGTCAGCTGGGATAGGCTCCAGCATGCCCCCGCGACCCTAATGAGGATGAAGCGGTATAGAAAATGGATGGATGGAAGTTTCAACATGACAGTGTTGCTAGAAATGGAAGTGGAGCCACCAAGCTAAGTTTCGTTGTATACTGTGTACAACGACAACAAACATCGATCTATTTATTTAACAATGACAAAACATGTCTGAACCTTCAGTCCAATCAGTAATGTACAATAAATAAATAGTTTAAAGCCTCTTAAATAATGGCACATCTCTTCCAAGCACAGATAAATAAACAGAAGTACTGGTCACACGAGTGCAAGGAAAATGCTGTTTTAGCTTGGAAAAGTAAACAATCCCGTACTCCAAATGTTATAACAATGGTAATCGTACAACATTTTAGACCGAGCATAGTACAGGACCAACATAACATTTCAAAGTAATCAAGTTAGAAAGCATAAAAGTTACCATACTCGTCTCTGTTAGTCTGACTGGTCAAGTTTGCACCCTTCTTGAAATTCATCCAAAGACGTTCCAAACTTCGAGGGGACCGTCGTGAGACAGGTTACTTTTACCCGACTGATGATGTGCTGTTGTTGCTAATTACCCTACTGATGAAGTGTTGCTCGCAGCCGGCCGATATTGGCTAGCTAGCTAGCCGGCGTGCTGGTAGCTAACCGGGGCGCGCTGGTAGCAAGCCGACACGTTAGCATTCTCATCTTCAGACATGGCAAGTTATGGCGCATGAGCATGTGCAACAATCTCTCGCGTTGTTTATAAGGATGTTGACGTTTTTTGTTTTTTTTAATCACATGTGAGAAATAACCTAATCACATGCCGTGCTGCTGCACTCTCTGCGAATGAAATTGATTGAGATGACACAATGAACACATGCAGCTATGCTTATTAGAATAAAATATTTATCAAACTCCATTGGTGCTTTATATTGATTTCATTTTATGAGTTAATTGTGTAATTAGTTCTGTTCTGTTCTGTAGATCATTTATTTAAGGACTTTGTATGTGAAATATTTTGCTCAAGATACAATTTTGACCCCTTAACTTTAGTTGCAAAGCCTGATCTTGACCCTAAAATAAATACATGATGTGATGGAGTTATTTTAGTAATATTTTAGAAATACTGTGGCTATTTTAGTAATATTTTAGAAATACTGTATATTAGTCAATGTAGGCAGATGCTAAGGGCATCGTGGCCTCCAGGGGGCGCCAAAAATGGAAAACTATCTACCTTCAATATAATTATATTAAAACTAATAATTACAATAAACTCTTAGAATTGAAAAGCTCACACTATCCTGAAGGACACATCCCACCCTGCCCACCACCTATTCGACCTACCGGGCAGCAAAGACACCACCAGACTACATAATGTTTATCCGCAAGGCATCACCAAACTTAATAATGTACTAAAAACATAAGGCTTGTGCAATAAATTGAGAATATTTTATGCACTAATTTTGGTACTGTTAGTATTTACATGCATGTTTGTAGTATTAATTATTGGCTGTTTTTTTAATATAGTTTTTATGCCTCACGTTTCACCTTTGTACTTAAAATGTCGTTGTATTTATTTACAAAGGATCTATCTATCAAATGTAAAACAATGCCCCATTAATATTACTACAAATGATAAAAAAAACCTGTTCTCAGTTTTGTACATGTTTTTGAACATAGTTGTGTTTTATATAGCTTTTGTATCGTTATTTTTATTTATTGCATTCACTAAACCATGAGCGTAAATTGACTCAATATTATGTAAGTGATTAATGGTTTACTAGGCTTTGCTGCCCTCTTCTGGTATAAAAACGGAGACACTTCTCCAGCAATTTCCAGAATGAAATGGTGTGCTTGTATGTTTGAACAAGGACTACAACTCATGAGATATGATGTATTAAACTTCTGGACAAATCACTGCAGCATGTCAAGGAGAAAAGGAATCGAGTATATAATGCCTGAGAGAGGTAAGATTGACCTATCCTCCATCCTCCTCTTTCTGAAAGGGAAACACTCCACTCAAAACTCTCTGTTGGACACTAAGTACAATTCATATGCAGTGTCAAAAGACCGCTTACGTTCCAGTCATATGTCAAGAGGCGGAACCAGATATGCTGGTCTTTAACTCCCTGCTCTCGACTCTGCATGTGTGGTGCGATGAAAAGGCTTGTTGTTGATCAGAGTCTGCACTGAGGTCACATATCATGGTTTTGGGTGTCTTCTGGCACCACGGTGGTGAATTTAGAGCCTGACTACCAGGGTCAAAGGTCAGGGGTGCCCGCTGAGCAGTAGCCAATAGCATACTTGCACTTCCCCCTGAATCTAAGGTATTTCCAGGGCTACCAGTAGATCAATCACAACTTATGACATATGTCACATAATGAGCTCTACGGATGACTTCATTAAGAACATTACAGGTGACTCAGCACAGGGTGAACACCGGGGCCCCTGCATTCACCTTGAACCAGGCCGAGCCCGGAAGTCTGAAGTTTGAGCATATCAGCTTGCAAGAATGAGGTCTAATCATCACTCTGTATTTAGACTATTGATCAGATATGTGCAGACATGGCTAGGCGCACAGTTTGTTCTTTTGTATATGCTGGAGTGTGTATTTGCTCTTGAGGTCAAAGCACACCGAGGGTGTGGGTCCTTAATTGTAGTATGCCCAGAAACGACAATAGCTAATACCGGAATTTATTATTACGGTTGTACACTCTGAATCTGACTCTGAACCAGAAAGTAATCTGCTAACTAAATCAGATGGACAACAAACATAAACACACTCCAGTTTAGAAAAATCAGCCTTAGTGTAGGTCTGCACTCTTCAGTGATATTCTAGCGTGGTCATTATGTTAGTTCTAAAACAACATGTTAGAAATGTGGTCTAAATGTCTAAATGTGGTCTTTTGCACAGTGCTGTATAAGTCATCACAGAGGCATATAGAATGCACGCTTTGGAATAGCTCTTTGTGTGTATACACTGATGGGTGCCTGCCCACAGAGAGAGAGAATGTTGAAGTTGACTGTCAGACTCTAACACGGCTATGGCATTTTTCCACCCACACTGGAGAACAGGACATCTTTCTTTCCAACCACATTCACATCACACAAGAGCAGCACCTTTGCTACTCATACTTGTTGAAATCACCGTCACCTCAAGTCATTCTCATTCTTGTCGTCCAGCGTTTAGACTCAGACATTTCTCACCTTAAAGATAAAGCATTTTGACATCATTGAGTTTACATATTTTTATCTGCAAACATCTCACGCATAGTACTTTATGTTTATACATATACACACATATTGCATACAAAGTTATTTTCCCAAGACACACCACGTCAAGGTCTGTGTGTCTTAATGTTAAAACCTTAACTGGATGATCTACATTATGTGATTTAAACCAGTGATCCTCCACTGGTGGGTTGCAACCAGCTTTTGGGGCGTGGTCCTGAGACCCATTGCCAGTGGGTTGCTGGTCTTTGAGGGGCAAAAAAGTGCGCTTTTATTCTGAAGGGGATTTTTTATGCAGCAATGTGCTGTCTGTTAGTACTCTGTTAGGGCCCTATGAAATCAGTTTTATTTTTTGCCAAAATTCTGTTTTATTTTTTCATTTTTTTCTATTTTATTTTTTTAATTCAGTTTTTTACTTTTTACAATTATTTTATCACCATTGATAGTGTGTTTTTCTGTGTGTCAGTGAATAAAATGACTATTAAATAAATGCAAAAATACTTACATTTATTGATGCAAATACATCATTGGACAATTTTGCCCAGTATTTCAGAAACGGATGTAGCTTTTCTAATTTTTCTAACTTTTCATTATTACAAAATCCTCAACAAACAATCATATCTGTGCTTGTGGTTAAAGAAGACGTAGTTGCAGATGCAATTGTAACAGCTTTATTAATCTAAGCAATTTTTTTTATGACACCCTTATTTAATTGCCACTATTAGACAGGATGTGCGCCACTCTTATTTTGACGGCCGGAAGTGTGGTGTGTGTTGAAAATGTGTTTTTACTGTTGCTAAGTGATCTAGCTAGCTGAGTGCCTCTTGCCGCTGTGGCTGTGCTCCTTTTTAACACACAACTTGCACGAAGTCAGCGGCCATCCTAAAACACTCGGTTACATTAACAAGCACTAAAGCGCAACTCATACAGCCTGAGTGGCACACACACAGTCGTACTAGCTTACCCCGCTAAACTAAGCCAACCCAGCCAACTTACACTGACTATTGCGGTACGAGAGCTCACCTTCACGCTTGGTGACAAAAATACAGGACAAGTTTCCAACAAGTTCTCCAAAATATCAAAGAACTAATAATAATAACTAACTATAATGGAGTAATTCTGGATACTATGATCCAGAATATGAAAAAATAGGGGACCTTTTGAATTTTTAGCATCGGAAGACAACAAATGAAGATATAAACATGCAACGTATATAGAAGATAGATAAATATATAGAAGATCAAGTGTCATAATTTTCATGTAGGCCTAGCACTCTTAGTGCAGCAGCAGTGGCGGAGCCACAAATTTTTCATTGGGGTGGCCAAGGTGAGACCATTACTCATAGAGGTGGGAATAAGTTGATACCTGAAATGTCTGGATCGCCATTGGGGTGGCTACGGCCACCCCTGGCCGCCACTGTGCAGCAGCATGCATGGACGCTACAAATTGGATGTACACAGTAATTCCGGGCCAAAATTAACATATTTCGCACCATCAGATTTGAATGAAATTTCATACAGTACAGTAAGAGTGGCCAGGAACACCATAGCCTGTGGAAAGTGCAAATGAGGTGGGCTTGCACTGTATGTGAACAAACCGGGGTGTCATTCTGGCCATGTGAACATTAAAATGTCCATCTGCACAGTATTTTTTTTATATTGTTTTTATTATCAGGAAAAAATACGATACCAATATCTATCGATATCACATTTTTATGCGATATTGGGCCAATATTATCAGTGGGACGATAATATCAGACATCCCTAATATGTACATATACAGACCTGAGACCAGTCTTAAGACCAGATGAAAAATTGCTACAATTTGCATTTTGCACATTTGGATCTTAATGAGGTTTTAAGTAGAGCTACAATATGCAAAAGTAAGAAGGGGGAGTGAGACAAAAAGTACTTTGAAAAAGTAGTTTATTGAAAACAACAATTAAACTGACATAGGCTGTTTATCAGCTGATCAAAACTTTAAGACCATGACTCAAAAAATAACAAAAAACTCTCCAAACCAGAACAAAAAATATTCTCAGTAGGACTCAGTAATGAGTAGCTCCACCATTCTTGTTAATCACTTCAAAAATTGCTTTGGGCATGCTTGATTGCTCCAAGTGGTGAAGATGGCTTCACGAAGGGCATCAACTGTCTGGAACTGATGGCCATTTTTATTAACTTCCCTTGCCATCCATCCCCAAATGTTCTCTATGGGATTTAAATGAGGGGAACATGCAGGATGGTCCAAAAGAGTGATGTTATTCTCCCTGAAGAAGTCCTTGGTCAAGCGAGCATTGTGAACTGCAGCGTTGTCCTGTTGAAAAACCCAGCTGTTACCACACAGACGAGGGCCCTCAGTCATGAGGGATGCCCGCTGCAACATCTGCACGTAAGCATCCGCCGTTTGACAACCCTGCACCACCTGATGCTCCAGTGTTCCACTGAATGAAAAAGCACCCCAGATTATGATGGACCCTCCTCCACTGTGCCGGGTAGTCAAAACGGGCAGTTTTGTGGCGTTGAAGGAGAGGAGATCTTTGAATTTGTTTTTTAAACCCTTTTTCCGCAGATGGTGTCTGATAGTGATTGCGCTGCAGTCGGCACCAGTAAGGGCCTTTAGTTGGGTGGAAGACCGCCCTGTGTCTTGATGGACAGCCAATCAGATCCTCCGGCTCAGCGCAGGTGTGTTTATTTGGGTCTACCACTTGACTTTTTTGTTCCATAATGCTCTGGATCTTTCAAAAAATGTAGAATGAGTGTCTTACTGCGCCCAACCTCAGCAGCAATGGCACGCTGCGAGAGGCCTCGCTTATGCAGCTCGACAATCCAACCACGTTGAAAAAAAGAACGCTCCTGAGCTTTAGCCATCAGGAGGGCATGACAGTGTGAATGCCTGACAGAAAATGAAAATTTCGAGCAGATTTTAGCTTTTATAATCTGTGGTCTTAAATTTTTGATCAGCTGATGAACAACCTATTTCATTTTTTTTTGTTTTTTTTTTTAAACTACAAGTTCCAAATGTTTTTTGTCTCACTCCCCCTTCTTGTTTTTGCATATTGTAGCTCTACTTAAAACCTCATTAAGATCCAAATGTGCAAAGTGCAAATTCTAGCAATTTTTCAACTGGTCTTAAGGTTTTGATCACGTGTGTGTGTATATACTGTATATATATATTGTCTATAGCAGCCACTAGAGGGAGACTGCAAAAGTGGCCGCTATAGACAGGTGGCCTCTATAGACAGGTTGGCATCCAGTCTGAATGTTGACCAGTAGAGGAAAAAAAAGAAAAAAAGGGGGAAAAATAATAATAATGTTGACCAGTAGAGGGCACTGTGGGACTGCGGATAAAAGTTGTACAGCACTACTAGGCTTGTTATTATCCACGACCCACAGAGCAAAGTTGTGCTAGTAATGTCTTGCGCTTGTTTTTAATATTTTACTTTTTATACGGCAGAGTGTCATTACAGCTTTAGTTCATCAGGAAGTGACGGGAAGTGACGGTGGGCGTCCCGAGCAGGAGAGCTAGGCTCAGTGCTAGCTGTGAGTTTCGAGAGAGTTTGGAAGTGTGTTTATGTTGGCGTGAATGTAAAGTCCTGCAGTGTTCTCCGCTGTTAATAAAGCCATTAAAGTGCATCGGCGACGTGAGTCTCTCCTTCCCCACAACAAGCGGCATTACAGTATTGACCAGTGCACATTGTCTCACACGAGAAAATAAACGGTGTCATTTCTTACAGGCATTGCCTGGACAACTATGTAGTGGGGCTTGTTTAACCTTTGCCTTGTGGGCAAGCAGGAAGGAGAGACGATGCTGAGAGATGTGTGTGTGTTCTGAGCTGCTGTCTGGTGGCCGCGTTCAATAAATAAAGTTGGCAGAAGCAACAGGAGAAGTTTCCTTCTTTGCTTCGGAGCTGAATAACACTTGACAAGTTAACAGACTAGTAGCGAACGAAAAAGAAGACGGGTTTTTTTGTGTCGAATACAGAAGATGAGGACTTTGATGGATTTGTGGATGAGAATTGATCAAAAATAACGTGAGTACATTCTAAAATACTTCAATTAAGTACAACCAAACTCAGTTTTGCTCCCGCTGCCACATGCATGCTAGCGTATGTTTTTTTTTTTTATTGTAGCGTCGCTGGGAGCACGTCCTGTTCCCAGCCTAATTTGCGGAATGTTTTGGTGCAAATGCTCTTAAAGTTACATGTTTGACCAGGAAATAGCAAGCTCAAAAGAAGACGGCTTTTTTATGTGGAAGAACTGACAGTTTGTGTGGATCTTGTGAATGATTGTGACTGAGCTAGGACTCAGTAATTAAAGTCTACACACGACGGCTTCATTGATTAAAAAACGAAACTTTTTCGTGCATGAAGCTTCTACTTGAGTCGGTAATTTGGCCGCTATATGCGGTCAGATATTGACCAAGGGAGACAAAATGGGTGGCCGCTGGCCGCGTTAGGCAGGTGACTGCTATACACAGGGTCTATAACATGTAAATTTGCTGCGGGGGATTTGTCAGTGTAGTGTAGGCAGTGTAGGGCAGGTGGCCGTTCTATAAAGGTGGCCGCTAAGACAGGTTTGACTGTATATATATATATATATATATATATATATATATATATATATATATGTATATATCGTCACCGTGACGAATACATCACATCAATCTTGTAGTCTTAAAATTGTATGTATTTGTACATATCACAATAGCAAAAATGGCAATAAGCCACTCAATTAATTTTGCCAATTATTTTTGAATTAATTTTCTTTAGTTCAATTCAAAGTACATTTGTGATACATTTGAAACATTTGGCAAGTTGAGTTATTTTCAAAAACCATGAACACCCAAAGTAACATACACAGATCATCACAGATCTATGACATGAATTAGTAGTATTTTAGAGTGTGTGTTCCACTTGGTCTGTGGTATATCCCCCATAATTTTTTTTCAAGAAGAAATGGATCTGAGTTAATCCCAACAATACAATTTAGGTCACACAAGCATACCACATACACATTTGGTGTGCAGTGAGAGTGTAAAGTGATAGTTACAAATATATGCGTTTATTTAAACAAAGAATATAAAAAATACTCTTCATGCTGCACCATTTACAATCTAAACAGACAGTTACAGTGGAGGGGAAAATATCCCTTTCTTACCTGCGCCCCACATTGATTAGCCAACTGCTGAGCTTCCTGAGTCAAATCTCCGGCACTGCACAGGCACACAGAGAAGCACCTGTTTCCTCAGATTCTTCCTTCCATGAAAACAGTCAAGGCTTTCCAGGTGAAAGAAAAGGGTCACTAGACTGATTGTTTTAATTACTTTAAAAATATTTTAAAGTCAGCACAAGGAGAAGAAATCCTCACACCCATACCACCTTTGGTGGCCATGACCACATCGACCACAACCACAGTGGTGCTATCACCTCCCCTCTAGTCCACTGCATCTATTCCCTCCCTCACTCCCTCACTGTTTTTTTTGCAGCCCTATGTGAAAAGATCTACAGAGGACCTTTGAGCGAGTGTTAGAAGAAGAAAGGAGCAGGGTAAGGCTGCAGCAGAGTGGCTAGGAAAAGAGTGTGTCAAATGCTGATGAAGTCATGAGGAGTAGAGGTGAGGTTCAGCGCACTATTGCTGAAAGGACGATTGTGTCAAAGTAGTTAAGACGACTTCAGACAAAATGGATGCAATGCAGGGAATAGAGCGCAAAAAGCAAATTTTATGGACAGAAATGTCACCAACGAGAACTGAAAAAACATGGGATTTCTGGTCATTGATTGGATCTGAGAGAGTGCCTGCTGGCTCATCATCTCTACTTCACTAGTTCATCACAACGGTGTATGGTGGGGGTAAGGTTATGTTGTTCCACACCCAACTTATCCAACCATGCATTTGTGCACTGGAGTGCCGTCATTCTCGAATACAGACATTCCCAAACTAACACAACCTAACTGATTAAATGGTGTGTTTATGCAAAAGTGTTTGCCTGCAAATGCAAATTGTACGGCATTGCAAAGAATTGCTCAGTGACAGCGCTGCCACACACATACATACAGGCGAAATGGTGATGCAACAAATCCTCAAATGTTCACAAGTTGTTCACTTGCTCGCTGTTCAATAGCACGCACAATCGCAAAATGATTCACACTCACACAAGCAGCCCACCCTCTGCACTCTCCCCAATGGTGACAGGGGTAAAGGACAGCAGTTTCAAGTTGTAAGCACATTTCAGCACCCAAAGGCCTGTGTGGTAGTGTTACAGAAATACGCTACAAACCACCATGATCCCTGTGCCTCACTGTATTAACCAGGTTGTTAAAATTTACACCACAAGCCATCTATATTTATATTTCTCAATGTTAACTCAGAGCTGTACAAAAGAAAAAAAAATAAAAGTCATGATTCTGGTAGAGAAACAATGTATGTATGCCCCAACCTTTTTGACATTAATCCAAGTAAGAAGTCGCACCACAAACGTATTAATCACTCCCAACAAGCAGTGACTATGCTATCTATTCAACTGCCAACAGGGGGAGAAATGTATTTTCTATATCGCTTGTCCTCTCTAGGTTCTCCGGTATGCTGGAGTGCTATCCGAGCTGTCTTCGGGCAAGAGGTGGGGTATACGACAAACAACCATTCACACTAATGGAGTCTCCAATTACTAGCATGCATATATTTTGAGCGACGGAGGGAGCCGGACAACCCGTTTTTTTGCATGTTTGTCACACCTAAATGTGTCAGATCATCAAACAAATTTTAATATTAGTCATTGACAACACAACTGAACTCACAATCCAGCTTTTAAATGAAACTTTTTATTATTAAGGGAGAAAAAAAATCCAAAGCAGCAACAACCACAGTGAAGTGTTTGCGATAACTTGCAATGAGTCTCTTACAGCTGTGGAGGAATTTCGGCCCACCCATCTTTGCAAAATTGTTGTAATTCAGCCACATTGGAGGGTTTCCCAGCATGAACTGCCTTTTTAAGGTCATGCCACAGCATCTCAATAGGATTCAGGTCAGGACTTGGACTAGGCCACTCCAAAGTATTCATTTTGTTTTTCTTCAGCCATTCAGAGGTGGACTTGCTGGTGTGTTTGTCCTGCTGCAGAACCCAAATTGGTTTCAGCTTGAGGTCACAAACAGATGGCCGAATGGTCGCCAGCCAAATGACAAAGACAAACAACCATTCACACTCGTACCCACCAATTAACCTAACATGCATGTTTTTGGAATGGGGGAGGAAACCAGAGCACCCAGAAAAAACCTACGCGCACAGGGAAAACATACAGAGATGCCCAACGTAGACTCTAACCCAGATGTTCCCAATCTCCTGACTGTGTGGCCAACATGCTAACCACAAGGCCACCGTGCGGCTGTATGATGAAGTCATTAACTGAATACTGTATGAGGCTTCCCTGGGTCTCATCATGACCACACCCACTTCAAATCTGAGTCCAATCAGTGTTAACTGAAATCTCCTGTGAATGCAGGGGAAGTCACCTGGGGGTGGAGTGATTCATTAGCAAGTTTCTACTTAAGCACCATATGTTGTGATAAATATACATTGGTTGAATTATGGCCAGCGTAGAAGTCTTCACAAGAAGGTTTGACGTCCACGGCAAGATGTACAGTCATGATTTACGTGAGAAAACCTTTGCAGACTGGCCCTTTCGAGAGGACTGTAACTGCACACCTGAAAAGGTGAGAGGGCTGCTCTCATTAACATGTCGCTTCAATCTATTACAGCCCTTGATGTGTTGCAATGTGTAGTCAAATCATTTAGGTCATAGATGTTACTAATTACAGCCTAAACCAATCTATTTAATGTGTAGGTCAAGAAGCTGAGAGGGTTTACTACCTGTTTACTTTTTTTGCCCTTTACTGTACATGCCTGGGACAGCATGTGATTTACGATCCAGCAGGTGCCAGATTTGATTTCACTGGAAAGGGGGTCGAGTGTAGAGATCGTCTGCCTTCCCTCATCTTCTTGTGATTGATGGCCTGCTGACACTTCCCTGGATGTGCAACATTATATGCCATGTTACTGTTAACCCCAAAGAGTCAGAAAGAGACCGCCATGCATGTTTCATTCTCACTGATGCTAATCCTGTTGAGGCTATGGACCACTTGCACTTACCATGCATTGCACACATTTTTACCCTTGTATTTAATGCTTCCAATGTGACAGTTGTCTTCAATATACTTTTTAATACACATTGCGAAAGTAGTCAGCTGTATTACAGTATTTTAATGTATTAGAGGTCTTATTTTTAAATTAAGTATAGTCTCCGCAAAATGCCAAATGGCTGAAATTTTCATGCATACATTTCATCAGAAATTTAAATGGAGCTGAATTTGTTTTCATACACATTTAGTAATGCATTGTCATCACTAGTATTGTAATCATAAGCACTGCCATAGCACCCAAATTATTTTTATTTGGATGTACAACCTGAAATAAAACCCTGCAGTGTTTTCAGGGGGAAAATACGCTTGGGGCTGTTCAGTGGATGCTAAAACGATAATGAGAGGAAAAGCGTGCTGAGACAAATTGGACCATTTTGTGTTTGAAATAACCTGCGGCACACAAACGTGAGAAACAATGACCTCTAGTGGACTTTTTTCACATCACACCCGCCCCAGTGAGGTTCATGACCCAGTCTGATGAAGCTGCGAGAGACAGTATAAGGTGACCAAACGTACTGTTTTCCAAGGTCATGTCCTGGCCGTCCTGGAAATGAACCTGTCCTGGTTGTAATCGTTTTTCTATTGAGCCATTAGATAGATATTTAGTTTGAAATCATGTTTTTATTATGTCCATTATTACATTGAAAAGTAAGTTTGGGATCTACTTGTTAAAGTTGGATTTGATAATATAGCTACAGGCCGATGTTGGTAATACAGAAGAGACATTTCTATCATTTACAGATTTTTAATTTTTTTTTTTTATCAAAGCTACAATATTTTTACATAATTAAAAATATTGAGTAACCTGAGATGCCTATTTGAATTTGTGTCTTTGGTTATAGATGGTATTTTGTAGTAATTTTCTATTCATACAGTTGTGGCATATTTTCAATGCCTTGAAATGACAAGGAATCTTGAGTAAACCTTGAGTTATTATTTGAGTATCGTGGTGCTGGTCGAGTGTCCTGGTGTTCGGTAATCAAAGTATGTGCTGTATGTTTCAATATGACCGCTGAAGCCGTTTGGTGTCTACAGATGGCCAAGGCTGGCTTCGTGCACTGTCCAAGCGTGAATGAGCCTGATGTGGTCTGCTGTTTCTTCTGTCTGATCGAGCTGGAGGGCTGGGAGCCTGATGATGACCCTTGGTGTGTAACACCTCAATTTCATTTTTCCATTTGGCAATTTTTTAAAGTTAAATGTTAAATTTAAAGTCACGGGAAAATGACTCATACTTTTGTAACTTGTGAACACTTCCCTGACATTGTGATTCCAGGTATGAACACCTAAAACGCTCACCTACTTGTGGATTCCTCACCATGAAGAAAGACCTAATCTGCTTGACTGTGCCTGAATTTTACCTGCTTGAGAAGGAGAGGTTAAAGATTTATGTTGTGAGTCTTCTTGCATTGATGTAAGACTACGCTTGAGTAAATTTGCACTTGTTAATCTGTTTTTTTTTTTCTAGAGAAAAGTTTGTCATAAGAAGATGGCTCATCTTCGCGATGAGATAGATATGGTCTGTAGGTCCTTGACGTCGTGTCAGTCGTTAATTTAAACTTGCATTTGTTTCATGTTCACAATGTAAATAAAACCTTTTTATACCTTCATTGTTGCAGTATTGATGCTGACCACAAAGATGCGCTGTTGTGCTTTAACTGTGGCATAAACGCTTGGAACTCTCTAAAGATGGAAAAAAATCTGTGCAAAGCAATCTTAAATGAGAACCCACACATTCTGGATTACAATGTGGTCTATACTTTCTTTTAAGCACATACTTGCCATATTCCTGAACGTGCAGCCTTCTCTAGCATCCCTTTTCAAACCTTGACCCTGGACAGATGGCCTCAAGTCCCTCCCCTTCAATACCAACTGTTGCCGCAGTAACATCTGTTACATATAGACAGTGTGCACTGAGAGAGCCCGTCACAACACTCCTAACCCTGGGAGGAGCACTGACACCTAGCCAAAGACTGGAAATGAGGGGCAATGTGCTCATGTTTACACAATGTGCGCAATTGTCATTGCAATGAACCACCACTCAATAATAGTCATGCTGCTATTTGAAGCCAAGTTGCATTCTCTTCTAATAGAGCCAGTGGGATTCATTTTGCTGAGTGAAACTCACCATGGGAGGCTTGGTGAGATGGAGACTGGGATTAAAGTTATGCTATCACTTCTCCGCCCCTCCAGTCTTCTGGATTAATGTCTGTAACACACTCGCCACTCAGCGCAGATCGGCTGCTTAATTCTTTTTTTTTTATCCGCTTTCTGGCACATTCTTAGCCAAAAAGTAAAGTAAGATGGGTAAGGTAATGTTCTTCTTGATGTTGCACTTCTGTTTCTTTGGGGAGGTTTTTTGTTCTGTCATTACATGGTCAAGCAAAAGCTGTATATTGATGCAAGTCTCTGGGATTCACAAGTGTGGAACGTAAAGAGCGTGTTGCTATTGTAACACAATCAGGCTGTACAGGCTTTATAACTGCCATCCTGTGTCAAACCATTTATTAATTTATGAACAAAGGTTTCCCATAGCGGCCGCACGGTGGTCTAGTGGTTAGCATGTTGGCCAAACAGATCGGGAAGAATCTCCGTTGGGCATCTCTGTGTGATTTTGCATGTTCTCCCCGTGCGTGCGTGGGTTTTCTCCGGGTACTCCGGTTTCCTCCCACATTCCAAAAACATGCATGTTAGGTTAATTGGTGACTCTAAATTGTCCATAGGTATGAATGTGAGTGTGGATGGTTGTTTGTATATATGTGCCCTGCGATTGGCTGGCAACCAGTCCAGGGTGTACCCCGCCTCTCGCCCAAAGTCAGCTGGGATAGGCTCCAGCCTACCCGCGACCCCAGTGAGGATATGCGGCATAGAAGATGCATGGTTTCCCATAGCGTGAGTTCTATCCCAGAGGATCACAGATGTTGTGTGATAGGCTTATCTATGCATGGGAATGGTGTGAAACTGTTCATTTGTTTGGATAATCTCTGGGGGGGGTCATTTCCCACAAGGTGTAACACTATTACAATGTATTTAAACTGATCAAGCCAAATGATACATTATATTTAACTCTGAGGGTTAAGGTTAAAGACAGGATATTATACAGCCTACATACAATGGTAATGACAACTTTACAACAGGGATATACAAGGGTGTTGTTGTATTATCCACGTTGGGTACATCGTTTAGGTCTAACAAATGCTTTTTTATTATAGGTGTATTTCATTTATGTCTAAACATTGCAGGGGGAGTTATGCTAAACAAAAAGCTTGTTTGTATGGTGCAGGCATTAACTTCACCATTGTTTTTTTAGATGCAAGATTTGTTTCCTTGCTTTGTGCTCCTCCTCTTAGTATGCAACTCTACATGGCACCATCCTAAATAGAGCTATGTTTTTCCTGTAAGTTCTATACACCCTGTGCAGTTCATGTCATTGGCCGTAAATACGATTAATATTACTCATTGTTCACACGATGCTCTAAGCTTTCAGTTCATTCTGGTATCATTGATACGCATTGACAAATGGATTGCACCGATGGCCTCCAGTGTCGTTTCTCCTAATTAATCAGCTTCGACTAAACAAACTGTAAACAGTGATTGTAGCAGATGGAGAAACGGACAGATGTTGCTGGCACAAAGTTTACAACCTGAGCCTTCCATCAGGCCCATCTGTTGCTGCTGATCCTGGTACCTCCCTCTATACCCTCCTCCACCGCCTGTGTCTCTCTTTCTCTCTCTGCTTCTCTCATCAGCATCTATCACAGGAGCCTCCTTCTGCTGTGCGGCCCCATTTAACCTTTTGCCTGACCCAGTCTAACCTTAAGTAGACAATTAGCCGCTTATTATCACACCGTGGCACAGCCTCAAGTGGCCTTACAATTTTTTGGACTGTGTATTTCCTGATAAGCAAGCATTGTTGCCAATGAATGAAAAAACTAAAGTATTACTAGTAGAATACTTCTAGAAAAATGCAAAATGTATACTTTTTGGTATCACTTTTCAGTAAGTAAACCTTCATAAAGCCTTTAACTTGTTTAGAGGTTATTAATGGCATTATAAACTCTATTTGAATAGCTAATAGTCATAGATACCTTAGCTCACTATTTCACAAGTTAAGGAAAACTGTTTAATATCAATGAAGTACTTGCATTTTGCAGCTACAGTGTCAAATTCAGCTCACTGCATGCTCATGTGAAAAGCAGAGGTGACGTGTTGTTCTTATAGCAGTTAAACTACTTCCTATTTTTTAAAACCTTCAGGAAGGGATGAGAATAGCCTTGCTTTTCTGTTATAAACCATCTCCCTCCCCTTAAAGTTATCCCCGCATCCCTTGCAGTTGCTCGGCCTTACAGACACCCTGGCCCACCTACCTTTTGTGCCCTCTTCCAAAAGGGACGTCCATCTGTCCCCTCACTTGGCCTATTGTGAAGTGCCAAAGCCTGGTAACTTCCACAATGCAGAAGGCGGGCTGAGGGGGGCCAGGGTAAACACGACAGCATCCAGATCCCATTAGAAGCTCTTTAACTTCCACACGCTAATGCTGTGAGAGAACCCTGGGTGGAGAAGGCCAACCCCATATCCTCTTGCACACAATGTCACCTCATGAACCCACCCATAGGTAATGAGTCTGTGAGCTGCTTGCTTTTATTTTTGTGGTACGATTTATTTAAAATTGTAAAAGAATACTGTTAAAGTGTCTTTCTGCTCAAGATGTGTAGCTGTGATGTATTATAACTAGGGCTGTCAAATGATTACAATTTTTAATCAGATTAATCATGGATTTCAAGTTAATTAATCACGATTAATCACCATGTCACACTGTCTTACCTTATATTACCTTATCATATCATATTACCTTACCATTTTCCTATTTTTTCCTATTTTAAACTAGCAATTTGGAATACAGGAAGTGAACAAATGTATTGCAATTGAAACGGATGGGGGCGCAGGATTAAACAAGCTTTGTTTCTTCCTACTCTTTTTTGGACATGTGAACAGTGAATTGTACTATGTGATGTATTCCAGTGTAATTTGTATGCATGTTCAAAATAAATTAAACCATTACCATTATCATGTCTGAAATGTGCCCATTTTTACTGTATTTTAATGAAAGAAAAAAAAAGGACAGGGCAGGATTATATGTATTTGTATGTATTAATAGTGAAAAGTGAGCGATAAGAATATCCGCTTATTGATTTCCACTGCATTTCTGTTGATTTAGACCACCCATACACATAATAAAGACATTATTGTGATGTTCGGAGTGTCTGTGAAGGGATCTAGCAGTCTGTCTCTTGACAGTGAGGAAGTGTCGTTACATTGAATGGACTAGAGACGTGTTTCTTTGGAGTAGGAGGTTCATATATAGTGTTGGATTGCACTGCTGTTGATGTGTTCAGGTAAGAATAAAGTTTTAAAAGAGTGTCAGATGCTATGTGACTGTGTGCCGCTGTCTGTCGTTATGATAGAGAGCCGGCTTGCCATGATGCCTGTGCTTTAATTACGTAAAAAAAATGTTTACGTAATTCATGAAATATATTCGTTACCCCCGTTAACGCGCCATTTTTGACAGCCCTGATTATAACCTCATAGGTTGTCAAAGTATATTGCTACTCTTTGCACCAGGTCTGCCATTTTGCATTCACTCTGTCTCTGCCTAAATCTCCATCCACCACCTCTGTATTTCCTCCACCAGCTGCTCCTCTGAGTCTGAGGCTTCTCCATTTCAGGGTGCTCCACCTCTAAACCTGGACCCTCACAACCCTGTGGGTGTGTGCTTGTGTGTGTGTTTTTCCGCACACTGTGGCCAAAGAAGAGGGAGGGGATCACTGTGTTTGGTCCGGCTTAATGGCAAAGGGATTACTGGCACACAGACACTGATTAAAGCTTTCCAGCGTCCTATGGCCCCATTAATATAATCTTAATCACAATGCTTTATCCCTCAATCTCACTCCTATGGATCAAGGCCTTTTCATTTTAGTGGCAGACACTGTTGTTTGACCTGTGGATTAAGTATACTGCACACACAAAAATAAAAGCAGAGGACGTGTATAGCCTTGTGCTGCACATCAGAAATTGTTGAGGTTTATGTTATTGGTGATATTATAATGTATACAAATGAAGCTGAAAGCATCACTGACCAGCTCTCAGCTGATATCTGACATGACCTCTGTCTCCTAGGGGACTAAGCCACAGGTCACACTCGGCTGTCACCACAGATGAGGTGGCATTGAAGAGCTTGTTTTCCCTTCCCATTAGGAAAACCTTCAGCCTTTATGGTAGATAAGTTTCACTCAGTGGATTCGGTCACTATTGTTCCAAGAAAAAATATTCATTCCTTCATTTATTTTCTATGCCGCTTAATCCTCATTAGGATGGCAAGGGTATGTTGTGGCCTATTACAGCTGATTATGGGCTTGAAACGGGATACACCCTGGCCGGTCACTAGCCAATCGTAGGGCACATTTAGACAACCTTTCACGCTCACATTCATGCCTATGGACAATTCAGAGATGCCAATTAACCTAACATGCATGTTTTTTGAAAGTGGGAGGAAGCCAGAGTACCAGGAGAAAACCCACGCATGCACAGGGAGAATTTGCAAACTCCACACAGAGAGTCAAACCCAGATCTTCCAGATCGCCTGACTGTGTGGCCTACATGCTAACCACTAGGCCACTGTGGCCCCAATAAAAGATCTAATTAAATGTTTACAGAAGGAGACATTTAGCTGTACATGGGATTTGAGTTTTGGTTAAAAATGGTGGATGTTAGACACTTTGCAATCCTCCGTCTTCTTTCCACTTGAGGATGCTACAGATGCCTAATTGGGTTCAGGTGTGGAGGCCTATTTGGCCACTCCATCACCTTCAGCTTCCTCAACAAAGCTTGCAGGTGTGTTTGGGCCCAGTTTTCCAAGGGATGAAATCATGTTTCCCACAATGAACCACAGCTCCCTGCAGTGCCAGCAGCACTCATGCAGCCACAGTCCATGATTCTACCACCACTATGCTTGTGTTGCCAGGTCTGTAGACAGTAATGGCTGTGTGGTTATTTTTGGTGGACATTAAATCAGTACTGCTATACAAGCTGTACACTGGATCCCTGGCGCTGTAATAGTCTTTCATGGCAGAGGACATGGGTTTAATTCTCAGTCAGGGATGGATCCAGAAGATTCAAGATTCAAGATTCAAGAGAGTTTTATTGTCATGCGCATGGTAAAACAGCAGTTATACTATGCAATGAAAATCTTATTCTGTTCATTCTCCCAAGAAAAGAAAGAAAACACAAGAAAGAATAAGAATAGGAACATAAGAAACATAAACATTAATACCAATAAATTAAGCAACAACAATAGAAGAGACATTAATACAAATAAATATACAAATAAATAAATAAATAAAGTGCTATGAGTGTGTGTTGCGTGAGGCGTGTGTGAGTGCTTCGTTGAGAAGCCTGATGGCCTGTGGGTAAAAGCTGTTTGCCAGCCTTGTGGTCCTGGACTTCAAATTTGTGTAGCGTCTGCCTGACGGTAGGAGTGTGAATAATGAGTGTCGTGGATGTGTGCTGTCCTTGATGAGGTTGTTTGTTCTTCGTAGGACTCTAGTTTTATAAATGTCTTGCAGTGAGGGGAGGGCTGCCCCAACAACGTTCTGTGAGGTCTTGATCACCCGCCGGAGTGCCTTCCTATCACGTGTTGTACAGTTACCGTACCAAACAGTGATGGAGGCGGTAAGGACACTTTCGATAGTGCATCTGTAGAAGCAACTCAGGATTGTGGTGGACATGCCAAATTTCCTCAGTCTTCTCAGGAAGTACAGTCTCCTTTGGGACTTCTTCATAATTTGTTGGGTGTTGTGAGACCAGGTGAGGTCCTCGCTGATGTATGTGCCAAGGAACTTAAAGGTTTTCACCCTCTCCACCTCAGTCTCATCAATAAACAGGGGTTTATGCAGCTCCTTTTAGCTTGTTCTTGGGTCGATGATCATCTCTTTAGTCTTATCTGTATTGAGAAGGAGATTGTTATCACGACACCAAGCTATGAGGTCCGCCACCTCTCTTCTGTATGATGTTTCAACACCACCAGTGATCAGTCCGATGACTGTAGTGTCATCCGCAAATTTAATGATGCTGGTGTTGTTCTGGGAGGCCACGCAATCATGGGTGAAGAGCGTGTAGAGGAGCGGACTCAGCACACACCCCTGTGGGGTCCCAGTGCTCACAATTCTTGAGCTGGATGTGCGATTGTGGACTCTGACTGACTGGGGTCTGCCTGTGAGAAAGTTAAACACCCAGTTACAGAGGGAGGGTGACAGGCCTAGTGTGAGGAGCTTATTTGTGAGTTTGTGGGGGCTGACTGTGTTAAATGCAGAGCTATAGTCTATAAATAACATTCTGACATACGTGTTCTGGCCCTGTAGGTGTGAAAGGGCTGTGTGGATGGCAGTGTTGACTGCATCATCCGTGGACCGGTTCTGGCGATATGCAAACTGTAGAGGGTCCACAGTTGCCGCCGGGATGCTCTTTTTGATGTGGGTCATGACTATTCTTTCAAAGCACTTCATAACAATAGGAGTGAGTGCTATAGGGCGATAGTCATTCAAGCAGGTCACGTTGCTCTTCTTGGGTACGGGCACTATGGTGGTGGACTTAAAGCAGGTCGGTACAGATGCTTGTGCAAGCGACAGGTTAAATATGTCAGCAAACACATCAGCTAGCTCTGATGAGCAAACCTGAAGTGCACGTCCTGAGATGTTGTCTGGGCCTGCTGCTTTTCGTGGGTTTGTTTTGTTCAGAACCCTGCGCACATCAGCTGATGTCACCATGAGAGGTGAGTCCTGTGTGCTCCCCAAGTCCAGCCACCCTCTCTGCTCATCAGGAGTTTGGGTGTCAAAGCGGGCATAGAACTCATTCAGCTCATCTGGAAGTGTGGTTTGGCTGGACGTGGCTACGCTACTCCGCTGTCGATAGTCTGTGATGTGCTGGAGCCCCGCCCACATGCGCCGAGGGTCTGAGGTGGATAGTAGCCCTCCAGCTTCTGTCTGTACTGTCTTTTGGCCTCTCGTATGGACCTCCTGAGGTCATATCTGGCCTTTTTGTAGTCCTCAGCGGTGCCCATGACAAATGCAGTCGAACGAGCACGTAGCTTAGCCCTTACATCACAGTTCATCCACTGTTTTTGGTTAGGGTATTTTCTGGAATACTTGGTGGTGGTAACAGTCTCTATACATGTGCTAATGTAGCCAGTATCAGCAGAAGCATATTCATCCAAATCACCAGTACAATCTTCCCTCCCCGCTGCTGTTTTAAACACATCCCAGTTTGTGCAGCCAAAGCAGTCCTGAAGTACTTGATCAGTTTCTTCATTCCACACTTTAACTGCTGTACTTACTGGGGGGGCTTGTTTAAGAAGTTGTCTGTGTGTTGGATAAAGGAATATAGAGATGTGGTCGGCCTTTCCAAAGTGGGGTCTTGGAACAGCCTTCAAAGCACCTTTCATGTTGCTGTAGACTTGGTCCAGGATGTTATTTTCCCTTGTGAGAAAGCTCACATGCTGGTAATATTTGGGGAAGGGCATCCGGTGTAAAAAAATAAGCCAAAACCATGCATGTGATCGACTTCCTGTGGCAAAGTCACTTTAAGTTTTAAGTGAAAAAAATACAAGCTGTACACTGATGACTCTATTGTATATTAAAGTTTACTTTCTATAGTATTGTCCCTTGAAAAGATATAAGCCTACTGTAATATAAATGGTTGTGGAATTAAATGGGGGCTGTACTCACTATTGTTAGATCTGTGTATAGAGTCTACTGTATGCTAGGGGTGCAATGGTATAGGTAACCCACAGTACAGTCTGTACCTCAGTATTTGGACTACAGTTTGAATGACATTTTACATTTTGTGCGTAAAGAGAACAATTTTTTTTCTCCCCAAATTCTCTTTATTTATTATTATTATTATTGTTAAATGATTTTTATAATGAAGCATGAAAATTAAATTACATTCTACTGGCAGGTAATTATCTAATAAAGAAAATTCTCAAATAAAAAATACAAATATTGACATACTCTATCAAAAAATGAAGGCTGTGGGGGCCACTATGATGTGTACATTAAATGTAGGTCAGTATATTGTACTCCAGTACTGTAAGATATATAATCTTTGTGTTATAGGTGACAAAGGAAATGAGTGTAATAGCCAATAATATATCTCATTAGAAGAAACAAAGAATAAGCTGCAGGCTGAAAATGGACAGTCCTGGTTTATAGTGGTTCTTTTTAGGAAAGTGCAACAGTAAAAGTTTGAACAGGGTGATGATTATTTAATTTTTAGTAACTTTTCTTACCTGAAGTGCAGCAATAATAGTCGCAGCATGCAGGGCCATTCTCATCTCTATTGAACAATGGCAGCACGCTGCTTTCATCTTATGCACTTGTCTTTGTCTGTCTGCGAAGGTGACATGCTAACAAACAGGTGCACCACATTTCGATGTTGGGGCCAAGAGGCCGGGGGAGCAGCATGCACATAGCTGAGGAGATCAGTCGGGTCCATGTTGCCTTCGCGCATGGTCGACACAGCAGACCGGGGCCGCACGGCTGTTGTCGCTTATACTCTCAGATACTGTATATACTCTGTCCTATACTATGTCGCCGAATGCCTCACCTTTTTGTCCGCTTTTAGACAGACAGTCCCTCACTTGAAATATGTACATGTGTGGGAAATGGGCCATTACATCGCCGGGAGGGCTTTTCACCACCTGGACTGGCACACGTGAACACACACACATGCACTGTGCAAAATGTATTAAAATGCCAGTCCATAAAGTGGATTATCCAGTGCAGGTTTTACCATGTACTGTTACATCCCTGTTGTATATATACAGCATCATAAATGAGCATGCACCATGGAATATAATAGGGTCATCTACCACCATGCACGCTGAGAGCCTCAAACTAATAGGATGTCAAAGCAGATGTCAACTCTTCATTCCTAAAATTGTGTACTTCATATGTCCTGTACCTACTGATAACATACACATTGACAAAGTAGTCACATCCACATGCAAGACCTGTCTTGAAAACTTGTATCCAAAGTCAATTTACATGCATTATCCCATCGACTTGCTTGTGTATTTAGAGAATAATTCACACACCCTACCCACACTTTTTTTTTGCAAAACAGCACAAAGAGGGTGTGCACAGCCAACACTGTCAGTACTTTTCTCACAGGCCAAATGTGTGTAAAGCTATGTGTCACTGCTATATGCCAAGGCTGACACACGGGAGAAGAGAGGACAGACTTTTGAATGAGGAGCAGGGACCTCCGTCACCTTTCCTGCCCTCGGCCTCTCTTTCGCCTTCCCTCAGCACACTGATCCCCTTTTCTCCCTGCCATCATGCTCGCATGCTCTCACTCTCCTCTTTCTCCCTTTCCAAATTGGCCCAGCTGTCCGTTTGCACTTCCAACACCCCCTCTTCAGTTCCCCCAGCTGTCTGCCCTCCCCAAATGAGAGAACCCCACAACAATACAGGTCACAGGTCAAGAGAAAGAACAGGCTGCACTCACAAAAGACCAGTGGCGCCCTGTAAAACAATCATTCCCTTTTTCTCCAGCCTTTCTCTCGCTGAACTGGAAAAGACAAACCTTTGGAGAGGTATCTGAAGAGGGGGAACATTCTTCTGGACAACAGCCTCCGAGGCACCTTCCCGTTCAACAACTGCCTAAAGGACCACAATGATAAACACAAGCGCTTGCTCTCACCACTCTGCTGTTGCACCCTGCCACCCTATTCTTTGTTCAACTCAAGAGCCATCATGTCTCTCAACATGTTCATTAAAGTCAAAATTAAAGCTGTTGACATTAGTGGAGTGATATAAACGTGTTAGGAAGCCACACAGGTTATATCCGGCCAATGTGGAAAGAGATGCATCATATTAAAGCTTTTTCTTTGTGTTTTGGTGACATTATTTCTTCTTCTTATTTTTATTTTTTATTTTTTAGTGACATTATTTCCAGCATGTGAAGAAATTTGAATCATTATGTTTTGGATTTTTATCATCAAATACACTTTTTTTGTATGTTTTACTGTGTGTAATAATGTAGATGAATTGTCTGAAAATGAGTTTTTGTCCCAGTGTTTGGGAAAATGGGACACGTGGGAGAGAAAAATAGAGAGTGAGAAAAGCCTGTGACACATTCACCTGTTCCCCCAGTGCTGTTTTCCCATGGCCCACAACAGGCTCCCGCTTGACCTAGTAGAGCCCCTAACAAGACTGAATATCTCTCACGTTCACACAATGCAACAGATTTCATATTTCACAAAAGAAGGGAGTAAATTTAGCATGAAGAGAAGTGGATTCAAAACTCGTGGAATCTGTAATCAATGCCAATTTTCATATGCTGCAGGGATTATTTTTATACATATTGTTTTATTTGTTTTACTTTTTTTTGCAAAATTGTAGAATATAAAATATATATTAAATTAATTAATTAATTCATCTGTAGCAAAAATATGTATGTTGAAATTTACAGTTGCATCATGATGTAGCCCACAGTGCTTTGGGGTCACTGTGGAAATAAATGGACATGTATTAGTTGTAACATTATGTCTTCTATATTGAGGTGTTCATATTGGTATTTATTATTATCTATTTATTAATAACATGTAATAAATAGAAAAGTAGACCTTTTTTGTATAAGTAATGTGTTATTATTATGCTGTATGCCCACTTATTTTTGGATTTACTGGTAAATATAATAGAAGAAAACTGCACATGGCCCACAAAAAATATTATAAGGAAATAGAATATAATATATGAATATTTATTCAATTAAGTGCGAAACAGCAAAAATATGTACAGCAATAGTACCAAAAAAACATGAGACCAAATGAGCAAGTACCTGAAAGACCTCAAATAAATAAATTAAATACAGTGTGACAAACTGATAACAAACCAAGAAGACAGTGAAACAAAGAAAAAGACATGACCAAAATAAATATTAAATACAGACATAAATAAATGTTTTGCGTTTCTTATGGCAAGAGGGTCAGTGGCTGTGCTATGTAGGCCTCAGTGCACAATTTAGGATGGATGGCATGTGTGGATCATCTTTTGATTTTAATTTTGTTAAAACCCTGCAATTGGAAAATCCTTGTGATGCTTGTAACAGTTGTAATGATAATCCAGATATCAACTTCAAATCATAACAAAAACAAATAAATAAAGTATGGAAGGTGACAGGTATCAGGTAGATTAATGTGAGGTGATTAGTCTCTGAGAGGTGGCTGTTCTCTCAGATTATCACCATAATGCAAATCACAGCAGTCTCTGTACAGTCAGTGGATGCAAAGGACATTTTCACATAGCACTCATCTGAGAAGCCAGCAGATGAGAGGAAGTGAAGGAGTCAAAAGCCACATCTAAGGGAAGCTCATAACGGGAAGCCTGAAAAAGTGGGTGGCCCTGGTGCCCCCCGGGTAGGCCACCGGTCGTGGAAGTGTAGTGGTGGGACGAGAGGTAATGGGCGTGGTGGCCGGAGTGGGATGTGTAGCTTCTCTCTGACTCATGGGGCGAAGGCTCCTGCTTTAGGGCAAAGTTGCCACTGATGCTGAGTGGGGGTGTGAGGGGCCCATCGTATGGCGGGGTGCCGCTGCTGCACTCGTTAGGGGAGGGGTTGTCAAACGCCTGCCCCTTGAATCCCTTCATGTGGAGGAGGTGGGACGCCTCCAGGGAACCATAAGGGGGGCTGGGGAGCCCCGGGGACGGGTAGCTGAGGGGATGGCCTGCCTGACCGCCCACAACAACCAACCCTGGGCCTCCACACTTGTCTTCTAGCTTGTTGATGAGTAGTGGAGTGGGTCCCAGCTGCAGGCAGCCGGCAACTAGGTTACTGGTGGGCTGAGAGAGGCCTTTGCACAGCATCTCCATAAAGCCATGGCTCTCTGGAGACTGGCCGCTCTCCAGCACCTCAGAGAGCGCCCAGATGTAGTTGCGGGCCAGCCGTAATGTTTCAATCTTTGATAGCTTCTGTGTTTTGGAATAGCAGGGCATCACTCTGCGCAAATTGTCCAGGGCATCATTCAGTCCATGCATGCGTGAACGTTCTCTGGCATTGGCCTTCATGCGACGAGCGCGAAACCTCTCCTGCCGAGCTTTGGTCATCTTCTTCTTCTTAGGGCCTCTTCTTTTGGGAGCATTTTCTCTATTATGACCTGTCTCCTCCTCATCTTCCTCTTCTTCTTCCTCCATGTCCTCGCTGCCCAGCTCTGTGCAGGAGTGGTTGCAACCCCCTGCTATCAGGCTGTGGCGTCCCCTCGTGTCAGGGCTTTCCTCTCCATCCTGTGAGCTGCCATCCTCATCCAGCCAGGCCAGGGAGCTCACCAGCTCGCTCACATCGCCGCTCTTTCCAAAGGGTTTGGTCATCATTTTGATCTAAAAAAAAGGACAACACAAAGTCAATAAGGTCAGAATTTTTTTTGTAACTGGATGCGTGCCGATTTCAGCACTGTGATGTGAACAGCTCACTAATCTCTGCAATGAGTCCTATGTATTGTATGTTATTCTATTGTATTATATTATTATTTCAAATGTCTTCCGTGGCCATTTACTAAGATTAATGGAAAATGAAGTGCGTTATAATAGTGAGAGGATGAATGGTCACCTGCTGTTGTGCTGTGTGGACGTCACAAGGACGCTGTCAATCTAGGACATGACGGGATTTACTCAGCAAATAAAGCCCAAAGATTAAATTGACAAATTAGAAATCAACAGACATGTAGACAAGCCACCCACTCTTTGCATAACATCACAAAAGAGGGAATTTTGTTTTTTTTTCCAAACATTTGTAGACTAAAGCTAAAGTCACTCCAAACAATGGCTTATATCTCATATTTAAATACAATTTTTTAAATTGAGTCCTCGAAGCAGGAGATTACTATTGTTTAGAGTTTAAATGTCCCAGATAATAATTGTGTGCTAATGCGTAAAAGTGGGACGGATTACTGTAAAGTATGAATTCATAACTTTTGGCACGCAATTTTTACAATATAATGATTAGAAAAGTAAATTTTATATGGCATTGATGCACTATAGTTTGGATATGAATGTCTTACATGAGTGTGCCTAACATGCATGTGCTGAAATGTGTTGTGCATTAATGTCAATAATTAGAACATTGAATAGAATATAGAATATCTAGTGGCATTTATTACTAAACCTGGAGGTAAAGATACATAAAAGAAACTCACCTTTTTGGGTTCACAATGTTCAGGTGAAAATAGAGTATTCAAAAAGAACTGCTACCAATTTATAAGTCCAACGTTTGTGCGTTCTCTTCTTTAAGCATGTGCCACTGTCCCAAACTCAGATGGCCATAAGTGCGCATGGAGCCTTCATCCCAAAATGACTGCACCCGGTTGAGATTTTTTTGCCTTAAACCACTCAAGCCTCGCAAGCCACGCCCCACCCTCAATGTAGCGCATTGAAACACGCGTGGCAGTCTCGTGGCCAGAACTTTTACAACATTGGTGACGAGAAGAGAGAGAGCACGCCAGAGTGCACGCCTAATCACGGTTTTATTTGGGGGTGTACAAAGAGAGAGTGGGGAGGGGGAGAATAAATAGCGTGGAGCAACCAGAGGTTCACTTTATAAACATCAAATGACCAATGAAAATAAGCATACATTTCTGTATTTCTGTCCAGGAGAGAATGTAGTGAACTTTCATTTACATAATACGCTTCTTATTTTCTGCAGATGTTGTTTTTTGTGGTTCAAAACATGCTTGTGCCTTGAGATAATTGCTGTTGCAAACTGAAAATAAATCAAAGTGAAACAATACATTGTGCACCACCGTAGTCCCAAAAGATGTATTTCATATTCTTCCTCGCCATATATGCATAAAAACAGTTACATTTTATTAGAACAATAAATGAAATGCAACACTTAAAAATAAATCATATAACAACTAATCTTTCTTTCTATGTTTTAATTCATTTTTAATCTGTTTCATGTGCATCTATGCTATAATAAATGTATAAATAGAGCTATTTGTTAAAAAAAAAAAGCATTTTTTGTGCAGCCTTAATGACAATCCATGATATACACAGGTACAAACAGGTTTTAATGTCCTGGACCTGCGTTAACCATTTTTAATCGATTGTCCATCTAATCATTAGTCGGTTGGATTAGGAATTTTCCACTTAATTAGGCCCACAGTGTAAGGCTGCTTGTGGCTGACTGAGGAGACGCGCTTCCATGTGTGCGCATTTAAATGATTTTGACAGCTTGGTGCGCAGAGAGCAGGTGTGTGCGTAACTCGCGTCGTCGTTTGATTATTTTCCTGCGTTTCAGTGTCATATCCCGCTCCTTATTAGGAACTGGATTCGGCGCGTATAGAGAACCCACGGGTATAAAACCTTATTCGGGCAAATAAATGTTAAGAATGAATAAAAGATAAATATGTGCCATTTTTGTTACGATGCATCCAAATCCAAAGTCTTTGTGGTTATGAGTTTATTTGTCTGCAAAATCCAGTTTTTGTGGATTTTTAGTCCCTAAATGCAAAAGCTTGCTCTCGTTTCAATCGTTTGCACGCCAATAAAATGAGTGGAAGTCTGTGACCTGTCAGTAAAGTCCATGTTGTTTTCCCACTCTCAATATTGAAGAGTTTTCACAGTTTGTGGTGGCATAATAAAAGCCCGGCCGCCTCGTGCGTGGCGACCCTCATCCCAGTGGGGTTCCACATTGTCCTCTCGGGGGTCTCGCGCCTTGCACGTGCCCCCACATTGATCCCATTGTGCGCGCCACTGCGCACAGCTGTGCAAGACGAGGGAGGCCCAACTTTGCCAAGTGCACGCCGAGCTCTGCTGTATGCATGCATGAAGTTTGCAGCCACAGTGCATTCTGCTTGTGCTTGGGCCAACTTTAGGAAGAGCACTCCTCCGCAACCTCGTACAGGGAGCGGGCACCCGACCAACGATTTATTGAGAAGACCCTGACAGATGGCTGTATTTTGGAGGCGGTGGGCTGGGTTGGGCTGGGCTGGGGGTGGGGGCATCTGTTGCTTGAATGCTCACGCGTCACTCGCTTGTCCATGGACGATGTCTCGTGCTGAAACAGCATTTATCCATCCACTAACGGTCCTAATCACTCTGGTCAGTGCACTGGACATAAAGGCATGTGGACAAAGACGAAGGACCCCCTTTGTGTGTGTGTGTTCGTGTGCTTGCGTGCGCGCGCGTGTGTGTGTGTGTCGTGGCAGTGGCATTTTTAATGAAAAAAATAGAGGGCATTATACTTTGATGCCAGGACATTGCTCTCCTTTACTGTATGATAGTCTGAAACGTATTCAATTTTGTTGAAAATCTGTATAAAAATGTGATGATAGAGGAATACGATTTCTCTTTTTACAGTCTGAATATCAGTTGATTGTTGTCGTCATTCTGCATGAACCACAAGGTAACCAGTTAGGACGAACACGAACACAATGTTAACGATATGTTAACTTTTTTATTTTTGGCCTGAGTCATAATGGAACTCATCCTTTGAACCAGTAAGTGGCCTGCTAACATTAAATCGACAGACAGACAAACAAACTCATGATGCATCTCAGTATTAGAATTAGAATGAATGAGAATATCTTTGAACATTTCAGTAGTTCAATTCAAAAAGTGGAACAGTCTCACCGTCTGTAGATTCAATAAACACAGAGCGAAATATTTCCAAAAACTATGCATTAATTTCTGAATAGTTTTCATGATTAAAGTTTCCAGCTGAAAAGAAAAAACCAAAATTTAGCATCACATTAAATTTGAAAAATTGCCATAAAGTTCAATACTGTAAACTACTGGTCTGCGCTATGATCACCAAATGAATTGGAGAAACTTCTTGAGACTTTAATTGGTCTCTTAGTCTGAACTGAACTCCTGAAATCAAATAATGTTTCCACAATATTCTAATTTTGTTGCGCTGCACCTGTACAGTTATGTGGAAGAAATAGGACAGTCCATGGTGTCACTCTTCTGCTCCGAAACTGCCACAAAAAGGTGGAAATCTGTCAAAGCATGCGTCCCTACTGTGTTGCTTGTACTATTATTTTTCTGACGTCTCTTCCATAAGTCAACTTGACTTGAAATTTCTGGTGTGCTCGACAGACAGTGGTGTGAAAAAGTGTTTGCCCACTTCCTGATTTCTTTTTTTCAACCAAATTTATAATTAGTCAATGACAACACAACTGAACACAAAAAGGAGTTTTTGAATGAAACTTTTTATTAATAAGGGAGAAAAAAAAAATCCAAACCTACATGGCCCTGTGTGAAAAAGTGATTGCCCCACCATTAAAACATAACTTTACTGATATTAATTCAGATCTATCAGTCTGGAAAAGGTTATAAAGCCATTTTTAAAGCTTTAGGACTCCAGCAAACCACAGTGAGAGTCATTATCCACAAATGGCAAAAACATGGAACTTTGGTGAACCTTCCCAGGAGTGGCCGGCCAACCAAAATTACCCAAAAAGCACAGCGACGACTCATGCAAGAGTTCACAAAAGACCCTACAACAACATCCAAAGAACTGCAGGCTTCACGTGCCTCAGTTAAGGTCAGTGTTCATGACTCCACAATAAGAAAGACACTGGGCAAAAACAGCCTGCATGGCAGAGTTCCAAGACGAAAACCACTGCTGAACACAAACAAGATCTCAATTTTGTCAGAAAACATCTTGATGATCCCGAAGACCTCTGTGGTCACTTAAATTTGAGAAAGATTGGTTGAAAAACATGGCCGCCATCAAGCAAAACGTCTCTGCAGGTGTACGGGCAGGATGTAGCAACATATTGCCCATAAGTCATTGACCTTCTACGACTGGTCAGCAATGGCAGTACACAGATAAACAGGAAGAAGGTTGGAGCCGTGAAGGAAACATCACAAAAACATAACATTGAGCAAAAGTTGTTTGTTGATAAGCTGTTGAAGCTACTGTACACCAGGAAATTCCCAAATGCATTTTAAGACGTCACAAGCAAATTATCCTCCTTTACATCCTGAAATGATGTGCTCATTGAGCATGAATGCTAACTGCATACATGTTCCTCTTACATTAAAAAAACCCCACATGAGCAAGCACTTTGGCGATGAAGGCCCCTAAATAAGTCAGACAGACCAACTAAGAAAATTACGCCATAAACGGCAAAAGGACTATGACTGTATATTAATTTTGCAACTGAATTACTGTTCTGTATCAGATAAAACAATACATATTAAAAACAATGTCTTTTGATAGATCACTGCCTCACTTGCCACTATATATAGAGATAACACAGGGTGTTGCCTACCGTATAGATGATTGCATGTGTATAGAGACCAATGTGATGTGCCCAAGCACTCCCCAGGTACACGCACCCTTATTCCCCCACATACAGTGACCTCTTGTCCCATGAGTGAGCGTGGCCTCCATCACACCTGCAGCCTGCACAGGGAATAGGACGCTTGTATAGTCTCCCACAATCCCCACATAGCTCTCCCAAATGACTGTCCGTTGAACAGAATGGGAATTGCATCCTGCTCCCATTTAAGCAGTAACACAGATAGCCAACCTTCTGGAAGAGGTCATGTTGCGTGCACGCATCTGATCTGATACTACTTGATATTACTTGATTGTAACCTGCGGCAAAAAGCATACAAGTACATTTTCCAAGCGGCTATTTGGTAATGGTAATTTTAAGCACCATTTTCTAGAAAATGTTATTGTTTATATTGCGGTTATTGTGATTGACCGACTTACATTTAGAAACAAAATTTAAGTTCCTTCAGAGAATGTAACTGAATATCCACAGTGATTTATTACTGTTTTATTTTGAAGGTTTGTCATTAAACTTTGACACTTGTACATATACAGTTCAGTATATGAGTTGAACAGGAAGAGGTGTGTTTTACGTTAAAATGTTCTGTGACATCAATAAAGAAGTGATAGATAGATAGACAGACAGACAGACAGACAGACAGACAGACAGATAGATAGATAGATAGATAGATAGATAAAAAATATATGCAATATATAGACAGACAGACAGACAGACAGACAGACAGACAGACAGATAGATAGATAGATAGATAAAAAATATATGCAATATATAGACAGACAGAGAGACAGAGAGACAGACAGACAGACAGAGAGACAGAGAGACAGACAGACAGACAGACAGAGAGACAGACAGACAGACAGACAGACAGACAGACAGACAGATAGATAGATAGATAGATAGATAGATAGATAGATAGATAGATAGATAGATAAAAAATATATGCAATATATAGACAGACAGACAGACAGACAGACAGACAGACAGATAAAAAATATATGCAATATACAGACAGACAGACAGACAGACAGACAGACAGACAGACAGACAGACAGATAGATAGATAGATAGATAGATAGATAGATAGATAAAAAATATATGCACATTTAAGCAAATTGTATGTATTTTGCCTAAATTAAGCATTTTCAAGCATAAAAATCTCTAAATGAACTAAAATACAAATATAACCCATTAAGAAGATGATTCAAATTGTGAATGTAGTATTCTACATTAGTATTATCACTCGATGTCAGTTATTGTTTGGTGAGACAAGCACCACACTTGATAGCTGGAACAACAGGCTTTTATTGCAGGTTTAAATTATCTCACAACAGGCACAATAATAAAAACATAGTTAATAATCCACATATAAATTCATACTTTTAAAGAAAGAATCCTATTTCGCAGAAATTCACTTATCATGGTCATGTCTAGAACAATTAACCACAATAAATGAGGGATTACTGTATTCCAAAGTGACTCACAGAAGTAATTCCACTTCATTGTCAGTCCAGACAAGCCAGACAAGGACCTTATCCGTATGCTATCTTTCTTCTTCTATAGTTTTGCAAACAAAAAACAATTTTTTTTTTCAACCCACCAAAAAAAGCAACAACCCAGGAACGTTGCGTGTGGACAGAGCCTCAGACTCTCCTAACTCTCTTTCCTTCTGCTATGATGCTCTCAACGCGTAAGGCGTTGTTAAATAATCAAGTGTGTGTGCTAAATGTCCTTGTCTTGCTGAATTACCACCATGACAGTAATTATGTAGCACAACACAGGCAAATATAAGAAAGGGAGGCTTTCAATGTGTGGGTGAAGCAGCTCAGTCGAGCACTCAGTCATAGTTGTCCCACCAGCTTGAGGTACGATTGGGTCTTGTCCAAAACTGCAATCATTGGCAGGAGCGTCGTAGCAGTATTGAGAGAGCAAAGCAGCAGCAGCAATGTCCTCCGAAGCCCATAAATGACACCTTTGCTCGTCAGAGTAAAGCGCAAGTACTATGTTTACTCTGAAACATACGAAAAGTCTTCTCAGTATGTTTAAAACCAGAAATGTATTGTTTGCCATTGCACACATTAAGTAATACTTTTCTGGTGTGGAAATGACGGCGTGTAATTGTTACGTCATCTGATGGCGACAATATAATAACTTATGTTTTCACTGTCCATACATATACGCCAAAGCCAGAGTTTTCAAAATCTCAGTTTTCAACAACAAGAACCTACATTTGTGTGGACGAAAGGCCAAAAAGCATAGAAAATTTTTAAAAATCTGTGTTCATGTGGACCTTCATGTTGTGTGTGTGTGCATACAGTTGTATGCTGTAGCTGTTTGAATATGTACTAGATTAGTGAATCAAATACAAGAAATACAATTCTTTTTGTGGTTTTCAGAAATTCTATGCAAGTTTTTTACAGCTCTATTCTTGACAAATTCTAACACGTTTTCATAGTTAGCCAAAATAAGACGAGATTTGTACCAGCTATTTAAGTTCTGTTGCTGCAAAATAATGGGAACAACCTCCTTCCTTAAAAGAAAAAAAAAAAACTGCCACAAGTGAGTTGTCTCTCACTCCTGTCCCTCGGGACTCGGATTGGAATGGGAGGGATCCTTGCTCTGTGCTGACAGATGGGTCCTTGTTCCTGTCTTTTTCTTCATCTCCCTCTTTTGCTAAAACACAGTCACACTCACACACACACCAAGACTGCACCAATACAATAGGAATTAAAGCTCACCACACATGCACCCTGCACCGCTCCTGAAAGCTGAACCCCTTGTAGGGATCATAAAAGATGGAGTGAGCGTGGATTTGTGAGAGGGGTGGGCAGTGCTAAGAGGGGGGCAGGGGTGGAGGGCTGCATGGCACAGACTGAGGAAGCCTGAGTGATGAAATTGTATTATTATGCAGTCAAGATAAAAGGTTTGCTAATGTTTGCATGCATAAGTTTATCTGAGGGACTTTAAAAGAAAAAAAAAACTAGTTAAACTATATTTCCAATACTGAAAATAAAACATTTTTTAAATCCTGCACTTGACTGCAATTTCTGTATTTCTAGGAGTGTGTGTGTTCTCTAGTTGTTGTTCAGCTAGGCTGAATATGGAAGACTGAGGGCAGTAACACACGTTTTTTGTGTGTGTAAGACAAACTACGGAATACATGGAACCTGCTGCACATAGCATGCAAGTTTTAAGATGTACCAAAACATAGCCAATATATTGTTGCTCCAACACTTGCAAAAGCAGATGCCAATGATATGTACAACTTTTTGAATGTTGGCTGCATGTATGCAACCCTAACATTTAATAATGTGTTTTTGTAAGATCGTGCAGCATATGATTCGGGCATTATGAGCAGATTGTTTGCAGCTTATTCCTTCTTGCTTTGGGATAATGGATTTGGAAAACATTCCAGTCGGGCAGATATCTACAGAATGGGAATCTGGCTTGAGGGCAATTCTCACTAAGTGGGGAGAGAGCCATTAAACAAAGGTGCCTGTGGTTTCATATTCAGGATACTTTACAACCTCCGTCCCAGGACATCAACAGTGTTTTTGGGTGTGCTGTTAGGGGGGGCAGAGGAGGGGGAGGAGGAGCCATCTGCCATCCTGCCGGTCCTGAGGGAGACGGGCATGTCCCTGGGGTGTTTTGGAGAGAGAGAGGGGCTGAAAGGATTACACCCAACCACTAATCAACGGTGGTAATCTGCAGGCCCCCATTACAAAATCCCCTCCGATCCAAACAACAATTTGGGACAAAACATAATAACTGGGTGAATGTGTGACATAAAACTGATGTCGGACAGTCGGACAAATTGGCAACCAAATATACAGGTGCTTTAAAGCTGACAGACACAACTGAGGAGGTGTGATTGGCAAAGAGCCACAGTGTGTCTGTGATCAGGTGCAAGTGTCCCACAAGTGGCCTCGTCTGATTCCCAGTGTGACCATTATGCAAATACTACAACAAGACAAGCCTACAACATAAATTAGACCAACGGACAAAAGCACTTTACTAATACAATCAGATTGTAATAGGTTTCTTGCAGTGTATTTTACAGCAAGTAAATCTCTAAATGCAGCAAATGTGTTCATTTGTTACAAAACAATCAAAAAATAGGCTTGAAGTTGTTGTTTTTTAACTTTTCCTGACTGACAATGTCTGACGTGGTCACAGCAGGGGGCTACAAGGTGCATATGCTTTGCTTTTGTCCTGGCACCTCCTTCCTTCCCTCCTTCCTTCCAGCGACAAAATAGCAGGATATCACTTTGCAAGTAGTTTCACCGTCCCTTGGCAGGGTGGTTTTGATGTCTGGGGCTCATGGATAGGATCTGAGCCTGCTAGTGGTGGCTTTAAAGCTCTGTTGGCCTATAGAAGAAGCTACTTAATGATGATGCCAGTCCTCCAGGGCATAGGGAACTGGAGCACCCTGGCCTTCTACTATACTCTACCTCCTGCAGTATGCCCATTGGCTATCCCGCCTCTAAGCTCCCTATCCCGTAGCCTCATTGTTTAGCGGGCCCCACACTGCCAATATTAAGCCCGGCTAATGTGATCTAGAGGCAGCTGGAGCAGCCCCGATTATTACCATGACACAGCCAACTGAGGGGTGTAATATCATTAAAAATAAATCAGGTGGTTTGGAGATTTGCTCGACCAGGGGGGCGAGGCTTTGAATGGCATTAGGTGGGAGAACTGCCATAATTTCATTAGCCAGTGGGAATATCTCAGAGGATCTGTTGAAACATTTCCTTCAAGTTGCAGTAATTTAATTTCTGTTTGCACTGAATGCAAAAAATAATAAAGAGGATTTGGGGATGGCACATTTCCCAATGAATTGTCGAACAATTATGAAAATGAACATCTGATATGTACAGTATGTCACAAATCATGTAGGCATGCACCTGACTATACTGTATGGTAACAGGATTAAATGCAATTTCCTAATTGAAACACAGAAGTGACCTATTTGAGAGCCGATATTCTGTATATTGTTGTTGATGTTATTAGCTTCCTGTGTTAGACTATTGTTAGAGATGATAAGAAAAAACGTAAGGCGTTGTTAATCTTATTAAACTTTTTGACATGAGCTTTCTGGCACTCATCACAATCAGCTGGCCAATGGCAGACACAACCTAATAACATTTTTGATATAACAATGCGAAGCTAATCTACACAATTACATTAGTAACAAAGGTGTATCTCAGTTCGATTGCACTGCATTATATTATTTCAAAATTGGTGCATGTTTGAGTATTTGCTATTTTGTTGAATTTGCTGTCCGTAAATAGTTTGTGATATTTGTGATGCATGAATATGAACGTGTTAGAGGTAAAGAGAATTGTTGACTTTTTTTTTTACATATTCGATTAGCAAGGGACCAGTCCAGGGTGCACCCCGCCTGCCGCCCGAAGTCAGCTGGGATAGGCTCCAGCATGCCCCCGCGACCCTAATGAGGATGAAGCGGTATAGAAAATGGATGGATGGATGGATTAGCAAGGGGGTTACAAGTGCCGTTATAGTCTCGCAGCGTGACTCTCATGCCACTATTGTTTGAGCTTGAACACGCATAAATAAGGCGATTTCAAGGCCCATTGAGTACGCGATGGATTGTGTTGACGTTTGGATAGCGATGATTATCAGGAGAGTGACGTGGACACAACATGGAGCTATGTTGATTTCCCAGATAGATCAAATTAGTTGAACAGTAGCTAATATAGTAGGTTGAGAACTGTGACAACATTGACCTCTAGTGGTAAATCTTAAAACTACAATATTACTTTGGTACATGACTTTATTTCTGAGCAAGATACAAAGCACAGTCAAATTTGTTTTCGGTACTAAAACGCATCCTTGAGATGCCCAACCTCGAACAGATACAAATCACAGCCAGTAACTATGCCAATGAAACTGTCTGGGAATTAAGATAAGAGGCATGTCTTAACATGGTCACGACATATACTGTAAGTAGCTCAAAAGCTACGATGTTCATTCAGCTGTTAAATTTTGTAGAAAAAAAGCAGATCACAGACATGACACAAAACTAATGTCATTTCAAATGGCAACGTTCTGGCTTTGACAAACACTAAAAGAAATTAAGAAAATAAAATGGTAGTCTGTGACAGTTACTTTTTTAGACAAAGCAGAGGGAAACATTATGGAATTACTCAATTCTGAGGAAAAAATGATGCAATCATCCTCTAAATTTTAATTCCCAAAACTAACACCTGCATCAGATGAGATCTGCTGGTTAGTCTGCAGTTAAAAAGGAGTGATCACACCTTGAAGAGCTGTTGCACCAAGTGGACTGATATGAATCATGGCTCCAACACGAGAGACATCAACTGACTCCAACACGAGAGACATCAACTTGAAAGAAAGGAGAGGATTATCAAACTTGTTAAAGAAGATAAATCATCACGCAATGTTGCAAAAGGTGTCGGTTGTTCACAGTCAGCTGTGTCTAAAATCTGGACCAAGTACAAACAACACGGGAAGGTTGTTGAAGGCAAGTATACTGGTAGACCACGGAAAACATCAAAGCGTCAAGACAGACAACTTAAAGCAAAGTCTTGAAAACAGAAAATACACAGCAAAACAAATGAGGAACAAATGGGAGGAACCTGGAGTCAGTGTCTGTGACTGCTTATCCTCATTAGGGTTGCGGGTATGCTGGAGCCTATCCCAGCTGACTTTGGGCAAGGGGCAGGGTACACCCTGGACTGGTCGCCAGCCAATCGCAGGGCACATATAGACAAACAACCATTCACACTCACATTCATACCTACGGACAATTTAGAGTCACCAATTAACCTAACCTTGGAATGTGGAAGGAAACCGTGGTACGCGTAGAAAACCGACGCACGCACGGGGAGAACATGCAAATTCCACACAGAGAACCCATGTTTTCCCGATCTTCTGACTGTGTGGCAAACATGCTCACCACGCGGCACACATAAACACCTTTCCAACCTAAAAATAAGGCAAACACGGTTCAGTCTGATTCATTCTATTTCTATCCTGCTCCTTATTCCAAACCTCTTCCTACACTTTGCATCCCTCCCTCTCATGCTGTTCCATATATCCACTCCTGCAGTCCCTGAGCATCATCACCCGCTCTTTTCCCTCAACCCACCCCTCTGCTGAACTGACACACTTTAGTTCAGTAAGTCATAGCTTCTATCAGCAGCTGGAGCATCCACTACTGAGCTAATTTTACATTTAGACCAGAGCAGATTAAAAATGGCTCCTAAAAGAGAAACATCTATGAAGAACCCAACTTCACCAGTGACACAGCCCAGATTGGGCCCCCCTTTCCCCTGCCTGCCTACAGCTCCTGCAGCACCAAAATCAGCCCCGCAACAGAAACCAAGGATGCTGCGAGCATCAGATTCACCGTTTGACCCCAGTACTTTGGAGGTGAGTGGAAAATATTGATATTTGTGATGAAGCTAATGTGAACTTTTCTCAGTGAATCATCTGATCTGATCTGTGATTATTTTTAGGCGGCATATTGAGCAAAGGAAGAATTAATAGTAGTTTGTAGTCAGATAACGTGGAGACCTCATAATGTGATTATTTTTTAATTGTAGCTCATTTCAGATAAAGATGATAGCACTAACTTGAGAGATTGCTAAGTTAAATAAAGAAATAGGTCACCAAGAGTGGTGCTGTCATTGAGTCTCTTTAGGGAGAAAGACTTGTGTGTGTGTGTGTGTGTGTGTGTGTGTGTGTGTGTGTGTGTGTGTGTGTGTGTGTGTGCGTGTGTGTAGGTGTGTGTGTGTGTGTGTGTATGGTTATGTTTTCGACAGACAATTCCAATATACATTTGTTTTTATATTACAGTATATATGAGAGACATACTAAGATGTGTAGTGTAGGAAAAATAATTAGCAAAATGTATTCATTTTACTTTATTAATGAAGACTGCTTACACTTTAGTGTAAGTGACCTGAGAGACTATTCTAGAATTCTGATGCCCATGCAGATTGCTCATTGCACACATTTAATGTGTACATGCTCTAAACGATTACGTAATCCTAGTATAATTTTAATGTTATGCATTTTGTGTGCAGTCAATGATATACAGTAATTGAATTATGTTCATGTTTGCTCTGTGTATTCTATAAGAATATGTGAGCATAATGTTTGTCACGCTAAGACACCCACATCTGCTTATGGTTCTACACAAGTTGTTTGACATCTCGCTGCTGATGGTGCTCCTGCTTGGCAAGTGTAATATAGTAAAACATTTCAATGTATCCATCCTCCTTGCATGGCCATCCACATTGCAAATCCATGTGAACTCTTGTTCAAAGTCAATATTAAATGCTACAAGGTTAAAATACAGTATAGTTGATTGTTCCAGTGGTGCTCATACAGTACATGTAGATTCCAGCAATTGCTGCAGGTTTACAGTTTAAAACATCTCCAAATTATAAGACAAATTATATAACATACCTGTCACCTCAAGGAAAAACTTCATTTAAAACATATGTGTGCCCCATAATACTTCAAACTTTTTGCATATCAATATGTGGAACACAACTATAGAACAGACTGAATAAAGAACTCCAGCAATGACTTAATATGAGCCAGGGGACTTTGTTTAAAGGTACAGAAGGCTGGGAACTATAGTTCCTAGGGGTGTCACGAGATTAAACCGTGACGAGATTTCCCAATTGGAGAAGAGCTATCTTGCAAGAACAGGGCAGTAATTAAGAAGACAATCAGACTGTGAACTATGGCATTGCTACTATATGAATGATAATACAGTAGTATGGAAGTGGGAGTACGTGAGGCATTATTGGAACCGCACATTAAGTGCTGTACCTTGCAATCCAACCTACCTCCGTGTTCCCAGAGTCAGTGTGGCTGTTTGTTCAGAGTTGAACAGCTGCATCCGTGTTAATGTCCAAGTAGAAGCTGTAGTAATTCTACAATTTGATGAAACCTGCTTCACTTTGTTAGATCAAAACACGCAGACTTGTCTGCATTCTTAATCACCGAGCCGTTCTATTTACGCTCGGCTTTGGCTGTGTGCCAGCTTCATAACACACCTCATACAGTACATAGAAGAGACCCGTGTTGACATTTTAGCGACATGGTCACTATATTTAGCAAGTATGGCATGCATTAAAAGTGAAAGACAGGAAGTGTTTCTTAGTCATGCATTTATTCTGTAATTAAATACAAGCGGTAAACAAAAGTGAAGTATCCGCCGCACAGGCGAGCTGGAGTGGAGCTCCACCTTCTTACCGCCATGCAATGCAGGTCTGAAAGCTGCATAAACCCCTCCACAATGCAACCCAGCCCAACAGAGCCAAGAAGGCAGAAATTGGACACGCTCCTCCATCGCCTGGCGACACCACGCTTTGCTGGCAAAACGGGCATGGGTGTTTGTGGAATGTGGCTCATTGCAGAACAAAAATGAACAAAAACCCAGCAAAAGTGGAAAAATAGAGCAAAAAGGCGTAATGTAACTACAAAAAGATAAAATGTTGACATTAATAACTAACACTGATTTGTCTTTAAATATACCTGTATGTATAACAAGAAATTTTTATTCTAAATATTTTTTTATGCAGTTATGAAAGGACAGCTGGACAGCCCTGATGTAAATAGACAAAGACAAGTAGATAAGACAAAAACTGGCATTGTTCAACTACAAGCTCAAACTATTAATGCTGACACCCAGCATTTGACAGACAGTATGAATTACCTGTGAGAAAACACATGTCAAAAACACCAATTCCACAACTTTACAGAATGAAAGATGGCATATCAAAGGAAATACATGTATTGCATTATTATTATTTTTGGTTTGTTTGTTTTTTTATATATTATCATAACAGTGGTGTATTTGGTCTCAAAAATTTGGACAATAATATCATTAAGCATCAATTTGTGGGACAATAAACATTTCAAATTGTTTTGTGACCTGATTAAATAAAAAAGTTTGTTTGTCCAGTCATATTTTTTCATTGTACAGTTTTAAAAAATTAATGTTAAAATCTCGTCTCCTTCTTGTGGACCCTATCTTGTGCAGTTGGGTGCCTTTAATAGTGCCTGATATCATTTATTCCTGATAATTATTATCTAATAAGTTCATATTTATTACATATTCTCTATTTGTTCATCCATCCAATGGTTCTGCCATGTCTGCCAGTATTTACTCCTGTATTTATGCTTTCATTATTTAATAAGCCATCTATTATTACACATTCTTTATTCTTTTCCTTTAGAAAATGGTAACATGTCAAACACAGCAAATGAACATAATAATTGCTGCGACACGGAGAAGGGATAGGACTAATAAGCTCTACTCTACAAGTTCTACAATAATCAAAACACCAACCTAAAGATAATCGAGTACAATATAAAAATCTAAAATGTAAAACTTAATAGTTAAGTCAAGAGTGATACGTATACTCTACCTTCCAAAAGCATAATAGGGAGTTCAGTTCCCACTTCTATATATGGCTCGATCCACATTACAGTTGTGACCAAGGACGCTAGGCTGATAGGGAACTTAAGATATTCACTTCCGTAGTATGCCTTGCGCGGGTTTGGCCGCCATGACGGTAAGCAGAATCCAGAAACATTGCATTGTAAACATGTCCTCAGCACACTGCTCAGCCATTAATTGTTCTAATAGACCAGATTTTTCATTATAACTTTATTTTATACTCAATTCGCAGCTGGTGAATTTGTTGTACACTATTCTCCGCCTAGCCCCGCCCACCTTTTTGCTCACCATCATGGCGGACTTTCGGTGACATAGCGTAGTGGATCGGTGGAAAGCCACATCCATTATAAGTCTAGTGTCCTTGGTGGTTACGTCATGACGTACATCTACAAGGCTTTTTTTTGTCACCCAGCCCCGTCACACATTCTTTGCGCTGCTAACAGCTCGGTCACACCTTAGCCGTCTCAGACATGGTGAGTTTTTCCCATCTCTTCTCGCTCTAGCTAACGTTTTTGTCGCTGTACACGCCGTTTAGTGATTAATGTAGTTGTTTCGGGAAAGTGTGCTCGATTTTGAAAATGCGTTTACATACGTTTCAATATGTTGCTGCGCTGGCGGCTTGCTAGCGGAAGTGCAACTTTTCTTTAAGCTAGCGTTAGCCTGCACGGTTATATATGAAAGTAACGAGCACACGTTTGGAAAACAACATTTGTGTAATATTAATAATGTGTGCAACAAACATTTAAAGACTCGTAACTACATGGTGAGAATTACATGTTTCAAAGCAGTAGTTAGTCGGAGCTAGCTTTGCACTTAGTCGCCACAAAACTCATGTTCATCCAGCTAAATATGTCTTTTAACAGTCTGACTTCACGGACGATCAAATCCAAGGTGAGTTTTCACTGTTTTACGGCACCCTTCGTATGCATGCTGTCATTCTTGCTTGGTTCAGATTACACTTTGCCCCTTCTCACCCTGCCTTTCGGCCGTCTCCTGTCACAGTAGTAGCGCCTTTAATTTCCTGTTTATTTCACACAGTTTCATTCCTTTCCACTTGCAACTCCTTGTTTTTTCACAGATTGAGTTTAAGCTGGAACAGATCCATGGTAAGTCGGTAAATGGGGGACTGCCTTGGGAAGAAACCTGCTGGCTATTTTGGAGTTTTGAGGATTTGGTTTGCATGATGAACTAAAGCAAAATGCGTTATGATTGGGTACGTTCAACTCGTTCGTATTACCATACAACATTGAAAAACATGCTAGCTCTGACTGTGTTGCAGTGTAATGTGCTCGGTCATGCATTTGTACTGCCTGTAATGCCAAACATAGTAGTCATGCAAAGTTCTTTTGTTGATAAGTCGTCCCTGGTTTGTGTCAGGTTACGGTAAACTTTGCCTTATCAATTCCAAGACACTCATTCTCACAAGCTTCCCCTTTTTTGGAGTGATGGATGTTGAATCATTGTGGACATAATTGGCCATGTTTCTTGCACACTCCTCCTTCTCTTTTCCTCCACTCCTCTATTACCAAATATGGTGTTGGGGAAAAGTTCTCTATTGCCAGAAGGGAAGAGAGACATTCCTTTCAACAGAGGGGAAAAAAAAATCCATAACACTGCCTGAGCTACTTGGGCTGCATTGTTTGGTGGGGCAGTGTCTTGCCACATCTTAATTGACAAACATTTATTTACTCAAACTGACTAGAGTGCCCAATTACTGGCTTAACCAGTGCAAAGATAAATGCTTAGACAGTGCTCTAAAATATCGACGACAAGTTGACAAACAAGCGCTGCCAGTGGTATTGCTGAGTCCTGCTAAACTAAAGTCGTATAATGTACTGCTAAAATAATCTTAAAAAAAATAATGTTATCAATTTAGTAGTGATGACTTACTGTGATTGAGTAGCATTGATAAGATCAAATGCCAATGGATTTTTTTTGTAGTATTTCCAAGTTATGTTATGTACAGTTGTCCCTTGCCACATGGCTGTTAAAATTTTATGGCTTCACTCTATCACGGTTTTTCTTTTTTTTTTTTTTTTTTTTTTTTTTTTTTTTTTTTCAGAAACAAGATACTTTTATCACAAAACGAAACCTAAATGAAAATGCAATCAACAATCTCTTTTTTTTTTTTTTTTTTTTTTTTTTTTACCCCTGTCCTGTCCAGCCTTTAAAGCAGATAGAATTGTATACCTAAATGCCGTCAAGTGCTCAACAGATTTACTCTGCCAGAGAGAAGTGTGATATACACTTCCCCTGTCATACAAAATTTATTCGACCTTGATGCTTGTTATAAAGCAAATTTGGAGCGACCGGACCGGAGCAGGAGGGGACAGAGAAGAAGAGAAAAGGAAACGGGGGGGGGGGCGAGAGGGGACAAAAACAAAAAAAAGAGAGACAAGAGACAAGGACAACAGCAGCAACAACAACAATTGTGACAGAACAACAGAAACATACAGAACGACATCAGCAAATAAATGTCCGTGACAACTATAAAGACGAACAAGGATAAAGGACAAATCAATATCAACAACCACAATGACAAAGCTGTCAATGACAATCAGACATAATAGCAAGTTGACAAACAAGCGCTGCCAGTGGTATTGCTGAGTCCTGCTAAACTAAAGTCGTATAATGTACTGCTAAAATAATCTTAAAAAAAATAATGTTATCAATTTAGTAGTGATGACTTACTGTGATTGAAGTTGCATTGATAAGATCAAATGCCAATGGATTGTTTTTTGTAGTATTTTCAAGTTATGTTATGTACAGTTGTCCCTTGCCACATGGCTGTTAAAATTTTATGGCTTCACTCTATCACGGTTTTTCAAACACATTAATAAATAAATCATGCTGTAATCATGCTGTTTTGTGGTTGAATATGGTCTAAGTTTTTTTTTAAAAGTGCATATTTAAGCATTTTGCATATTTTTTGCCAAAATGAAGAATTTTCAAGCATAAAAATGGCTAAATGAACTACATACAAATATACAGTATAAGACGCAAGCCTCATTTAAAGTATGATATATAGTGTTCTGTACTAGCCACTAGGTGTGAATAGGTGAAACATATACGAGTGCCAGACTTGATCGGAACAATAGGCTTTTATTGCAGGTTTGAATTATCTCAAAACAGGCACAATAATAATGGGCCTCATTCACGAAACGTTCTTACGCACAAATGTGTTCTTAAAGCCTTCTTACGAAGATTTTTGGCATTCACGAAACGTGTTCTTAACTCACAGTTCTTAGATCTAAGAACAAATTCTACGAACGCTCAGGAGGACTCTTACGCACAAGCAAAGCTTGCACTTTTAATGCGCAATCACCCTCATGATGGATTTTGCAACCTGATCCCAAAAAATGTAGTGCAAATAAAATATCCCAACAATTATTTATCATCAAAACAACTAAAATATACTCCATCGATAAATATATATTCAAATCCCAATTCATCAAAAAAAAAAAGACTGGCTGGACGTGCGCGGCACAGAGAGAGAATGTATAGGGACCATGTAGATTTATTTGCTGAAAGCCACGAATATTTGATGTCCTGCTTCAGGCTTCCCTCTCTGTTCTTGCAAGTGTGCAGGATCATCAGAATAACATCGCAATGAAACGTGGTGTGCCTATTGCGCACTAGTACCCCCAGATAACGACATGAGCCCCCAGCCACGTCTTGAGCCACAGCACGGGGCTGCTGTATTAATTAGGCAGCGTCTAATCAAATGTAACCACAGAAAAAATAAATTGTCACACACAAACTATGTATTTTTATTTTATTTTTCCATCATGATTGTGTAAATATTTTCTAGAGTTTCCGAAATGGTTTGGTTTCTAATTGATGGCCCACCTCCCGTTTCCTCCAAATCCCCCCGGTGCAGTCTAATCTTTTTTTTGAGTCTATTTTAAGTCAAAACACTTCTTTTTAACCTCTGCGGTGCCGCGTTTCTCCGTGGAAACGGCATTTATGTTTCCTGCAATGGTGCTCCATGCCGACTCTTTTTGGATGGCCTGATGACCGGTGGATACACGTGGAAATAAGGTGGTCTTGTGTTCGCTCACTCCTCGTAAAAGCACCTCTATTTCAGTAGAATTGAAGTTTTTCTTTCGTTTATTGTCCAGCTGCTCCTCAGTCTTGTCCTTGCGTGTTGCCATCTCCGCCTCCAGCTGCCTGTTGCACACGGCACATTTTTTACCTTATATAGGAAATAATAGGCGGTGACCTATTAGGCCTTACATGCACGTGCATCGCAGTTGGCATTCATCAACCTAAGAACACCGGTGCAAACAATTATCCCTACTTAAGAACATGTCGTGAATGTGGCGCAGTTTCCAACCCAAGCCTTCTTAAGTACACTTCTTAAGAAGATGTTCGTGAATGAGGCCCACTAATATTAGAATCATAATACCGCACTGCACCTGAACATAAGCCACACCCATCAAATTTAAAGAGGAAAAAAATGTGTACATATGTAAGCCGCAATTGTCTATAAGCCGCAGGTGTACATGTGAGAACATGGGATATTTACACAGAAAGACACACTGTTATAAACCTTGCAATAGCTGCAGTAGCTGTGATCAAACTTTACTTAAGATTTGTCACACCAAAACACAATAGTTGTTCGAAAGTAGTGACGAGGAAACCGGGGACCAACTTGTATGCACACCTAAAACGGAGGTGGAAAGGAGCCTTCGTCCCAACAGTCAGTCAGTGTGGCTCGCTACTTTGCTAAATAAATGCAACATTTTGGGAAATGTTAAAAATGTTTGACAGAAAGTACGAATTGCCTGGGAGAATGTACATGTCACAAATAGCAATTCCTGAACTGTATAACCGAGTGAAAGAAGACGTGTTGAAAGACATTAGAAACATTGCATTTTACTTTGCCACCACAGATATGTGGCCCAGCTCAAATATGACCCCCTACTTTAGTTTAACAATACACTACATAACTGCATGTGTGTTTTTTACTGGAGTGTTTTTTTCTTAAGTCATTTTATTTTCGTTGAGGTTTTCTTGTTTGTTTAAATTATTATGTTTGTTTGTTTTAATTTTATTAAAAAGCTCTTGACATTCCAATTACAATGCTAAATATTCTTCAGAAATTAAAGTAAGTTTATTTAAAATGTTTGTTGCTTTTGATATGATGTAGTCATTACTATGCCATATAATTAATGAAGAAATTGTTTCAAAAAATGTCAATATCGATTATCTACCAGCAAAATTTGTTATCGTGACAGGCCTCCTAGTCCAATTACTACTACTTGAATCTGCATCATGGGAACTATAGTTCTTTTATCCATAAATTAGCCGCATCATTGTTTTAAGCCGCATGTTTCAAAGCGTGTGGGGAAAAAAGTAGCTTATATCAGAATTCACGGTAATAACACAGGCTACTATTTCAGCCATAACCCACGGCAAGCTAAAACTTACGAAAACTCTTGAAACCAACGTCTCTTGCTCATCAATTAGCACCAGAACACTTTTACTGCGACGTACTGTACAGGAGCACGAGTTTTATTTATGTCTTAAATGTCTTATTTTCTCAGATTACATATGCTATATTGGGTAGTACGAATGTAAAGGTCACAATATGGGTGTTAATTCATATGTAGAGGGCCCCAATAATGTTGGAAAACATATCTAGAACTTCGTAAACAGGAGGTGAACAACACAACAACACAAGACATAATCCTATATCACTTACCACGGTCGGGTCTGGAACCAATTAATCGTGATAAACGAGGGATTACTGGACTGAATTTTACATTGTCTGTGTAACTTGAGTTTGAGGTTGCCTGAAGTGCTCAGTTGCAGACGAATGACCAGAATTGGGTTTCTTTGAAAGTCATATGTAAGTGTCAATTGGTGCACTACCAGCTTATTTTAGTTTTAGACCAAGTTTAGACAAGTCTTGAACAATTTCTGCTTTATCTTTTATTTTAGCGTTATTTTTTTCTGCCTGCTCCATTTTTTGTGCGCTTCCTCATAGTTTGAACCATTTTCATTCCTCATTCTTCATCTTTTTTTCGACCCTGCATGTGCATTATTTTACTCAGATTTTGTTTTTGCGCAAATTACAGTCCCTTCTTGTAATGTGTTGTTGTATTTTCCAGAGTTTAAGGAGGCGTTCCTGCTGTTTGACAGAACAGGAGATGGGATGATCTGTTACACTCAGTGTGGGGACGTCATGAGGGCTCTTGGACAGAACCCCGTCACCGCTGATGTTCTTAAGGTTTTGGGCAACCCCAAAGCTGAGGGTGAAACTTACATATTACTGCTTAGCAAATAGAGAGGGGTTCTACCCATACAACTTTCTTACTATTTTGTGTTCTTTACGTGTTTTTAGAAATGAACACGAAGATGTTGGACTTCGAGAAGTTCCTGCCCATGCTCCAGACCATTGCTAAGAATAAAGATCAGGGCTCCATGGAAGACTTTGTTGAGGGACTTCGTGTATTTGACAAGGAAGGCAACGGCACAGTTATGGGCGCAGAGCTGCGTCATGTTCTCACCACTCTAGGTAAGGCATGTCTGTTACGCTGGTATCTGTGCCACAGTCAGAAAGCGTCACAAGGGAAAGCTGTGAGGACAGAATTAGTAAATGCATTCGATGCTACTGCTCTCCTTTTTTAATTGTACTTTGTACAAATATATAAGTTGAACCTGAAATGTATCTTCAAAATTATAGTGAGTGTACAATGGCTTCTGACTGGAGAGAAGTCTGGCATTGAAACGTGTACCATTTGTATGTACAAAGTGCAGAGAAACAAAAAGCAAGATGGCTGTGTGTTACATTTTATAAGTCAGCTGAGAAATATAGAAACTTTTCTGTTGAATTTCAGGTGAGAAAATGACAGAAGAAGAAGTGGAGACACTCCTCGCAGGACACGAAGATGCAAATGGCTGCATCAATTACGAAGGTGAGATTGGGGGGTAAAAATATTGAAAATGAATCCTTCTAACCAGAGTAGCGGATACTGGCAATGCACTAATGGAATTCTCTGCACTGATTAAATCTTGGGTTGACATGTAGGATGGAATGAAATTTCCAAAAAGATATGTTAATTTATTTGACAACATTGGAAATCATTCCATTATGTGGAAGCATTGCATCAATGCTCGACATGCCTGTCGTCAGGTGGGTGCAGTGTATATGTTTTCAAAGACCTGCTGACGTGACTGCTTTGAAAGGGCCTTATAATTCACTCCACTCAAAGTGTGTTAACTGTTCTTCCTCCACAGTGTTTGTGCGCCACATCGTGTCAGGCTGAGGGCCGGTACGGGCATTGGGTATACCACGAGGTGGCACGAACAGGCTTTCCTCCTTCCTAGCTTTTTAATAATAATCCACTCACAACAGGCCTACCTAACACTTAAAATGTAGTTTGCCTTTCTCTCATTGGTGACGTTGGTGGAAAAAATATGCAGGTTCAAAGTAGACTGAACCTGCTGGTGCCCTTGGGAAAGCCTTGTGGTCCTTCTGTTTTAGTTCTGAGGTTCTGACGTGATTGTAGGCGCCTGCTGTTCTGTCCCCCCCCCCGCAGCAGTCTGTCTTCGTCCTTGGCTGCAGCATGCCCCTCTGCATGTGTCAGGCCCCCCCCTCCCTCCTCAGGTTTATAAGGGGATGTGGTGGACACAAGGTAGTGACTAGTGTCATTCAGGGAAAGCCTGGTGCCCACTGTCACATCATTGCAGCTGGTGGCTGTGGAGATCACATGGCAGCTCCTTATTTGCATGCCAGCGGTGCTATTAAAAGGCAAGCAGTTCTTCTGTCGTGTTAACGTTGCTCTTTTTCACAGAAATGCTAAAATGGGCATTTAGCTTTCCCATCAACTTGTCCATTGGAGTATCTCTGCCGGCTTTGGGAGAAAGTACCAGTCCCCCACTTTTCTACTAACAAGTTTTCTCCTCTGTGCTGACAAAAGCCAAATTTGTAGCTGGCCGCTGCCTTGATCTTCTCCCTCCTCTCTGCATCTCGGCTAGAGGAAAGCATTCAGGGCAGATGGCTTCTCTAACCAGCTCTTGTTGGATCATAGACAGGCCCAAAAGCTTTGGCTAAATAGGGGCTAGAGATGACCTCACTTCCTTCTCTCAGTATCCACTTGAACCCTTCTTTTTATTTGGGCTTCATATGGGTGATGTGCCTCCACATGCACTTCTGACATGTTTTGTCTGTCTCTTCTTTCTTCACAGAGCTGGTCAGGATGGTCATGAACGGCTAAAGATGATGAAAAGAGTCCATCTTATTCTTTTTTTTGTTTTGTTTTTTTTGTTCTTACCCTTTCACGTGTTCCCTCTTTTTGCAATGAGCTTCCTACATCCCCACATGCTCTTTTCATGGATTTGTCTAAAGATGAGCTATGACCTTTGCTGATCATATACTGTACTTGATTAACAAATGCATTCAGGAGTTTTAACTTTTGTTGTTTGCATTCACGTTCCAAAATGCACCCCTTGAGACTTATCAAATTTGGACAATGATGGCATATTGTAATAACTACTCCTACCTAGTGAAATTTTTGGATGGGACTTATTTATATATACATAAACATACACAGTAACTGAATTATCTGATCTACTGTAAGATTGGCAAAGACTCACTTGGGCTTAATATTGCCTCTTTTGAAATCACAGCAAACCGGTATAATTAAAGCCATCCAAAGGGTAGATGGCATTTCAAATATTTCCAATGGTTTTAATTTACGTTCTCTTTTGCATATCAATAAATGTCTCCTGAAATATTACTTTGGTTATGACTGCATTTTTCTCACTTCTCGGGATGCAGCGTCGTCTTCAATGTGTGATTCAATGAAATTACACGTACCTGTATGTACTGTTGACCGTCTGACACAGGAGGGCAGTGTTACTGCACGGATGTGCTATGATGCGGCACTAAACCAGTCATAGATGTTTCAATATTACTGTGTAGTTACTGTCGAGTGTCAAGTTCCTCTTGGAGATTTTATAGCGGTAGTGTATAGACTCTTTAAGCCATTAGCAGAATATTCCTGTGAACGACAGTTTACAGTACTGTATTGTTAATGACGGCATTACCAAAATGTCAGGCCTATAATGTAGTTGGATGTACGGTGCTAAACTTTTTCTCTGGTTAAAACAACTATTCTCTATGCCGATTGTCCTCACTAGAGTCGCGGGGTACCGTAGTTGCCGTAGTCACATGAACATGTAATAAATTTCAAATGCTAATTATGGTAATTTGCAGCTTTGAACGTGACAAATGTGGCTTAGGTGTGCTAAATATTGTATAAAATGTGGTTCTCCAGCGTCATGTTTTAGTGATTTTGTTTTTGTTTTTTTTACTAAACAAGCTATGAGCAGGTTTTTTTTTCTAATGCTGTGTGGTAGCTTCGTGACCTTTTTATTTATTTCTGTGCACAAGCAGCCGCAATTTCTTTTCATTAGACACCAAGCCGCTGTGTGTGTGTGCGCCCGCGCGCGCGCGTATCAGCTTTGGGAGGGCTGCCTGAGTCCACATTGCTGAATAGGTTGCCCACTAATTACTTGGCGTGTGTATGTGTGTAAGTCGGGGCTATTGATTATTTTAATCCTCCTATTTGTGAGTGTGTGATCCTCATGGCTCTGCTTTGACGGGGGAATCACTAATGGGCCACAGCGCAGCCCGTCTCAGACCTCTCTGCCGCTCCAATTAACTTTCAGCTTGGCTCTGCCAGCACAGACTGAGGGGTCCCGCCAAGAAATGCTAAGCCTATATCTTTCTTCCCAGCGGTAACAGATCTATCCAGTATTGTGCTTAAACGTCCAAGCTGCCATCATGTATCTTGTATAATAAGATTTGTATTATACAAAAGTGGTTGGTGCAGTTCTGGTCGAATTCAGCACGTTTTGCAGACAATTAAGTGGTGTGGAGAAAGGAAGATACTTCATAATAACCAGAGATAGTTTAGGGAAATTAATAAATTGATTTTACAAATGAAAAATCGGTCAATTCTTTAGCTGGAGTTGTTGTTACTGACAGGATTTGCAGCAAATGATCTGGCATAAAACCATGATGAACAGTGTCCACGCAATTTAGTTTGTAAAATTGATTCTGATATTGTTTCATCTGAAAGGTATACATTGGCTGCATTTTGTGGATCCTGGGTGTATTATAAGCTGAGATCAATATAGCGGTATTAATGTTTGTGCCTTGGACTGTGTCTTAAGACATATTGGAAATCCATGCTGGAGCAGGCAGTGGGTCTGGTCAGCCACTGGTATTTCGATTTTAGCTTGTAAGTCCACAGTGGCAAGCGGTATATCGAACTCTCTGCAGTTGTTGCTATCGTGGATAAAAGCGAACGGTGTGCGTTTATGACCCTCAAAAGTCCACGTCTGTTCAATTGGCCCTGACCGTCATCACAACAATAAGGCAGCCACACATGAAGTAGGCATAGATAATTTAATAGCAATTCTTTACCCAACCTGTTCAACGTAACAGACAGCTGAACATCATTATACTGTATATATTACATAAAGACAAAGTAATAAATAAATCAAATATGTCAGTGTAATGAACTACAACATTTAATGGGGGTAAAACACTTCGGCGCATCCTTATACTGTATATCCATTTATACACATACATATTGTAAACAATGCACTCATCACACACACAGATGCAGTTCTAAAAGATGCTGTTTTTTTGAGAATAGGAAAAGAAAGTCAATCCCCTATTTGTAAAATGGCTCAAATAAAGTATGATTCATTTCTTAAAAAAAACAAACAAACAAAAAAAAACCCAATGTGCTATTTTAACTGTAAGCACAAGTCACAGCATTAGGTACACTTGCACAATCGAATAAGGCCCCCTACAAGATTTTACCTTTACATACTCTGAGAGATGGGAATTTAACAACACACATGTTCCTAATATTCCTAAATAGTATTATACTCACCAAATATTACAAACAACCCTACTATGGGTGCAGTGCAGTTTAACTCCACTGCAAACACACAGCTCCAATAATAAACACATCTGTGTTTCAAAAGTTAGCATTGTTGTTTTTGTACTCGTATTTTTAAAGCAGCTCTTCTATTATTATTGTATTTGTATTCACTTGTGGAGGCGTACCTAATGTTGTGGCCTGTGAGTTGATTTGACACATTTTATTTCAGAGAGGAAATGTTGAAATGAACACTAAGTGACTTGAAAGCAGCTTTTGTCATGATTAATGCCAACACAATTATTGCATAACAAATAAGTTCATATGGATCACATTAGAATATTTTGGATTATTTCAGAGCCACAAGGTGCACACAAAGGAGGTTAAATGTTCCTCATATAAATCCACGTAATTGTTAGTTTCCCTTTTATTCCCCACTCCATCCACTTTATTATCTTTTATTAATGACTGTGTGTGTGTGTGTGTGTGTGCATGCTTGTATGTAAATTGTTATGTGTAGGATTACATGCATGTGTTGTGCATGTGTGTTGAGGTATGTACGAATGTGTATTTTAAAAGTACTATTCTGATGTGTCATTACTGTATTCTCAGTCTGGATAGATGAGGAAGCCAGAAAAGGTGCTGTACTTGTTTGTGTTGCCTCCGTGGACCTTGCCGCCGTCCAGCTGCACACATACCTCATCACCCACGTCCAAATGCAGGATCACACTGTTGGAGGCATAGTCGTAATTCTGATCAGCGTCCTGAGCGATGGCGCTGGCTCTTACCTGTTGCCAGGAAAGGACAAACCGATTAGCAAGTAGATGTAACTGAACACGCTTGCAAATGTAATAATTACTTTTTAACAGCTCTGCACGCCTCGTGAAATGAATCAATCTTCTGTCACCTTTTTTCCCCCTCTCCCAAGCTTGGTCACGTTTTAATTATTAACAACTCTCAAATGAAACGCTCATGAGTATGACATCGTCTCCTTCTGTGATCGACAGTCATGGTGGATAAACAGATGGATAGCACGGTGACCTGTGACCCCAGAGGTGGAGCGAAAACTCAGCCACTCTTCCTTATATTGATTGGCTGTCGTAGGGGCTCAGAGTGAAGGCTCAGGGACGGAGATGTGATTGGGTTGTGGAGATAAGCAACAACGCTGGGAATAAGCTGAAGAGAGAAACAGCATCACCTTGCGTAGCGACTATTGACCTGTTGCTTCTGATCCTAGTCCAGCTTAATATGCATGATATTGAGTGGCGATGCGGAAGCCAGACAGCTTTACATTTGCATGCCGTGTGCGAGCTGTGGTTTATTGACCCAAAGGCAGTGGATCTTTACTTGTTTGTTAACACATTTAATTGGGTTTACTCTTTCTTAATGTTTAAGTACACATGACTAGATTGAGGACGATCTGGTTAACGACATAAATACTCATGCATTAAAGCCATTAGAGAAGGTCTTGAGCATATTTCCCACATGTACGTCACAATTTTTAGTTACTTTACTGCTTATTTCTAACAAATTGTGTGAGTTAAGAGGTTTGATCACCGTTTGTTAGTTGGTTGGTTATTAAGTTCCATTCAGAAGCCATTATTTGCACCTCTGTGGATGAAACCTGAGAGGTTGTATTTGTTATTTAGTTGGTTTTATCCTCAACGAAAAACCTTTTTAAGCCTCAGGAGTTAAATTAAGGCCTCTGTTCAATTAACCGCAAAGTCTCCTATAGTCGCTGAGAGCGGGGTCTACAAAAGCAAATAACTGCCTCTAATTGTCTCTAATTAGCGCTGGGTCAGAAAATGTTGGCATTTACAGCTATGGCTGTAGGCAACCTCCTGATGTGGTTCCACAAGATGGCAGTAGCTACATTTGAAGCACAGTCCTCCCTCGTTTATTGCGGTTAATTGGTTCCAGACCCGACCACGATAAGTGAATTTCCGGATTCAATATATTAATAAATGGAATATTTTCGTAGTTGGAAAGTCTAAAACCTGTTTATGACTTTGTAAATATTTGTAACCATTATTAGAGCCTTGTAGACATGAAATAACACCCCTAGATTGACCTTTACACTCTTATTATTCTATGTTTTGTACTGTATTGTATTGTATTGTACTTTATTTATCCCACAGCAGGGAAATTCACTTGTTACAGCAGCAAGCAAGATACGCAAGTAAAGAATACATAGTGACACATGGTTCAAGTGGTGCAGGTGTTGTAGAGCCTGACAGCGGTCGATTTACACCACATTGCTAATGCGTAGGCTATGGGATCCCTGCAGAAACACGAGATGGCCACAGTTTTAACCATAGCATACTAGCAAGCTAACTAGTTAACCTCCAATTTATTTATTCAAAACTTAAGGGTGTCCAATGTAGTGGGAAAGAAGGACAAAGAAAGAAGCCAAAAACTTCCCACTTCCACACGGAATGAGAGAACTACTTTTTACTCTGTCATGTCGGACATGCCATGGCTGAGTATACATGCACTGCACTGTACTGTAATGTAAGGTAAGGTAATGTAATCTCATGTCTCATCAATGTTTTGTGTCATTTACTGACACCTAGTGGCCAGAATACTACACATGACTTGTCTTTCGATGTTTTTGACTAATAATGGGCTATAGTCAACCACAAAACAGCGATCATTAATTAATTAATGAATTTTTGAAAAAACGCGATAGAGTGAGGGAGTGATGTTTGAGCGAGTGTACTGTATTATTAGTGGTCCGCATCCAGCAGCTTTATATCTGCATGTGTTTTAAAATGGTAGGTGCCCATACTCGGCAGTTGGTGTGACACTCGGCCTGTCACACTTGCTGTCTGATGTCCAATGTTCTGATGAAAACCACATTCGCCACCTCTCCAAACTCTCCTTCCTCCATTTCCAAAACATCAAAACTCTGGCTCTTCCATTCCAAACCTGATGCTGAAAAACTGGTGCATGCCTTTGTTTCCTCCAGGCTAGATTACTGTAATGCCCTCGTCAATGGGATCCCTGGCAAAAGCCTGCAGAAGCTTCAGCATATCCAAAACTGCTGCCCGGATCCTGACACGGTGGCGCAAATATGACCATGTCACACCTGTTCTCCAAACACTCCACTAGCTACCCATCTACTACAGAATCCAATATAAACTCTTCCATTTTTCCATCTCCATTCTACCGGCACCTACTGCCTTTAACATCCCCAGACCAAACTCTGCAATTTGGGAGACCGTGAATTTCAAGCTGCTGCCCACGCCTGTGGAATGCTCTCCCAGACTCACTGAAGTACACACTACAGGACGTGGCAGGATGTGGAGTCTTTTAAAAGTCAGTTAAAAACAGTTTATTCAAGAAAGGCCTATTCTGTCATTTTTATGTGTCTTTTATTTGTCCTATTTTGCTAGTGTTTTCTGGAGCTTTTGTCTTTCCTAGGTGATTTTACCTGTTAGTAATACCTAAATGCTGTATAGCACTTTGAGATGTCTTTGAAATGTAAAGTGCGCACCAAATAAATGTCTTATATTATTATTATTCATGTTTTCTAAGCAGTTTGCTTTTTACCGCTTATACAGCATTCTGGTTCTGTTGCTGCTGTGTTGTGAAATATACCTGTTCATAAATGACAGCAGGTCAAAGAGACAAATGTTTTCCTTTATGCTCTCTCACGCACTCCAAATCATTATAAAAAAATAAATAAATTTGTTATGTACTGTATAATGAGTTTTCAAATGTCACAAATAACATATCTAATTCTTTCTAACCATCTACTTGTAATTAACATCCCCATCATCTTTTAGGTTTAGGTAAATAAATGCCCTGTACATTTACGGTATGCACAGTACATAAGCCAATTTTATTTTAACTTCTGCCAAGTATGAATCATGCAAGACGTGAGGTTGTGTTTGTTGGTTGGTTAGCTGGCAAAAACTACATAAGTGATATCTACAAAACCTTGAATAGGGCTGACACATTGGCCAAGGAAAACGTGTTTAGCATTTAGTTCAATAACAAGAAAGTAAAAAAAAAGAGTAAGTGCGGTAGTTGGCACGTTGAAATGTGCTTTACTGCCACCTACTGTTATGTAGGGGAACATCCATCCATCCATTTTCTATACCACTTTTCCTCATTAGGGTCGCGGGTGCATGCTGGAGCCTATCCCAGCTGACTTCGGGCAACAGGCGAGGTACACCCTGGACTGGTCGCCAGCCAATCGCAGGGCACATATAGACAAACAACCATTCACACTCACATTCATACCTATGGACAATTTAGAGTCACCAATTAACCTAACATGCATGTTTTCGGAATGTGGGAGGAAACCGGAGTACCCGGAGAAAACCCACGCACACACGAGAACATGCAAACTCCACACAGAGATGCCCAAGGGAGAATCAAACCCAGGTCTTCCTGTTCTCCAGACTGTGTTGGCCATCATGCTAACCACTAGACCACCACGCGGCCCATGTAGGGGAACAGTATTAGTAAAAGAGTCAAGTGGACATGTTTATGCCGAATACTCGTTTTAGACGAGTATCCATCCATCCATTTTCTATACCGCTTCTTCCTCATTAGGGTCGCGGGGGCATGCTGGAGCCTATCCCAGCTGACTTCGGGCGACAGGCGGGGTACACCCTGGACTGGTCGCCAGCCAATCACAGGGCACATATAGACAAACAACCATTCACACTCACATTCATACCTATGGACAATTTAGAGTCGTCAATTAACGTCACCTGCATGTTTTTGGAATGTGGGAGGAAACCGGAGTACCCGGAGAAAACCCACGCACACACGGGGAGAACATGCAAACTCCACACAGGGGAGAATCGAACCCAGGTCTTCCCGATCTCCAAGCTGTTACTGTGTTGGCCAACGTGCTAACCACTAGACCACCGTGCGGCCTAGATGAGTATCCGTTACGGAAAATGCATTTGCCGAGTACAAGCGTGGAATGTGTACAGCTCGTCATTATCCATAATCATGATGAAGGAAAATCCTCATTGGGTAACTTCTTATGTATTCACTCTTCACGCTCTGTGATTGGCTAGTCACACACAGCGATCGCCCCTCCCTAGACAGATTCCCTACAGCCAGAGAGAGGAGTACGCGGTGCATTTGACAAGACAGCTGAAAACGGCTCGTGTAGTATTGGTCACTGCTGGTGGTTTTTTGTCTGCTTGCTTCTAATTTGGCTGCTGATATAAAGTCTGTCGTAAAACTTTGCTCGTAGTACTGAACATGGTGCTTTTGAGAAATGTACAGTGAACAAGGCTGACACATTATTTCCCTGTTTGCCATCACTGGATGTTTGCATGAATCACCAACTTCACACAGATCACTAAAAAAAATAAAAATAAAGTCTTACAGATCACTTACAGACATACACAGTCCACATATAGCTGAATAATACACAATAAACATTGCAACTTCTGACCAATCATTGTCAATTTCAGACTTAAAATAATGTACTGATTTAAGACCCAACCATTTCTGTTGAACCACGCCCACTTTCAGTTAATGCCCCACCCACACCAAGTACAGATAGGATACAGATGATTTACATAGGTGTGTGAACAGACACAGATACAAATAGTATTAGTAATAGTAGATGTACTCGCTCATCCCTAACTTTTTGGATTGTTCAGCCTTGACAGAGGTCTTTTTTTTTTTTACTGCTTGCTATTCTCTATTTTACTGAAACTGATTCTCTGTTAATAAATCTTAGTGAATCTCGACACGTCCCCTATCCTAATTTTTTCTGTCCTTTAATCCCTCCAGTACAAAAACAAGCCCTTACAACTGCCCCATCTGTAAGAAGGTTGAAAATAAGTCCAGTGTTTATTTGTGTTTCCATTTGCACAACCCTTTCAGAATAATCCAGAATAAATATATTTTGTATTAAATCCTGCGGTCCAATAATTCTGGGGCAGCAGCTCCCGTCATCAGACATATGTCAGCCATCAGTGGCCTTGTGTCTGGCTCAGTGTCCATCTACACTGGGAGCGCTCAATCTCTGTCACCATCCAGACAAGCCATGCACATCTCCATGACAGCTGCAGAATATGATCTGCACCTAAACTAGCGCCAAGTCAGCCCCATTATTTGGAGCCTTTCTCCCCAATGAGCGCACGCCTATTTGGAAACAGTCAATCGAAGAGCAACAGAGCCTGAATAATTGTAACTAAAAAATAAACTATTCCCCACCCACCCACTACCCCTCTCCTGGCACCAATCCATTTTATTCACATCCAAATGCATTGTTCACCATCTATCATCTAAAGTTGTGTTCCATTGCTTCGACATTGCTTTGAATGAGACACTGCATTCACCATATAGCCTTTTAGAGAGTGGTAGTTAAAGATGCCCCTGTCCCTTCTAAACCAGATTGATTTGAGGACAAATGAAGTCAGCCTCCAGTGGCCTCTCAGCTCAACACACACACAATTTTGCTACACCCTATATCTTCTTCTTGTTCTACATCGCCATGTGCTATAGATACTGTAAATAATGGCATTATAGTAAGGGTATTTAATAGGATGGTGTGTCAATTGGAAGCACCCGATGATTCCATAAAGGCTGTTATTTTAGAACTTCAAAAAGTCATTACATCTACCAAATACATTTTTTTACTTTAATGAGGATTTGGAGTGCATGAGAAGGTGGAAAGGAAAACATACAGCTCTCTTTGACCACATAGTATTTTATGAGCAAGTATATTGCACAACACAGCAGCAACAGAACCAGTGCTGTAATACCGGTAAGGATCCCCGTGTTTTTTTTTGTTTTTTTTTTACTGGCACTAAGTAGAGACCTGGGTGATTATTTGTTTTTATAGACCACACACCCGACAACTATCGGAGACTTAGCGGTTAATTGAATAGAGGCGTTAATTGGACCATTTTCGGTATTTACTATACAGTGGAACCTCAGTTTTTGTACACCCCGGTTTTTGTTTTTGATGGAACCTATTGCTACAAATATGTCAAGGTTCTTGTACACTGCCTTTATCGTACAGCCAAACAGTACACCTAACAAACTACGCAGTCGATTGCCCAAACAAAGCATTCGCTTGTTGGTGACTCAGTCTCTGTGGAGAATGGATAATGGTTCCTTTAGAGTTGGGACACAATAAACAGATTCCAGCCAGAAAATCATTTATTCACCTTTTCTATGTGTGTGTGTAAGCGTGGGTGTGAGTGCGCGTGTGGAACGCACACAGAATGATGAACAACGCACTGCGCTGTGCGCTAGAGAGGAGTTCAAAGCACACTGCGTATTTTTGAGGGTGGTGCTTTTTTATTCAGGAAGGCTGCAAAAAATGTTGCAAGTGCCAGGACTGTGATAGAGACGCACTATTGCATTCAAGAAAGAATTTGTAGCAAAGTACGTAGGTAGCTATCTTTTACAATAGAATTGTAAAGTTTCCTTAGTTAACACAGGTTGCACAGGGAATGCTTTAATGGAGACACATAACAGATAGCGAGCTGGGGTCAGTACTGCTTGAACCTGTTAAATGTCAATCTATCCATTTCATTCGTATTTCACTTTGTTTTTTGCATGTAAAACTAGAATTATTCTCTCTAAAAATGTGTTTTGTGCTAATATTTTTGGGTGTCGCCAATTGGATTTACATTGTTTTTCATGGAAAAAATGTATTAGGTTTTCATACCTTTTGGTTTTTGTCTGACCTTTGGAATGGATTAATGAGGAACCATTGTATAGGTCTGCTACCCCTATGGCTATGTATTTATATGTCTATAGTGCATACATGAATAAATGAATAAAGTACAAAAGTGTTTGTTTTTTCACAAGGGCTTGTGGGGATTTTGGCAAACAATCTGTTAATGCAAAAAATAGTGACTACAAACAAAAGCCAAAAAATACCATTAATGAGTACAGATTAATTTAAAACACTGTTTGATTTGGTACGTGACATAGTGTGCAAAAAGATACATCAGTGTTTAATGAAATTGACGTTGTCCGTATAACACATTGCTTCTTAGTTATTTTCACCCTTGTGGCTAGATATGACAATAAACTGTTTTATATACCGCTTTACTTTTTTAAAAGTTCTTTAAGGCAATTGTTTTGTGCTTAAAAATGTGCTTAAAATACCGACAAAAGAGCATGCAACATTGAGCACATTGAAGGTATTTAAATACAGAATACAACCTTCAGAAAGGTTATCATATTGGCCGCACAGACAGGAGCTCAAGGGTTCGAATCATCGCTTGGGCATCTCTGTTTAGAGTGTTCATGTACTCCCCGTGGGTTTTGTCCAGGTATTGCGTACCCCATAAACATGCATGTTATGTTAAATGGAGACCTTAAATTGTCCATAGGTGTGAATGGTTGTTTGTGTATATGTGCCCTTCAAATGGCTGGTGACCAGTCCGGGGCGTACCCCGCCTCTTGCCCAAAGTCAGCAGGAAGAGGTTCCAGCTTAGCCTAACCCTAATGAGGACAAGCGGTATAGAAATTGAATGGATGACTCTTCAGCAATTGCACCAAACCATTCACATGGTCATCTGTAAAGGTTAGATTGCTTGACGTGTTTAGTGACAGCTGATATCACATTTGCATCTTTGTCTGCCTCTGACAGCGATGCTGTGAATGTGACTTCCTATTGACACCACGCATATGTCATCCTGCTCATTATTTCTGGCCAAGTGGCAGGAGACACAAATATCCTCTCACCTTATCAGGCCATGGCAGATTCCACTTAATGTGTGTGAATTCTTACTACACTAATAAAATATTATTTGCTCAGTGTAGAGATATTTTTGTCAATATGCAACAAATGAATTGGTGCCCGAGCCCATGTTGCTCTTGAAGGAATAACACAGGTCATCGATTAATACACCAAACGGAGAGGCATGAGGGAGCTATGGTGGGATGAAGACAGGAAGCCAACAAATGACTCTGATATGGAAGGACACAGATTGATCCCTGAGATAGGGGCTGGTGTCCTAGCCATGAGGCAGGGACCCCTGGAGCTTGCCTATGGCAGTCTCCGTCTTCGCCTAGTCCTTTTATTATAAGGCCTCCTATAGACACACTTGGAAGCAGTCGAGCCCACCGGTGAGGAGAAAGGTGAAGGTGTCAGCTGCATTGTTGATTTGCAACACAAGCAGAGTCTTAGATAGTCAAAAAGAAAAAAAATTGCAGAGTAACAGACTGATCAAGCAAGGCTATTTTGTGAGACCAGAGAGATGTGGGGTTATATGAAGTCTTGTTTTCATCTGTGGCGCTGTGCTCCACGGGTAATAAAACTGACAGGATTCATTCACTGTGATATACTGACCTCTTAGAGCGGAGACAATAGAAAAGTAGCTGTTAAACTTACCTAAGGGACCACAGCACATAGGAGGATGGTTAGGGAAGGACTGGAGCGTGTGCTCCAGTTTACTATGTGTGTGTGTGTGTGTGTATGTGTGTGTGTGTGTGTGTGTGGGGCTGGTACCTTGCTGGGGGTGGAAATAGAATATTTATTGAATAGATCGTCCTTCTCCTTTGGGAGCACGGGGATTACGACAAGTGTCTATAGCATGGAACCATATCTCAGATTGCTTTTACCTGACACTATGTGTTAGGCTTCATAATGGATGGTAGGATGGTCTAGGACAGCCATACCAATACACAGCAGGACACAAACTACAGTGAATATTTGCCATTTCATCTGAGGTTTTTTTGTGTAATTTACACACTTTGTATGCGATGAGTTTTATTTCTCATATGAAGAGATCTCGCACCCTACTTTGGGGCTAATTCGATTTCACCTGCAGCATATTACGATCTCAGCATTGGAAAAGTTCATACTGGTACCAGAAAGTGGTGACATTTTAACACCATGGTCTGAAATAACCTGACCTTTACCTGGGTTATTAAACGATCACATGACAGGTGAAAATAACTGGCACAGTACAGTAAATTGGACACATGATCTACTAGTCTACAGAACTTACTGTATTACGAACATTGTATCCTTGATAGCATTTGGGGAATATTCAATACATGTCCAGCCATTAGGGCAGATAGTACTGCTGATCTAAATGCCCTTACATGCTAAATAGATTTTCTCTGCTAGGGAAAAGTGTAAGATACTCTTCTCCTGTTATATAGAGTTTATTTGACTTTATTTGATGTTTTGTTGTCATGCAAATCGGGAGCAGGAGGAGATAGAAAAGAAAAGAAAAGAAAACAGAGGGGGGAGTGCGGGGACAAGAGGAGGACAATACAGAGACAGACAGGAACAACAGAAACAAACAAGACTACATCAGAAAATGGCTATGACGGCCATGAAGACCATAATGGAGAGGACAAAATAATATCGACAGCCACGGTGATAATACTAAATTGAAACATTCATACTTATTGTTGGTAATAATAGTAATAAAAATAGTAACCATGATAGTGAACAGGTCAGGTCAGACTTAGGGTTTGGGGCTGGGCAAGTGAGGGGCCCAACACACCTCAGATGTCAGGGCGATTTGCAAATTGCGGGGCGACAGAGTCAGAGGCATGCCAGGAGCAAAGGAGCCGCCGCAAGGCAATCCTGCACCCCCGCCACACCCGACCGTGGACCACCCCCCAAAGTCCTACATGTGAACTGGTGCAGGAAAGCAGGAAGGATGGGGGCCCACACCCCAACACCGCCCAAACCGAGCGGGGGGGCACCGAGGACACACGACCGCCAGGCCACTCACCACTGCACAGGCCCGGGCAAGCCACGGGCTGCAGGACACACCCCAGGCTCCCACCTGGTCCCCCCAGCACCCTCAACATAGAGTATCCCCCGCCGGAGATAGTGTCCACAATACCACCCCCGAACCTCCAAACGCCACAGACCAGCCACATGCCCCGAGGCAGCCCCGATCGCTACCAGATGAGCAGGAACCGCGCCCATGCAACACACACCACCATGGCAGCTCCTTGGAGCAGAGCACGGCCACGGCCACAAGGCACGCAAGCCAAAAGTGCCAAGGAGGGACAGAGAAGCAAGCACCTCACAACAGGGCCCACAAGAAGAGCGATACCCCGCCGGATGCCAAAGCAGCCTGCCCCCAGCCACGCCGCAGACTGGTCACTACCCCACCCCCCGTCCATCTACCAACATGCTGAGGAAGACATCCTGGAGGCAGGCAAACCGCGACCAGCCCCGGAAACGGAGGAGACCAGCCAGACATGCCCCTCGTCGTTGCAGGTAGCTGGTTCATTGACCCATTTCTCTTTGCCCATTCTGTCACATGAATGTCCTCCTGACCTGTTGCGACTGCCTAGGACTACCATGTACGTTTTTCCCACTGACGCTTTTTGTTGTTTATCCCTGCACAACTGTGAGTACTGCACCTGCTTTATTAAAATACTTTTATTTTCACACCACTGTCTCTGTCTCTGCATACTGGGGGTCAAGCACTCAACAGCTCCACGTACTGTGACACTCTTTGGTTAATAGGTCAATACTTACTCACCATAACATAAGTCTGGATAAGATTGGATACAAGGAGAACTAGTAAACCACTGACAGGGTAAGAAAATGTACCAAATGTACCATAATTGTAAATAACCACAGGAGAAACATGTCAGTAATGACAGTTGTGCTTATAACACATTTGTTTTCTTTTTGGGGGGGTGGGTGGGAGCATAAAAAAGTAAATGTATAATTTGCTATACACTGCAGAAAATTGTGGTGTAGCCTACACCAGATACCAGATACCAACAGAAATGTTTAATTAAATCTGTCAGAGATGAGTCTCTGTCGGTTCTCCCTCTGGAACCAAGCCACTCCCAAATAGATCGCCTTATCAAAGCCAACAGGAATTTCCAATAATTCCAAAGAACACTTTTGGGCACAAAACAAAGCCACCTGTAGCCAAATGCCTCGCAGACATCAAAAGAACAAGTCTAACGTGTGACAGGACACCTCAGTTCAGACAACAGCAAACAAAAACCATATGCTACCTCTCTCTGCTCTGGTCTTGGCTTGTTTGGAAGTAAAATTATGGCACTTCCTAATTCACATGTATTGGCCTATAAAAAGGTACTAATCGAGACAACTAAACAACCTTTGTGGACTGTTGCCCTCTTTAAGTGAATGTCTGGCCATTTATGTAAAACAATTACCATAAAGACAATTTAAATTTCACCACAAGACAAGCAAATGATGGGTTGAGTAATAATTGTCTTTAGCGATGTTAACATTAACACAACATTGCATCGTGTCACCAACATGGAAGCAACAGAAGTGAGACCTGTGCTCTTCAATCACAAATCCCCATACTCTGAAGCCCTGTCAGGCTGCAATGATTTGTGAAAGTTAGATTGAAGTGTGAGCATGTTGGCTTCACAGAGTGGGGATTTAGGGAATGTAATAGGTATTGGATCTATGGGAATCCCATGGAAGCCATGCCGCAGTCAGCACATCCTCCTTAGAAGCTGGCATCGCATTACACAACCTCTGTTACACACAGGCTGTTCTCACAAGACATTTGCAGCATTTTGGACAAAGAGTAATGCACTGTAATTATTCTACATTAAAATGCATTCTACATTAAAATACATTAAAATCCATGACACGCTGCGGGTAATATCGTGAGACAGGTGAGTTTTACCCTTCTTGTGATGTGTTGTTGCAATAGTAATCCTGCCAGGTTTTGGTTACTGAACATTTTAGTTGGAACCCGCACACACATTTCTCCATCACTCTCCACACCAGCAACACAACACGTCCTCATTATCCACCAATCACACTCATGGCGAGGTGCATTCACGAATGCTGGAATTCTGAATATCAACATGACAGCACAAGCAAGTCATTACTCTAACTTCATGTTGCTCAATTAATACACAGGTCCTGCATGTAGAATAAAATAGCAAACACCATTGCAACGATAGTCTAACTTCAGGACAACTGTCTACCACTTTTCTACCAATTTCTGCTTGAATGTTATGCAAGTTTGCACTTACAAGTACTGTAAAATGTTATAATTTAGTTTGCACCATCTTTGTGTTATTGCTGGTTTACTGTGATAATTATGGCAATTTGTTGTCGATTTTATTTCATATTGGTGAATTTATTAATTAGTTATAGTTGTATTTATATTATTGAAATATTTAAATTACTATTAGGTTCAACTTGCATGTCACAAAATTTTGTTAAAATAACAAGGTATTGTTTTTGGACAAATTTTTTTTTCCTTTTTTCAAGTACCTGTTCGGGTACCGTTTAAGCATCCGCATGGAAGTGTCCTGAACCTGCAGCAGCATCGTATAATATGTAGGGCTGTCAAAGTTGATGCGTTAATAACGAGTTAACGTAAATTCCCATTAACGGCACTGTGTTTTTTGATGTGTGCACGTCTTGTTTAGCGTAGTTTGAGAACACGCAGCGGTGTTGCAGTTAAAGTTGAGCCACAAGCTGGAACAAATATTGAGCAGAAATAATCACAGAATATGGTATTTTGAATAGTAAGTTTAGCTTCAAAGCTCTGGCAAATGGCTCTCTCACTTGCTGGGCTCAGCTCAAGAAACGTGCTGACAGACGAGAATGTGCTGGAGCACTGCAGGTACTTTTTATTGCCATTTATACAGTGCTACTTTGGCATATGAGTGTACCAACTAACGAGTGTTTATTTTGAAAATACTAGCCGTCTCTTGGCTGCGAGCTAAAATTTGGGTAACAAGCTGGGTTACAAGTTGCTAGTTACCAGCAGGTATAGCTGAAGACAGCTATGTGGAGGGCTTGTGTCACCTTAGTATGTGGGGGCAAAGGCAGAAGTGAGCGAGCACACACACAGCGCTCAATGAGATGGCAGTAAAGGCTTGCGAGGGAATTTATTAGCGTTATTCGTGTTTGTGCTTGTTGCTGTGTTTGTCGAAGAGGACAGAATAAAACTTGCATGTTGCAAAACCTGCTGTGTCATACTTCCGCGCTGCTGAAGTCACCACGCCAAGAAAGTGTGATAAAGTGTGTGTAAAAGAGTGTTTGTGTGTACTACAATGCACTACAATATATGGGTGCAGTCCAAGTTCTGCAAACTACTCACTCTTCTTGAGCTCTCTATTTTTTATAAGTTGTCAATGATTATTTTTCTCACATCCTGTTTTCATTTCACTTAGTTGGTGGGTGTTATTCAAAAACCTTTATTTGTAATGTTAGCCACAATTTTATTTTGTCACATTATTTGCTCGAAGAGAATGATATTTGAGTGATGGACAGTTCAGTTTAGCTTACCAATGTCTACTTGATAGATCATAGCTATTAACACATTTTTTCAGTGTGACAACAACAACAATAATAATAATAATAATAATAATAATATGGTAGTATAGTATAATAATAATAGTATAATACACTCCTGATCAAAATTTTAAGACCATTTGAACAATTGCAAGAATTTACATTTTGCACTGTTGGATCTTAAGGAAGTTCTAAGTAGAGCTTCAAAATGAAAAAAATAAATAAAAAAGAAATGGGAGTGAGACCAAAAAAATGGAGTAAGCAATTTATTGCAAACAACCATTAAAGTGAAATAAGCTTTTCATCAGCTGATCAAAAGTTTAAGACCACAACCTTTAAAAGCCAAAATTATTTACACTGTCATGATATCGTGGTGGCAAAGGCAAAAAAGCTTTCTCTCTTTGAACGGCGTCGGATTGTTGAGCTGCAAAAGCAAAGCCTCTCCCACCACGCTATTGCTGCTGAGGTCGGAGGCAGTAAGGCGGTCATTTTAAACTTTTTTACATATCGAAGCCGGCAAAATATTCGAGTTTGTTTTTATTTTTCGTGCGGTTAATTGATTTATTGATTATAGTGGCCGGCCTACATGTGCGTTTTGAAATGTTTACTTTTCCACAAATTCACGCGAAACAATATTATTGTCAAAATTTTTGAGACCAAGTAAACACAAAAGTTATGATAATTATATAATCATAATAATAACATATAATAATGTATCAAAATAATGCAATATTTCCTTTAATATGTAATCTTTCACTCTGTAAAGTTGTGGAATTGGTATTACGTATTTATGACACGTATTTTCTCACAGGCAGTGCATACTATCTAACGTTTGCTTTTCAACTGCATTAAAGAGGAGCATTTCTTTGGAAATGTATCCAACTACACTCTCCGGAAACGCACACCATTTTGCACTATTCCTTTTGTATTTACTTTGCCGATCAAACGTTTCAGTGAGTGTTAACTGTTGGTGTGTATTGTTTTTCCCCAGGTGGGAAAACTGGGTTAGGTGGATATGTCCTTTTACATGGCCACCACTTTCGAACAAATTCGGCATACTGGCTCGTGCGTGTTGACGGGTTCCTTGCTCATTCCCAAGCCGTGGCATTTGGCTTTGCAATCATCTTTTTTGCTGCTAATTTCTACTTCTACTTCTTTCTACTAATTTCAATGAGAGGCCCTGCTTCTCCCCCCAGATTATGTGTCTAGAGTCTAGGTGATGTATCAATGCACAGAGTGAATCCTCTTCCTGCCCGTTTGGAGGTGAGAGATGAGGAAAACGGACACGCATGCACATGACAGCACATGGAGGCCATCAAAATTATCCAGTTCATTTTCATTTGTGATTAAATTATTTATCATTGCGAGAAATCTCATCACGTTTTGATCCCGCGAGATCTCGTGACACCCCTGCTATCGATCAATCTTGTGTGACATCCAGCACAGCAGTCGCTTGAACTCTGAACTGAAATTTTGCTCGGCTTTTCTTGGAAATTGCAGTCAAATTCTCAATTGTACCACTTCAGGGTCCAAAGATTTTTCAGGTTTCGCCATGTTTGTGGAATGTATTACAGCGGGGTCAATTTGAGCTGGCACACTGACAACTCGTGTTGCTGGAAATAACACACTACAGCACCAGTCAAAAGTTTGGACAGTTTCCCATGTTATTAAATGAGAATGCGTATGTCAATGTTTGACTGGTACGGAATGAAGAAAACGTATTGTTCTTACATTCAAGAATGAATTCTTGAAAGAAGATAGGACAACAGCTGCTATGCAGTGTGTGTCAGAATCATTGAACTGTTTGCTTTTGTGCAGTATCCAGAGTTGTTTTTTGTCTTCTTCTGGTCGACCTTGATGACTTGTCAGGCCGAAACGTACGGAGTGGCTGTCCATTGGTTACTGTGCCTGAGCCGGTCCTGGCCTTCACTGCTAGCCTCCCCGATGCCTCGTCTACCAGTCCACCATCTCCACACCTCCATTAAGTCATCTATCTTCTTCTGTTTCACCCCCCCTCCTATATTCCCATCAACTCACTTGTCTTCTTTTCCCCTCCCTTTTGTACGCTTCAAGTGGACATCTCAGCGTGTCCCTGTCATGTCGAGGCGCTTGCTTTTCATTCATTCTCACTCACTCTGTCTTGTGTGTGTGTGTGTGTGTGTGTGTGTGTGTTAATGTATGAATGTTAGAACCCAAACAGAATGTGAGGAAACATTTTTCCTTTGTTTCAGTGTAGGTGGGCACAAATAAAGTCCAAGCACCTTTGACGATAATAAAAACAAACAAGCTGTTTGATTCAGCAATCTGCAATGCAACCTGTCAAGCATAGTACCATTTTGTAAGCTCTAGCCACCGCCCCGGGCTGACTAGCCACTAGCCTCCGGGCTTCGGTATATCTCCAAATATGATCAAGTATTCTGCAGCCTCACACCCTTTTTTTCTTCCCCACCAGCAGATCGCTTTCTGTCTAGTCGTGTTACGCGAGTGCTCTATTAACAAAACTGTTTAAAGAGGCCACCTGACGGGTGTCAGATGGACCTCGGTGAGGTTAAATAATTGAGTTGAATGAAAATATAATTAATGGAGAATCAATGAACAAGCGGGGGAGGGGCATTTAGAGCAGGGAAGTATAGTGGGCGTTCAGGACATCTAATCTAAAATGTTTCAATTATTTAGCAGGCAAAGATGACTTGAATGACAATAATGGACATCAGGCAGACCCCTTTAAGCTCATAGCTGTCTGTGTGCTCTAGTCTACTGCATCCTGTCAAAATGATGACAAGGACAAATGATTTCAAACACCTACTATTATTTCTGAGAAAGCGCCAGTATGTATGAATCATTCTCGGTTGCCCACATATTTAGGTTTCAGTAAATATGCTTGCATGATGCATGTATGAAGGTGAAAAAAATCTACTTGTTTTCTGGATTTAGAGTCCTGTGATTAGATGGCAGTGATTTATCCTGCCTCTTTATCTGCCCCCATCAGTCCCTCTGCCTTTAATTAGCGTTTGGGGAATGCAGGAGTGGATGAGTGGACTGTCAATTTCGCATTTATTATTAATTTAGCTGAGGTGTCAACTGACTGGTCCACGTAGTGACGGACGTCTCTCCTGTGCTCTTTTGCACTTCTGTTTAGGCGATAATCAAGCTCTGTGTGTGATCCCCGCTAATTAGACTGTTCCTTTTTGGTGGAGACTGCATTCTGCCACTTGTCATTTAGCCACCGCACATGTGCAAATGCAAATATAGGCGGCCGGTGACGGCAGGCTGTATGAATTCCCCTTTTAATGAGGAGGCAGATTGCACTTTCATTTCTCGTCTGTCATATGGCCACCTGCTAAGTGGAATGTGCTCTGAATGTGAGGAGCTCAATGTTGGAGGTGAACATGAGTCAGTAGTAGAGAACAAAGTATGTCACGGTCGTATGTGTGTGTGCATACATCCATAGGTAAACATTATTGTGCACAAACTTTCATGCAGCCACACACACACACACACACATATTTTACTAACCAGTCCATTCTTCTTCAGGTCCGCCCACATGCTGGTGCCATCCCCACCTCGCATTAGCACATGGTAGGTGAAGAAATATATGCCAGGCAGCGGGCAGGTGAACTTGCCAGTGCTGGGCTCATAGTAGTTACCTACGTTGGTTACCACGTCGTCAAACTTTAGTATTTCACTGCCCTCATGCTGCTTGCGGAGCCCGGCGTAAAATGCAATTTTGGGAGTGTAGAGGGAAGGAGAGTAGCCACCAGGACCTGGACCTGGTGGACCTTGCGGCCCTGGCTTGCCTGGCTCCCCTGGAGGCCCACGTGCTCCTGGAGGGCCAGGGATCCCCGGAGGTCCCCGTATGCCTGACTTAATCTTCTTCCCAGAATAATCCTGGGGTGGCGGAGACACAGCTGTTAATTCCTGGCCTGGCTGAGAAGTGGCATAGGGACCACAAACCATCCTGCAGCTTCCCAACATTTCATAATGGCTGCCATCACTTCCTGTGTTCCCTCCTTTGGTTGTGTGGACCAGCAGGGGAATTGCCACCAGCAGAATCAGAACCATGGCTACGCCCACGGCCGCTCCAATCACACGTTTCCTGCGGCTGAGCCGGGAAGCGGCCAGCGTCAGGAAGTCCTCTTCCCCCTTGACCGGAATGGTGCCCGCCAGGGTGAAGCCTCTCAAAGAACCGGTATGTTGTGGAAAGGAAGAGGGGGAGAAGTGTACTGGGAGATGAGCCAGGCCAAATGGCAGACTGCCAGAGGGACACAAGCAGATGAAAGTGTCCAAGAAAAATGATGGTGATATCCACGGGAGGAAAAATCTAAACGTCTATCATTAGAAAGATTAAACTTTACACAATATTGAGTTTAAGGTCATGAATATTTCGGCCAAAAAAAATGCATTATCTGATGAAATCCTGTTCACTTTGATTTGGTTCTAATGATTAACGTCTTGGTAAGTTCATTTGTTTGCATTAAAAGAAAATCATTGCTGGGAGTTGCTGGAAGTGCATTAAAGTGGGCGCCACTGCAAAATTTCCTTAACAAGCTGTGAATTGTTGTTGTTCACATATACTTTTGCATTAAAGCAGCCCTTATAAAAAGTGACTACATGTGACAAAAGTTGAACAGCAGTCTTCTCCTTGACAACATCTTTGTTTTTCCAGTCCAATAAAGGATAGATTCCTCCTCTTGGCTCTATAGCTGGATTGGAGGTAGATAGCAAAAATATAAAATAAAACACAAATTTTATTTATAAAACTATAACTATCACAAAAAAAGTAAATTTTTAAATGCAAGTACATTTATTTACATTTAATAACATTCATTCTAGATTCATGTTTTAGTCATAGGCCTACACAGTCATTTTTCATGAATGACAAACATTATTTGAAGTGAAGTCTATAATCTTCGAACATTTACAACTGAGAAAGTAAAAAATCGCTCACCATTGCTCGGTCTAAATCCCGCATTTAAAAGACCAAATCCTCAGCGCATCTCCTCTGCAGGAAGAGCAGTGTGGCGCGAGAGTCTCAATTAACGCCAAATGATTCTTTCTTGTGTCCAGGTGGGAAAAGACTTTTTAAATACGATGACGTCAGATGAAGTGTAGTCTAAAAACACTTTAAAAGTAGGTCCATAAGAAGGATGTACACGCTGTGGATGTCCACTCTTCCACTGGACTGACCGCCGTGTTTGCCGACACACCTGTTAGAGCTCTCTCTCGCTCCCTCTCTCTCTCGCTCCTCTCTCTCTCTCTCCATCTCCCTCTCCCTCTCTCCCTCTCCAAACAGTGTGGATACAGATGCCGATCACATAGATTCACTGTACATTTTTCACTTTATTTATGGTGAGTGCTGTGGGCCAGGGCCGTCGTTAATAGGCCCTTGGCAAATAGGTAATTATAAAAAAAAAAAAAAGTTGGATAGTTGTTTTTTTTTTTTGCCTTTATTTTTCTGAAATGATTTTTGTACTGTTTGACACAAACCTGAATTTAATTTGATGGATGTTTTGGAGTCATATGAATTCCTTGGAAATAGATTGTTCAATACTTTCTGTTTTTTCTTTTTAAGTTCAAAATAACCCAATTACCAGAATAAAATACTATAAATAAATATCTTTATTAAAAGGAAATCTGTCCTGCTAAACTTAAAACAGAATAAATCATTATATAATCATATAATCATCATTATATAAAAGCATAAAGTCTGAATTGAACAGTTTTAATAAAAAAACTACTAAAAGTTGAAGCAAATATTCTCTGACCCTTTGGTAAGCTACTCAAAAAGCCGTTGAGCTAGCAAACCCTGTCATAGTATCACCATCATAAGGCTGGACACACTATGTGTTTATGGTCATTAAACAACATACAAATAGTGTTTTTTGAGGACAAGACATAATTAGTATAATGACAACAAGAGAGCAAAATTGTTCAGTGACACTTCAAAAAGTTAGTATGTACCCCATGAACGTGATATCCACTTTCCCGTGGGACAAAAATAAGCTCCCAACTAACTGCATTGCTTGTTTGTTTTAAAAACACAATGTCACTGCGGTAAAAAGTCACTTTTGGAGTCCAAAAAACAGAAACTAGGCGGATAACTCTAGCTAGCGGGCTAGCTGCCGCCAGGGACAGCTCAGCAAAGCTTGTAAACACAAATGCAAGAACGGTCGCACAGCAATAGGTTTGATAAGGTTAAAGTTAACATTTCAAATTATCTGGTGGCCCACACTTCCTACACTCACAGGGAGTTCGTGAACTACAAATGTATGGAGACACATCATTTATTTACATCTGTTTAAGGACATATGAAAGACTGTTGGACTTATTCGTGCAAGGGTAAGTACATACAGTATGTGATGGATGTTGATGTGTGCGTGTGATCTTTGCTTATCGTTCCGGTCTCTGGCCACCTCTTCCCGTTCCACCGGGTGGACACCAAGGCGTTCCCAGGCCAACTGTGAGACATGATCCCTCCAGCGTGTTGTAGGTCTAGCCCAGGGACTTTGCTCTCTTTGCTCTCTGAGTGCTTTATTTTGTAATATCCGACTCTGCAATTCTGTGACTGATTGGACACACATAAGACTACACTACATCCTGCTGTAGTTGACTTTAACCTGTTTTTTTGTTTTGTTTTAGAGCCAAACTGTTTTTAGAGCAAAAATGCGTGATGAAGTGTGTTAAAACAAAAGCGGATGTTTTCATCTTCCTGTTCGTGGAGGCGAGGACAGAGGTGGCTGACAGTGGCTGCCTCGCAATGATTTGTGAGTAACGGAGGCTAGACTCTAAACATTCTTCCTGTGTGTGTGTGTGTGTGTGTGTGTGTGTGACTTGCATCCGACTGCTGCAAGGCCTCATTAGCTAGACACCCTGTCCTGCACATTGTGCTGAACCTTTGACTCACACACAAACACATGATACACATATTGTACATGGATACCAGGTATACAAAGAGTACACCATTAGTGATGCATGCTGCCAATGTCCTCCCCCTTTTGTAATGACAAAATAATACACATACTGAACTGTATATACTTGTATGCGGGACTATCTAATTATTGTACTTGGCATCATATCACATTCACTGGTGATATAACCTTTCATCTTAGGAACATTTGGGCTCATTGAACTCATCATTTCCTGCTTTTCCCTGCGGTCATCCGTCTGACAGGCTCAATCGTGACTTTAAAGTTTAATAGCGACGCAGTGGGACCAATAGGGACAGGTCTACATACAGTATTGATAACTCCCTTTTCATCAAGCATCACCTTGTCTCCCTCAAATATGATGACCGCTGCCTGGCAATATGGGGATCTGATCCCTGCAGACATGGAGGGGTGGATAATCACTCTCTTTTCCACAAGATGGGCCGGCTTTAGCTGAAAATTGAGGGGAAGGTTTGGGTTTTTCCACTGAAGGGACAGAAGCTGGACAGAGCATCCATCCCAGCCCAGTTTGGGAATCAGTCTGTGTGGTTATCTAGAACAATGTGAAGAGGTGCTCTGCAGCACGGGGCACATAATCATTGCCATCAGTCAGAGGCAATATGCTCACAATTGGATTTTTAAAGCCTGTTAAAATATTACTGAGCTGATTAATATTGAAATATGTGCATGTCTCTCAGCTGTCTGTCTCCCTTTTTGCTCCCTCTCGTCTGATTTGCCCCTTTTCACTGTCACTGAAGATTTCAATAATATTCATTGTGTTGACATTTTTAAATTCAGTGCTTTAGCTCCGTGAGGCTTCATTGTCACCACAAACAAAACAAAGAGTCACAGGAGGATAAGTAGTGGCCTTGTTTGACTTATTAGCTTATTTAAGGATTAATTTCATACAACATTGAGATACACCGAGTAAATCTCTGCCTTTGTTTTGCATGTGCATCATTTTTGTTCGCGCTTATCTCTGCTCTGTGTAAACAAATAAAGAAAGAGAACAGGAACTTATTTATGGCCACATTACTCATGTTAAATTTTTCCTCTGCTATACAGCCAGTGTATCCGCATGGTTTCCGATACTAATTCTTCAAATCAACCAACCGCAGCAACATTTAAATAACTCGACACTGTTAATGTGTAACATTTAGGAATTTGCACAACACAAAATAAATCAATTGTTTCTTGCCAGTGAGGTAATAATGAGTCGCTGATGAATGGTTTATATGTCTTATACAAGTATGTGACATATTGAGCTGTGCTTTTGGGAGGCGAGAGGCCAGTCACACAATACACAACGTCACAGGAAAAGGACCAACGAACACATATTGATCATCAGCTTTGAGGGATGATGACACCTTATCCCCGAGAGGCACATAACCGCCACAGGGCCATCACTCCCGGGTGGGGAGTTTTCCATTTAACACTGACAGGAATTCTGCTATCAAGCTGCCATTACTTGCTGTGTAGATTACTCACTTGTAAATCAATTTAGAGGTCGTTTGGGGGTAAACTGGAATAACGAAGGCATTCTCAATAAAATATTTTGCCATTTTAACCAGAAAACGTTTCCACGTGGATAACCTCTATTGCCATATAATCTGCAGGAACTGTAAACAAGAGAAAACACAATGGTGAGGCTCTTGTTCTATAAAGTACAACATAAAGTGGAGTGAAGAAGTGTTTTCCCCCTTCCTGATTTCTTGTTGTTTTTTTTGCATGTTTGTCACACTTAAATATGTCATATCATCAAACAAATTTAAATATTAGTCAATGCCAACACAACTGAACACATCCATCCATCCATTTTCTATACCGCTTCATCCGCATTAGGGTCGCAGGGACATGCTGGAGCCTATCCCAGCTGACTTCAGGCGACAGGCGGGGTACACCCTCGCCAGCCAATCGCAGGGCACATATAGACAAACAACCATTCACACTCACATTCATACCTATGGAGTCGCCAATTAACCTCACCTGCATGTTTTTGGGAATGTGGGAGGAAGCCGGAGTGCCCGGAGAAAACCCACGCGCACACGGGGAGAACATGCAAACTCTACACAGAAATGCCCAGGGGAGAATCGAACCCAGGTCTTCCCGATCTCCAGGCTGTTCCTGTATTGGCCGACGTGCTAACCACTAGACCACTGTGCGGCCACAACTGAACACAAGATGCAATTTTTAAATGAAACTTTTTTATTATTAAGGGAAGAAAAAAATCCAAACCTACAATAAGTGAATGTCCCCCTGTTAAAAGATAACATAACTGAGATTAATTGAGATCTATCAGTCTGGGAAGTTATAAAGCCATTTGTAAAGTTTTGGGACTCAAGCGAACCACAGTGAAAGACATTATCCACAAATGGCCAAAACACGGAACAGTGGTGAATCTTCCGAGGAGTTGCCAGCCAACCAAAATTACCCCAAGAGTGCAGCGACGACTCATCCAAGAGGTCACAAAAAACCCCACAACAACATTCAAAGAACTGCAGACCTCATTTGCCTCAGTAAAAGGCCTAGCATGGCTGAGTTCCAAGACGAAAACCACTCCTGAACAAAAACGCCGCATATTGGAAAAAGAACATCATACCAACAATAAAATATGGTGGTGGTAGTGCGATAATCTTGGGCTGTTTTGCTGCTTCAGGACTTGGACGACTTGATAAATGGGACCATGAATTCTGCTGTCTACCAAAAATATCCAAATATCCGGCCATCTGTTTGTGACCTCAAGCTGAAAAGAACTTGGGTTCTGCAGCAGGACAATGAACCAAAACACACCAGCAAGTCCACCTCTGAATGGCTGAAGAAAAACAAAATGAAGACTTTGGAGAGTGTTAGTCAAAGTCCTGACCTGAATCCTATTGAAATGCTGTGGCATGAGCTTAAAAAGGCGGTTCATGCTGGAAAACCCTCCAATGTGGCTGAATTACAACAATTCTGCAAAGATGAGTGGACCAAAATTCCTCCACAGCGCTGTAAGAGACACTTTGCAAGTTTGCAGTTGTCACTGCTAAGTGTGGCCCAACCAGTTATTAGGTTTAAAGGGGCAATCACTTTTCCACACAGGGCCATGTGGATTTGGAATTTTTTTCTCCCTTAATAATAAAAAGTTTCATTTAAAAACTGCATATTGTGTTCAGTTGTGTTGTCGTTGACTAATATTTAAATTTGTTTGATGATTTGAAACATTTAAGTGTGACAAACAAATAAATACGAAGTCAGGAAGGGGACAAAGAACACATGTTTTTTCAATTTAAATTGTGTAAATAATGTAATTACATCAAATGCAATATTAATGCACATACATTTTAGAAATAAGGAAAGGAAGAAATAATAAGGAAATAAAATAAGGAAAGGAAATAATTATTTCATTAAAAAAAGAATACAAAAAGACATTTATTTTACTCTGACGTCATATTGGAATCAAAGTTAGGTGTTTGCTGTCACTACCAGCAATTGCGCAAATGAAACAAAGACAACAAGTTTTATCAATGGCAATGCTGAAAATTCTTCACAGACACCTACTCAGGATAATACAGAAACAAGAAAGAAACCGAAAGGATGACAACTGCTACTTAAAATACTGTTTTATCGCTTCCATGCTAATGAGCAAAACCATGTCGTTTAAAGTTAAAAAGGAACTAACCAGAACTTTCCACAACTGCATTGAGGACTTTTGAAGATTTTTTGCACTTACCCTAAAATGGACAGTGAAAACATGCTACCTGTCACCCACACGCATCAAACCATATTTTGATCTTTTCTCTGGAAACCGAATACAGGCTCGTGCCGATGGTGAGTAATACAGTGGCCGATAGGTGCAAACACACAGCATGGACTAAGCACAGACACATGTGCCATACCTGAGGGATAGTCGTCTTTAAATACGCAAGATGTAATATTTTACAGTACAATCGAGAAATCAATTTGTACGGCCAATAAAAATGGACATCTCGGTCATGTTTTTAAAAGATAGATATCCTTCAGGTCTAGCTGACTAGTCTAGGCTAACTTCCTGGTAGAACTTCCTTTTTGGTCTTGCAGCATTTCTCTCAGGTAGTTGTTTTGGGGGATGGTGTGTGTTTTTTTTCTTTTGCATTTGTTTTTTATCCTTTTTGCAGCATATTTAATTTGCAGTATTTTACCATTGCATTTGTTTTATGGTGTTTGCGTGTTTTTGGTTTTGGATCATTTCTGTGTTTGGAGCATTTGGACGTTGCTGCGTGTTTGCCCATGTAAACCACCATAAATGTTTGACACATGATGTACTACGCTGTGGATCATGAACTGCTCTTTTCCTTCGCCATAAGTTTTGTCTTCCCATTGTCATTCTAATACATTCCAGTTTTTTTCAATTGCTAAAACACTAAACCCTATTGTCCGAACCAAATGCTCCATTGCCTGAACCAACTGATCTTTTGGCAAAACCATAAGCACTTTTCACCTGATTAGACACAACATCCATCCATCCATTTTCTATACCGCTTCTCCCCTTTAGGGTCGCGGGCGACAGGCGGGGTACACCCTGGACTGGTCGCCAGCCAATCGCAGGGAACATATAGACAAACAACCATTCACACTCACATTCATACCTATGGACAATTTAGAGTCTCCAATTAACCTAACATGCATGTTTTTAGAATGTGGGAGGAAACCGGAGTACCCGGAGAAAACCCACGCACGCACGGGGAGAACATGCAAACTCCACACAGAAATGCCCAAGGGAGAATCGAACCCAGGTGCTAACCACTAGACCACCGTGCAGCCCTAGACACAACATGCCAACACATTTTCATTGTGATGCACCGGTGTTGCATAATGGTGAGCACAGGTGGCAAAAGTCAAACACAAGCAAAGCACAGGTGTCACTGGTTGAACACAACAACTAAAATTCATCACACTTGTCGCTAATGATGTGAAGGAACATATATAAACCAGTTCAGAGAGCACTGCTTTGTGAGGCACTACAATGGACGGAACTCTGGGAGGAGGAGAAGGAGGAGAAGGAGGAGGAGGAGGAGTAGGAGTAGTTTGTGTGAGAGGTGATCAGCAAAGACAAAGATGAGCATCCCGTCTATGTTGTTGTTTGGGACAATGTGAGTTTTCACAAAGCCTTCCAGGTTAGAGAGTGGTTCAATATGAACCAAGGTTTTATCAATGTTTTCCTTCCACCATACTCCCCTTTCCTGAACCCCACTGAAGAATTCTTCTCCTCATGGCGGTGGACGGTATATGAACGGCAACCTTACACCAGGATAAATCTGCAGCAATCCATGAAACTAGCCTATAGGTTTTTTCCCCTGTTGCCTGGCCAGAAAAAATGTGGCCTGTGATGTGGATGAATTCCTGTGGCCTGACCCAGTACAGAGAAATTATGCCATGGCTGAGTAATGCACTTCTCATTTGTATATTTTTCTACTTTATTTTTACATTGGCTTACTGTATAGCAGTGCTTAAATGCACAAGATTTCTGTTTGTTTTTGTACTGTGAGAGTGCTATGTGTAAATGCACAAGATTTCTGTTTTTTGTACTTTTTTTAACACTATGTAAAGGTGCTAAATGCACAGGCTTTTTGTTTTGCGACACGCATTTTGCCTACTGACTCGGGGCACAATTTCACAACATAGTTCAGTTTTGAGCACAGATTGAACTGTTTTGAGGTGAAAGTTTGGTTTTGCAAGAGGAGTCTGAGGTTTTGTGAATGTAGCTTGAAATTTCGGTTTTGTGTTCACAGTTTAGAGAAAAGGAGAGCAACTTTCAAGAAAGGTGTCTTAGCAATCGTGGAAAAACTGCAAAACAGGTTGGTTTCATCTGTCCAAAGAATATGATTCCAGAAGATGGGAGGTGTTTTGTAGATGTTTGCTGGCGAAGTCTAATCCGGCTTTCCTCTTCTTGAATTGTTGTTGAATTTTTAGACACTCTTTATATACATTCATGAAGGTTCCTTCTTCAATATTTTGTTGATGTTGTGAATGTTGTTTTTCTTTACCAAGTCTTTATTTTATAGTCTAAAAGGCCTTTTAATAAAATATGTAGATAAATATTATTGTTGGAAATATAAGTATTTCGGGACCTAACTGTATCTTCAAAAATGTGCCTTACACTTTGTTTGGATATCCTGCTTTCGATATGTTTAGATCATATACCTCAATTGTGAATATGAAATGTGTAAAGACTGTAATTGAGATCTATCCGTCTGGAAAAGGTTATAAAGACATTTCTAAAGCTTTGGGACTCAAGCAAACCACAGTGAGAGCCATTATCCACAAACGGCAAAAACATGGAACAGTGGTGAACCTTCCCAGGAGTGGCTGGCCAATCAAATTTACCCCAAGAGCGCAGCGACAACCCATCCAAGATGTCACAAAAGACCCCACAGCAACATCCAAAGAACGACAGGCTTCACTTGCCTCAGTTAAGGTCAGTGTTCATGACTCCACCATAAGAAAGACACTGGAAAAAAAACGGCCTGCATGGCAGAGTTCCAAGAAGAAAACCACCGCTGAACAAAAAGAACATTAAGGCTCGTCTCAATTTTGCCAAAAACATCTACTGTAGATTATCCCTAAGACCTTTGGGAAAATACTCTGTCTGACGAGACAAAAGTGGAACGTTTTGGAAGTTGTATGTCCCATTACATCTGGCGTAAAAGTAACGCTGTATTTCAGAAAAAGCAACAGTAAAATATGGTGGAAGTAGTGTGATGTCTCCGGCTGTTTTGCTGCTTCAGGACCTGGAAGACCTGCTGTGATAAATGGAACCATGAATTCTGCTGGCTACCAAAAAATCCTAAAGGAGAATGTCCAGCCATCTGTTCGTGACCTCAAGCTGAAACCAACTTGGGTTCTGCAGTTGGAAAATGATCCAAGATGCACCAGCAAGTCCACCTCTGAGTTGTTGAAGAAAAACAAAATGAAGACTTTGGAGTGGCCTAATCAAAGTCCTGACCTGAATCCTATTGAGATGCTGTGGCATGACCTTAAAACCCTCCAGTGTGGCTGAATTACAACAATTCTGCAACGACGAGTGGGCCAAAATTCCTCCACAGCGCTGTAAGAGACGCATTGCAAGTTATCGCCAACGCTTGACTGCAGTTGTTGCTGCTAAGGGTGGCCCAACCAGTTATTAGGTTTAGGGGGCAATCACTTTTTCGCACAGGGCCATGTAGGTTTGGATTTTTTTTCTCCCTTAATAAAAAGTTTTACTTAAAAACTGGATTTTGTGTTCAGTTGTGTTGTCATTGACGAATATTTCAATTTGTTTGATGATCTGATACATTTAAGTGTGACAAACGTGCAAAAAAAAAAAAAAAAAGAAATCAGGAAGGGGCAAACATTTTTTCACTCCACCTTAGGTATATACAGTATTTGAAAGCAATACATGCAAAGGTGATCTTGGTGCAGTGCTCGGGTCTGATTATGGGGTCTGATGCAGATTGACAGTGTGTAAATTGAGTTGCCACTCTAATAACAAGCCTCCATACTGCTGTCCTCAACATTTATTAATCACAATTTGTCATCTTTCCAATGCTCCACCCTCTGCTTCTTCTTACAGCTTCCCCTCCCTGACTTGAGTTGTGTTGTCCCGCTCCGCACCCTCTCTCCTTCCCTCCTAGCAGGGCCAGTTATCCCCCACACCCTCCACCTTAGGCTCAAGAAAAGAAAGATGGTCCAGCATACAGAAGGATTTTTTCACTGTCCTTTGCATTCTCTTGCTCGCAAACTGGACTCATGGAGAAGTATGTTTAATGACAAGCTTTTCAGATTTAATTAAAATAAATTTAGTAACAAGCTGCATTGTACAAACTGTTGAAGATATAATTAATGATTTAGTTTTGTGCCTTGTAATTGGCTAGCGACCAGTCCAGGGCCAGTTTACCTGAGACCTGAATGCAGGGCGGACTTACCATTAGGCAAACACATATAATTGCCTGTAGCCCCAAGATTTCCAGGGGCCCCCAAACGTGTCATAAAAACTGATTATTGATTTTTTAAAATTTAAAGTACATACATAATTCACATGCTTAAAACTACATCAAAATGCGTAATCTTTCATAAGCATTTCGACCGCTGCCCCTCCCTTCTCATGCAGTGGACTATTCCATGTTACTGCGCATACGCAAATTGATACTGGAAGACAGGAGCGAAACAATTTTTTGGGCGCGGAGTTACCCCAGTGGAGCAAAGAAAAGGAGAAGGCGAGTGGATTTAAAAAAAAAATCAAAACTACCGAAGGTCTCAACCTTTTTTAATTCATTGACAGCGCGTTACTTTGTACATGCTTTACAGGTTAGTGTATAGCTACTGGAGCAGTGGAGCTAAATGTTGCTTGCTAACCCTGCTAAAATAGCAAAACAAACGAGCAGTGCCACAGCAACGCACCAAGCTAAAGTAAAAAAATATATATATATTTATAGAACGGCCACCTGCCTATAGCGGCCACTGAAAAATTTACATGTTATAGACCCTGTGTATAGCAGTCACCTGTCTAACGCGGCCAGCACCCATTTTGTCTCCCTTGGTCATATAGCGGCCAAATTACCGACTCAAGTAGAAGCTTCATGCACGAAAAAGTTTTGTTTTTCAATCAATGAAGTCGTCGTGTGTAGACTTTAATTACTGAGTCCTAGCTCAGTCACAATCATTCACAAGATCCACACAAACTGTCAGTTCTTCCACATAAAAAAGCCGTCTTCTTTTGAGCTTGCTATTTCCTGGTCAAACATGTAACTTTAAGAGCATTTGCACCAAAACATTACCGCAAATTAGGCTGGGAACAGGACGTGCTCCCAGCGACGCTACAATAAAAAAAAAACCTACGCTAGCATGCATGCGGCAGCGGGAGCAAAACTGAGTTTGGTTGTACTTAATTGAAGTATTTTAGAATGCACTCACGTTATTTTTGATCAATCCTCATCCACAAATCCATCAAAGTCCTCATCTTCTGTATTCAACACAAAAAAAGCCGTCTTCTTTTCCGTTCGCTAGTAGTCTGTTAACTTGTCAGTGTTACTCAGCTCCGAAGCAAAGAAGGAAACTTCTCCTGTTGCTTCTGCCAACTTTATTTATTGAACGCGGCCACCAGACAGCAGCTCAGAACACACACACATCTCTCAGCATCGTCTCTCCTTCCTGCTTGCCCACAAGGCAAAGGTTAAACAAGCCCCACTATATACAGTAGCTGTCCAGGCAATGCCTGTAACAAGTGACACCGTTTATTTCCTAGTGTGAGACAATTTGCACAATGTGTGTCAATACTGTAATGCCGCTTGTTGTGGGGAAGGAGAGACTCACGTCGCCGATGCACTTTAATGGCTTTATTAACAGCGGAGAACACTGCAGGACTTTACATCCACGCCAACATAAACACACTTCCCAACTCTCTCCAAACTCACAGCTAGCACTGAGCCTAGCTCTCCTGCTCGGGACGCCCACCGTCATTTCCCGTCACTTCCTGATGAACTAAAGCTGTAATGACACTCTGCCGTATAAAAAGTAAAATATTAAAAACAAGCGTAAGACATTACTAGCACAGCATTGTTCTGTGGGTCGTGGATATATTCTATCAGTTAATATTAAGCCTCTAGCTTCCTTTTAGTAAGTAAAAATCTTGGCTATGATTGCACTACATTGTCATGTAGACCTACAAAGTACACTTGGAAGAACAAGAGGTGAATAAATGTATTGCAACTGATGTGAAACTGATGAGGGGTAGGATTAAATAAGCTTTGCTTCTTCCTACTCCTTTTTGGACATGCAAAATTGTGAATTGTACTATGTGATGTGCTACTGTTTGACTCATGCATGTTCAGGATTAAAACCATGAACCATGATAATAACAAGCCTAGTAGTGCTGTACAACTTTTATCCGCAGTCCACAGTTCCCTCTACTGGTCAACATTGTTATTATTATTCTGTTCCCTTTTTTTCTTTTTTTTCCTCTACTGGTCAACATTCTAACTGGACGCCAACCTGTCTATAGAGGCCACCTGTCTATAGTGGCCACTTTTGCAGACTCCCTCTAGTGGCCGCTATAGATAAGTTTGACTGTATATTAAATGTTGTTTAACGTTTTTATCAGTTACAGTAAAAGCGTTGAGATAATTCACTTTTTAGATAATTATAATCCCCCAGGAGTATTTTAGACTATCTAGTTTAGAAAAATTGAGAATTTTGTCATATTTACACTTGTTAGAAGATGATAACCATTCATGTTTCAATTGTTTTTTTTTAAGGAGGAGGGGGATATATAAACATGGCTACCAATGACTAGGTTTGCCTTGGGCCCCATCCATCCATCTTCCTCCGCTTATCTGGGGTCAGGTCGCGGGGGCAGCAGCCTAAGCAGAGAAGCCCAGACTTCCATCTCTACTACTTCTTCGTCCAGATCCTCCCGGGGGATCCCGAGGCATAGACATAGACATAGTGCCTCCAACGTGTCCTGGTTCTTCCCCAAGGCTCGCAAATGACTAAATACACCCCTGCCCTAATGAGGATAAGCAGTATAGAAAATGGATTTTTGGATAGATTTAGTTTTGATGACTCTTTTGGACTATAGAGATGATCTAGCATTTGTGCCAATCCTTTTCATCGTTGCCTAATTGGTGAAAAACACAACTACACAACTACAGTGTGATCACATCTCAGTCAAACAGACCTTGACCCTCCTCAGAGCAATGATTTACGAGGCAGACGCTCCCTGAGGTGTTCCTCTGCCATTCAAATACTTTCATGCTACATTTATGCTCAGTGACACTTAGGTATTTTTAATTTATCTTGAAGTCACTGAGCTGGCTCAAGTTTGGGTTTTCAACAAGCATGTGTAAAAAGTGCCTTGGTTAGCACATTTAAACATTTCGAATTACACCCTTCCACCATCATAGCTCAGCACGTTCCGTCAATTGTTTTCTTTAAGCAGAACCGGTGTTTGGGGGGGAAACAGAGGCAATTTTCATGTGTAAATGTCAGTCAGTCCGCTCCCAGCAATCACAGGCCCGTCTCCTCCAGAGATGGTGGCTTGAGACACAGCTTGAATAATTTAGCAGCTCTGTGCCACGGTGCTTTGGGGTCGCAACCTTCCAAAGCGATGACAGAAAGATGTTGGCTGATTTCCCCTCCTGTTCACTTCCATTACCACTTATTTGCCATCCCTGATTTGGAGCAGACAAAGCAGAGGGCCACGCGGGGGAGAAAAAAATCATCGGTGCTGAATAAATGATGTCACAAAGCATAACACAAGCAAACAATGTGGCGATCACCTTTTGTGCCCCGAATCCCCACCCTCGTTGTGACACATGCACACACGGCACAGGTGATCAGGCAAACCAGCAGACACAGACAAAAGGGACACTCAGAAAGATTGGGAAGTGACACACAGCAGGAACACATGTCACGCGGTGATGATTTACAAAAGGTATGCATTAAGACTATAAATTGAAGGAATTATCCAAATATTCCACTTTAGAGGACAATTGTAGCTGCTCCACTATAACGGACAGCCGAGAGTAATGGAGGACATACAGAAATCACGCTATATTCACACCAGCACACATTTTTATTCAGATGGCAGCACACTTGGTCTGACAGAGTGGTCATCAGTCGTCTGCAGTGGTACTCTGACAGCAACAAGACGAGAATGAATGAACTGTCCAGCTCTCTAGACCAAGACACGTGTTGTTGTAGGAGCCATTTTCTGTCAGTCATGATCAAGTCTTCACTTCTCCTTGAATCTTTTTCTTCTTCGTGTACTACACAGGTGGCACACAATAATTAATGAACAGCTAATGGCAACCCTGTTCAGACAGCTACTTGATGAACATGTCATTAAAATCACTTTAGAGACTATGTAAGTGATTACAGTGCAATCTGCAACCAAACCTGGTCAGCTTAAACTCCATTCATAAAAACTTCCGAGTGTCATTGGGCATGTTGTTTGACCTCATGTGATGGGAATACATGACAAGGGCAGGCAGAGCGAAGGGAGGACATCAGAGATCCCTTTGAATTATAGTGCGTGATTGTTTGGTGAGTTATGGTTGCTTGCTGTCAGGCCCGGCATGATAAATCGTGCCAAGTAAGAATTACACTTTCTCATTTCCCTGCTGTCTATATTTATCTAACTTTCTCTTCCAGACCACCCCTTCACCACACGACGCGTATCCTTCTGTGTTCTTTGTCCTTAGTGCGATAGTGACTTTTGGGGGCATGTTCGAATGAGACCTATAAAGACAGGGTGTATGACAGCCACGATGTAAATCATAGCTTATGTTATGCTTTATCTAATTTGATTTACAATGAAAACTGTATTTGTTGTAGTTCATCTTTTACTTGATATGGAAGCATAGAGTTGAGTCTCTTACTCACTTGGACAAAGCCGCCAGGGGGGCAAGAAAGAGACCAATATAACCCAATCATGAGACTGCCAATGTGCTTTTCTCTGCTACAGTAAATAGTGTTACGATGAAAGCTTGGTGATATTGCAAGAACGAACAGCCTAAGAGGGACAGTTGGATGGAAAGAGGCAGTTGCTGAGATTTAGTAACTTGAAACACCAGAGGGAGATTTGTGTCACAAATCAATCTGGCAAGATTGAAAAATATCTTTAAAAATATATCTTTTTATGTGCAGTCCAAAAGCAGCCTATTATATCAACCAGTCGGTGACGTGCGGTCAGAGGAGGCCGCAACTGTCATCATGAACAATAAAAATAACAAATAATGATAACATAAAATACTAATACTAGTACTAATATTTGTCTATTGAGCTGTGTTATAAATGTATTTTCATGATTCCAATTATTATAAACATTTCAATCGCTGAATTTGCACATTTCCTGATCAAATACATGGCAGAAACCTAAGATGAAGCTGCGGCAAGTCCTTCCTCTCGGCTTAAGCGGGCCAGCCGAGCCTACTGTCTGAGTGCACTGCATTGAGTGCACTGAGTTGGATGGCCATTTCTGTTTGTCAGCATGTAGCCAGTATCATGTTTGCAGAAACATTGATTATACACCATGGCTTTCTGCAGCCTGTCTAATGTATCAAATGTAAGTGCGACATCATTATTTTTGCTAATGAGACAATTAAATGCAGAGAACTACGTTGATGCACACAGTACTCCACCTCACGTGAAGGGGCGGAGGTGCACATGAGCTGGAAAGTGCTTGTCGCTGCCATCCTTCTACAGAGAGGAAAAGCCAGGTTTTTTTTTTTTTTTTACTTTATTGAAATACATAAACAGCAACGCCAGCTAGAGCTGGATTTAGCAACAAGTCAAATCCAACAAAGATATTTTTATGCTCAACTAAATGAATGACTGAATATGACTGCCAAGATGGAGGATTATACAGTATATCCAAGCTACAAAATGTATCCAAACTGGACTTTCATACAAAATAGTAGGTCGTATGGTCATCTTCATCAGTGTATGTTTGCCAGAGAGAGCGAAAGAGGTGTTGTGGAAAAATGTCATCCTAACTATGGTAATGGTAATGCTTTAATTCATCCTGAACATGCATACGAGTCACACTGGAGCACATCACATAGTACAATTCACAATTTTGTATGTCCAAAAAGGAGTAGGAAGAAGCAAGGTTTATTTAATCCTACCCCGCGTCAGTTGAGTTCAACTAAGAAAGCGAATGCCTGAAATAAAGACAGAACTTGAGCAGTGTTACGATGGTGTTTGTTGCTCTGCTGCCGCCTGCTGTGTATTTGCTCTCTGTGCAGCGTCAGCCGGTGTGGGTGGAGTCCCCAGCACACACCTGCAGGCAATCTCATCAGGCACCCTTCATATACCCAGCGGCAACTAGGAGCCAGTGCCAGATTGTACTCCTTGCTACCTGTACCGCTTCGGCCGGCTCCTTACCTGTTACCCGCTTTCTGGCTCACCCTTGTACCCTCTGCTCAGAACTATTTCCTGCTACACTAGTTGTTGTTCCAGCTCAGGTTTGCCTGTAGTGCTTCTCAGTTGTATTCTAGTTATTTCCTGTCAGCCTTCTGCTGACAGCGTTTTGTGTTTCTACTTTTGGTTTGTGACTTTTGCTTATGTTGTACTTTACCCCGCTTGGGACACTTTGTGTTATTAAATACCTTTTGTATCTATTTTTGGTCTGCTTCCTTGCGTTGGGATCCGCCCCTTTTTACAAGTGGCTTCTCCCACTTGTGACAAGCAGTTTATTATACCTTTGCAAAGTAGTCAGACAACATACAGAGTGCATGGCGGTCTGCAGATGTCTGGCCAAAAGTTGCTTTCTGACTCCAACCCTTATACTTCATCGCATGCAAATGAAGTACATTATAAAAGAAACAAATCATTACTGCCAGTTCGTCTGGGGAGAGGGCTTAGATCAAAGAATGATACTTCCTCTAACCCTTAGGTGTCAACATATGTTTCCTGGACCCCCATTAGCTTTTATTAGGGCAGCATGTAAGAGAAAGCCTGGTCAAATGATGGTACCCTGGTTGACCTCTGCCAATGTTTGTCACCCCCATGTTACAGGCAACCTCCTGCTGAGAAGCCAATAAAGTTCAATCGAATGCAAGATGTGCTCAGATACAAGAATTCAAAATCTGCAAAAATCTTTAAAAAGTAATTCATATAATAAGATAATGATTTACGTAAGTTATACCTTCCATCCATCTATTTTCTACTCCGCTTATCTTAATTAGTTTTAATTCACGCTCACATTCATACCTATGGATAATTTGCAAGTCGACAATTAACCTAACATGCATGTTTTTGGAATGTGGGAGGAAACCGCACACCACCGCAACCACACACACACGGGGAGAACATGCAAACTCCACACAGAGATGCCCAAGCGGAGATTCGAACCCAGATCTTCCCGATCTCCTGACTGTGTGGCCAACATGCTTAAGTTATAGCTACCTACCTAACTATAAATTTTTCCACCACAGAGGCCATATTGACACTCTTTTTCCGATCAAATAACATACATTTGGTCTTGTTTGAATTGAGACACACAGTGAAGGTCATGAAAAAACTTTTCAATGGACGTGAGGCTGAGTTGAAGGGTGGATGAGGCAGAGTGCAATGAAGGGCCAGATGAACAGATGATGGTGTCTATGTCCATACAAAGATCTAGTTAAAGAAATGGCTTATTGACAATCCGAATTGCTAACACCAACTACAAACTGACTGGTACTGCCGTTGTTGGTATCCTGCCATGTATGTGTTTGTGTTTGAGTGTTGGTCTGCTGTGTTCCTATTATTACAATCAATATACTTTTAGCAAATGGGCCTACGAGTCAGGACGACAGATGAAAAATAGTATTTTGGCTAATTGTGGCATATTGACAGTAATGTTAATTAATATGCACTGTCCTATGTAAATAAAAAAATTAAAAAATAAAATAAAAAATAAATAAAATGGTCTGAAAATGACATAGTCTTAAAAACATATTTAACGGTGATTTGATGACTGTCCCATTCAACAACAGTCAATCATATCAACAAGTCGACATTTACCTCCTACAGAGGAGGAGTGAAAATACCCTCCTAAATGTCATCCAGTTCTGATACAACTGCTGCAATGGCAGCATAAAACAGGGGATGCCATTGTTTGAAACTGAACTAGATCTAATATATACCAATAAAATGTCTGTCTTTTTGCATATGCATATTTTTTTGCATCTATGTAGTAGCTGTATTACAGATGAGTGTTCATGAACTACAATGCATGTCAGTGTTGTGAAATGCACAATGATGGCCTCCAGCCAATGGAGTCCATTAACATTACAACGGAACCTCTGTAGTTGAGTGCCATCCGTTCTGAGACGCCAGTTGACGTCTTGTTCAATTAAACTATTTTTTCCATAGGAAATAAAGGCACAGTAATAGAATCGGCACCATCGTAAAATCTTTATTAACTGCACATGTGCGCATTACGGAACAACAATGCTAACGTTCATACAAAACAAATACAATTTAACCACTACTAACACAACTTTACCACAACTTTCATGAAAAATGACTAATGCTTAGTTGTCACACAAGAGGAAAGCGCAGTGGTGGGACAAAATATTTCAAAAGTCAAATTAATTCATTAATTTGTTATTAATTCATTATGATTAATCACATTTTAATTGAATGACAATATCTGACACAATAAGCAATGTTTTTCAATTCAAAGAGATTGTGGTTGAGGACTGACCCAGTGAACAGATGTACATGTATACGTGAACTTGATGTTGATGTTATTCATCAGCTATACAAATGGTGCAATTTTCAACAAAGTGCAATTTTGAGCTAATATTGTTCACAGAGCTTCGACTTATAAATTCAAGTTGGTGTTTTACACCTCAAACCTTTTTAAACCTTTTTTAAAACCTTTTTAAACTCAAACACTTTCAGAGCCTGTCCACATGGGAAGTATTTTATCGTTTCAGACTTTCATCCACATCGCAACGGCATTCTGGCTGCCCTGAAACACAATTTTTTGAAAACTCTGATAATGCCGTCTTGTCATTGCCATATGGACAAGTAAACCGTTCCTTTCTAAAAATGATGACGTCACTGTCCCGTCTCCATCACGTGACCAGAAGTGAGCGGTTTTGTACTGCTGCTGAAAAGCCAAAGTAATATTTGAATATTTCGACTGGCATGACTCACAGTCGACAGTGTCTTGAAAAAAATTTCTCCAACAACTATTTTCATTCCTCAGATGTGGCCTTATTTATCTGAACACTGTCAACTGATCGAGTGTGGGCTGGCATCACTGCTTGCTAACATCAGCTCCGTGTTTTGCATCAAAGTGATACTGTTGGCTTGAAGTGCTTCAGTGACAAGCATAGCCTTTGTTACACAATTTGCAAACAAAGGTGCATGTTGTTTTCGAGCGAGCACCCGAGGTGACATGGGAAAAAAAAACTGATCGGTTAAAAAAGAAAAAAAAGACGGATTTTTGAAGTAGTAGAAGTACAATGCTCTTTATGCAAACAGTTTTGCGAGATAACGCAATACTTTTGTGAGCTCTCGCAATACTTTTGTGAGATCTCGAAAAACTGTTTACGTCAAGAGCATTCTACTTCCGCTACTTCTGTGTTCAGAGCGGATGTTTGCGTTGAAACTTCAAATTAAGAGCAGCACATTTGTTGAGTTTCTGATTTGTCTGTTTCCTTATAGGACAAGCAGTGCACACAAGTGAAACAATCCAATGTATGGCTAATCAACATAGTCTCTTTCGAGTACCAGTACTCAAAGAGTTGTGTTTCCAGCAACACTAGCTAGGACCAGATGTAAGCATTACAGTATATGTTCAAAAGACGCGCAGAATAACCATCACGGAATTGAAAACTTGTTCCTATTGTATCACTTTGTACCTCTACATTTGTGCAGTAAGGGATGCAGTTTTTTGAAAATCAGTAAACGTTTACATTAGCATCTTGTGCATCAGTGCTATCTGTTCCAAGAATTAGGGTACTGCACCTGGAGGTATACATTTATATTATATTGCAAGAGGCAAGTAGTCAGGAACATGAACATGAGATTTAGTAAGAATGAAAGTGTGGTGGCTTCCATCCTTGGGAATTACTTGCTTGAGTATAGAGTACTCATGTCACCCTTCAATCACCATGTCACCAATCTCCGCTCAACCATGAGGAAACAATGAAGTTTCCTCTAAACTTTATTCCCCACTGCACTGTACATTAAAGCCTTCCCTTTCCTTGAGGGGTTTGTTTTATCGTGCACACACCGGAACTATTCTCCCAATTCCTCCTGACATCCGCCATTGCATAATGTTTCTGACTGACTGATCAGGTATCAGAGATGGAGGTCTTTGTGTAAATGCAGTGTGAATAATTCATACAGGACTGTCAGTGAGAGAGCGAGAGGGAAGGGGCATTTTGGAAATCAGCTCGCTAGGCCCCTGATCATGAATAATTGATCTGAACTGATTAAAGTTTGCCGTGATTACCTCTTACCTTCTCCACATATAAAGTGCCACACCTGTGTTTGCTGTCTCCTTGTTTATTCTCCTCCTTCCTCCTCCACCTCTCAATCATATTGGCAACCAACAACATATGATTATGTTGCATGTGGAAAAATATACCACACTTGAATACTGTGCTTGTCTCAGTGTGTAATTTAGTCACATGCCTACACTGTAAACAAATACAATTTGGCTAACGGGAGTCATGATTAGCGATAGCTCCAAGGAGAAGCCGGAGCTTCCCTTATTAAAGTCTGCAATTTGGGAACACTTCTCCTTCCCGGTGAAATACGTAAACAGACGGAGAAAAGTGGATAAGACGAAAGCAGTGTGCCAGCCAGGGGTTCAGTATAAGGGGGAAAAATTACAACAATTCTAAGGGCCCGTGAATGAAAAGGCCCCAAAAAATAGAGATGTGGTTACAACAGCTGCCGTGGGGGCCCAATGTGATTTGTTTTTCTTGGGACCCAGAATTCCTGGTGGCGCCCCCGGTGCCGGCATTGTCCAGTAGAGATCGGGAGCGGGGCTGCCAGCTGGAACTATTAATAATGCACTTCAGGTAGTAAGACATTTTTTAAGAATTCAGACTCTTCGCACTGTTACTGTTGCACTTGTAGGCCTCGATACACTGTCCTAAAAAGAAACATTGTCAACTATTATTATTAACAATTATTATATATCTTTTATCATTTTTATTTTTTATTTGAAAATTATATTTATTGGACAACCTGCCAACAGCAGTTTGTTTAAATTTTTTAAAAATCATCAAAGCTAAGCAGTTTTATGTTTTGCATTTTATGCCCTTACTGTACTGAAAATGAACCATTACCTTAGAACTGAGGTCCGTACCAAATTGTGATTGTGGCATACACTTAAACCCAAAGTCAATATCTACTTTTATTTTTGGAAATACAAGCGAGACTACAATTCAGGTGTTAAGGCGCATTGAAATCTTTTTCTCTACATTCTTTGCCCTCCAGCAGTGGAACAGATCCTCAATTAGCTGCAACAGGTATAGTGTCCGACATGCTGTAACACTCACGGACACTCTGTGAGCTGCCAGCAGAGCCACCTTGATCGGCTTATCTCTTTTCTCTATGTCTGCACATCTGCACATCAGATAATACTCAGACACAGAGAGGGCCTATTCAGGGATTGGGGTCGCTTTTCTCTGCTCTTAACCTTCAAAGTCCAGCTAAGGATGGAGCTTTGATCTGTGGAAAGAAATGTGTGTCGGAACGGAGGAGGAGAGTGATGCCCGGAACGGGAGGAAAGAGTGACAGTTCATGACATGACTACAAGCTGTGACCTTTACAGCAATCACACAGGCATGACAAGCCAGGCGCAAGGTGACAGCACAATGGATTACTTTGGAAGAGGATGGTAACAATGCTTTGTTGGTGGTTTAGCAGTCATGTTGGAGAACTAGTGAGGGAGATGATAAAGACACGGGTGATCAACGACACAACTTTTCAGGAAGGCATTTTGTTTCTGTGTATTAATATCGCTTCACTAGAAATAATCAGTCAGTTGAAAGAAATGTTTTGTTCCTTATGGATAAGGTCAAATATGCACACAAGGCCTACACTATTTTCACTAGTAGCTAAGAAACTGAGGACATTTTCAAAAACAAAAAAAGTTTTTGTAAATTTTATACCATTCAGACGTCATCATGGCAACTAAAACAAAGTTTGTTGACTTATGTCGAAGATATCCAGTGGTCCTGCTCATAATTTGTGGGATTTATTAGCATTTTGCATTATAATGGTAAGAAGGCTGACATATTTCACATGGAAAATGTGTTTTCCATCAATTCATATTTAAAGAAGTACAGGTAAAACTTACACTTTCCACAAAGTTTATGATATTATAAATTAATTGCCTTTACTAATTTATAGTACAATGGCTAAATTACCCAGCAAGTTTTAACCGTCATGCAACAATGCAGCAACCATACCAAACTAAAACTAACCGTACTGTTGTTACTATACAGTTGTGGAGATATGCACCCTATACATTGCTTAGTGTCTGTAATGGAAATTTCCCTGATTCCCAGTAAAGGGTAACCACATAATTTTATCTCTGTGGAACGTGAAGAAGGGCCTTTGCGTCTGTCACACTTTACACATTACGGTGTTTTTTTGTCTTTTATGTCAGTGGTCCCCAACAGCGGGCCGTGGGTCATTTGGTACCGGGCCGCACAAAAAGAAAAAAAAATTTCCATTATTTCATTTTTTTTTTTTAATGTTTTATTTTGAAAAGTGGCCGGATTCTCTCTGTTACATCCGTCTCACTTGACGCATGTCCATTGTGCGTGTGCTAACTTTATCTCATGCAGCACAGATAGACTACTACTGTATTTTTACCATTTTTCTTTCACCTCATATTTGGTATCAAATGCTGATACTATGTGGGAATGCATAAAGGTAAGTTTTGATGACTTAGTGCTAATGTGCACATTTGTCTGAAGTTAATTCATGCTAGCGCACTGCCTTTTACCACACACGTCAAACAGCGATGTAATAATCTCTCTGGAAAAACTTGGCTGGAACTTGAACTGGTGGATGGTGGGTCGGCATTCATTTTGTACTTTTAATTTGATGTTGTTCATGTCTTAGTTTTATACAATACATAATAAATAAGATAAATTAGATCGCTATAATGTACGAAACCCCCACCCCCCACCCCCGGTCCACGGAAGATTTGTGGGAACACATGCAGGTCCGTGGGTCGTGGTTGGGGACCACTGTTTTACGTCATGTTATGTGTAATCACATGTTTGTCTATTTTTGAGTCTAAAGTCAGTCACAGGTTTGCCCTTCATTCGAGATCTATGTAGGTAATTACGTTTGACAGTATAGACATGCTTTGTAACCTGTATGTATGTATGTATTCACATATTAAATCCAAAAAGACAATCCCTTTATATGTTCCAATTGTACTGTTCTCAGTAGCAATAAGAAAAATTGCCATTAAAGTGTTAAAGAACTTGTCCGGTCAGGTTGTCTGTCATGATTACCTTCATATTTAGGATGAAAATGTTCTCACTGTTGAGAATTAACATGGAATGGAATTAACACACATGGGAGGGATGACATTTCCATTCCAGGTTCCTGTTGAAGGTTTTCAAAAGGCTGGGCGCTCTGAGCGTCCTGTCAACTCAACATGGTCCTAAGAAGGAAGAGAAGGAAAAAAGTCTCTGCATCACACACGGCTGGTCAGGGCCTCACTAGCAGACCACTTGTCTGGCCCCTTCTACTCCACAGAGCCTTCACAAGAAGAGATGGGAGGAATACTAAAGAGAGCAGGCATAGATTTTCTGCTAGGGGGTGGAGGAAGAGCAGGAAGGCTGTTTGAGGGTGCCGGGGTTGACTGCCCACGTCAAACTCCCCTCCTTTTCTCTCACCCCGCTCCCCTTCTCCTCCACCCCCTCTCATCTGACTGACTCTGGAGGGACCCTCTGTTTGTCAGCCAGGCAGTGGACCATCACCCTCCAACACTGCCTCATCCCACTCCTTTTTTCTCCCTCTACCTCCTTCTGTCCTTCTGCAATCCTCATTTGCTTTGCTCAGGTCTGTTAAACATGAGAGGCTATAGATACAGTCAACATAGACTATATTGCAGAGTAACCTATAAGCTGTTAAACATGTCAGGATGGTCCTATGGGATCAAATAAAAGAGTTCTAAAAATTGCCTTTAAAAAAATAATGCTATTTTTTATTGACAATATCAAAGAGGTAATATGTTTACTATTTGCATTTACTATACATGACCATACATTATGCCAAGGCATTCGACCATATTCCTCAAGGAATCCTGTGGGGAGTACTCCGGGAGTATGGGGTACCGGACCCCTTAATTCAGGTGGTTCGCTCCTTGTTTGACCGATGTTTGGTTCGCATGCCGGCAGTAAATCGGACTTGTTTCCAGTGAGGGTTGGACTCCCTTTGTCACCAATTCTGTTCTGTCACACGTAGGCGTGGTAAGCTAATTCGAACCCTGCAATGCAGAGAAGGACACAACAGCAGAAGTAACAAAAATATGTTTAATACAAAAGGCGCTCTCTGAGGAGAAGGTAAAAAAAAAGGTACCACAAGCACAACGCTAGGAAAAAAGGGTAACAAAAAATCACTGCAAGCAGAGGGCTACAGGAAACACACGATCAAAAAAGGCAAAACAGAAAACGCTGCCGAAAGTCGTGCAGGAAGTATGATACACTACGCGGAGTGGAAATAATACTCATGACGTAGGAGAAACACTAGTAAGCAATATAAATGGCTAGAGAAGAGGCAGGTGGTGCAGGTTGCGTGGAAGTCCCAAGGAACAATCTGGCGACGCGCAGGTCAGCATGCACTGCAGCGGAAAGCAGATAGGCGGCAGCAGGACGACAACACAGAACATGAGACATGTTCATTATTTTTATAGACAGACTTTCCAGGCTCTGTAATCTAGGCGCAATTTCTAGGTTTGATTGCTGCAGGATTAGTGTTCTGCTTTTTGCAGATGATGTGGTCATGATGGCTTCATCGAGCTGTGATCTTCAGCTCTCACTGGATCGGTTTGCTGTCGGATGTGAAATGGTTGGGATGAGAATCAGCACCTCCAAGTCAGAGTCCATGTTTGTCACCCGGAAAAAGGAAGAGTGCCATCTCCGGTTCGAGAATGAGATCCTGTGAGGGATGGATGGAACGCGAGATTGACAGGTAGATTGGTGCGGCTTCTGCAGTGATGCAGACTCTTCAGTCCGTTGTGGGGACGGGGTTCTGGAAGGAGCTGAGCCAAAAGGCAAAGCTCTCAATTTACCGGTCAATCTACGTTGCTATCTTTACCTGTGGTCATAAGCTTTGAGTAGTGACCGAAAGGACAAAACTGCAGTACAAGCGGCCCAAATGAGTTTCCTCCATAAGGTGGCTGGGCTCTCCATATCTCTCGTGGTTCGGTTCATTTTCGGAAGAGTAAGGGAACAAAATGTAAGACATAAAACTACTTAACTTTTGTGTTAAATTATGTTTAAAATGAAGCACTAAAGTCTGCAATCTACTGGCAGGTAGGTAATTCTCCGATAAATAAAATGTTCAAATAAAAACTAATTTTATAGGTATAACATACAGAAAAATCGGAGGATGTGAGGGCCACTTTCATACATTTTTTGCATGCTAAAAACAATCCAATGGTCAGTATACAGTATTATAAGCTATTTAAGCATTGTGTTGACAAAGGTGACAAAGCAAATTTGTGTATCATAATTTCCGGTGTATAAACCGCTACTTTTTTCTTAAATTTTGAACCCTGCATCTTATACAGTGGTGCGGCTAATTTATGGATAAGTTCTAATCTTGTGACATCTCCTTTATTTCAAGAAGCCAGTTTTGGGAAGCCAAACTTTTTACTTCAATAGCCCCAACAACTAAGCAGAAGTAATGCACTACACTGGTGGTGGGGATGTCATACAACTTCATGTCAAACTATCCGACCTGTCCCGTTAAGTCAGGGGCGGCCATTACGTCAATCGCGAGCTACCGGTAGATCGCCAAGGTAGTTTGGGTCAATCGCATAAACGTCACTTTGTAGTTGTCATATGACATCAGTCAGCTGACATTAAGCTCCCCTCCTGATTCGCGCTTGCTCCCTCGCAGCGTTTCAAGCTACACACGAAGATGCAACTTTCGTCTTAATTATTCTGATTATGGATGAATTAACTCAGCGGTAAGATGTCTATATCTATAACAAAATATCTATAACAAAAGTTATCTGTTCACTTGTCGCGGCTAGTTACGTAGTTACGTTTACTGGCTTTGCTTGGTGTCATGAACTCTACTACAGAAATCAGTGTTTTCTACACGTTCGCTTCTTAAACTATTATTTCATGATGAAATTAAAAATGTGCCCATTAGTGAAACCTTTTCAATATGTTGCCTTGACTTTGGCTGCATTGTCTTTTGCATAATCATTTTAAATTCTTGTATATGGGTAATGTTTGATAGCAAATGCTAACTAGATGTAATACATGAACTGTGTTCCCTAATGAACGTTACATAGCTAATTTGGCTGACATATTACCAGTACTCAGGTTATGTACACAACTATTTAGGAGTTATGTGTAATTATCTTTATTTCCATATTGAAGTGAATTATGATAGCAACTACTTTGATTACCTGTAAACTTTGAAAATGTGAATGTGAAATACTAATCATTAATATTTACAATAGAATTTCAGAGTTTGCTGGTTCCATTTTGTATATGTTATATGTTTTATAGAAAGAGGGAGATCATTTTAGACAGCACACATCCACAACACTCATTATTCACACTCCTACCGTCAGGCAGACGCTACAGGAGTTTGAAGTCCAGGACCACAAGGCTGGCAAACAGCTTTTACCCACAGGCCATCAGACTTCTCAACGATGCACTCACACACGCCGCACGTAACACACGCACACACTCATAACACTTTATTTATTTATTTATTTATTGGTATTAAGGTCTCTTCTGTTATTGTTGCTTAATTTATTGGTATTAATGTTTCTTTTATTCTTATTCATTTTCTGTGTTTTCTTTCTTTTTTTGGGAGAATGAACAGAACAAGAATTTCACTGCATAGCATAAATACCTGCTTTACTGTGCATATGACAGTAAAACTCTTGAACCTGAATCTTGAATTTTGACTTGTACTTGCATGCTGAGAAAGTGCGTGCACTCCGGATATACATGTATAACGTACATAAATACCTACTCATATATTTTTTTAAATAAATATAGTAAATATATATACTTTCTATATTTATAGTAGTAGGTAGATCTTTGGGACTTGGTCATTTTAAAAGTAGCTCGCAAGCTAAAAAAGTGTGAGCGCCCCTGCTTTAAGTAATGACCTCCTGCAATTTCCAGTGGGTTGACAAGCACGTCCTGCGTTTTTTCATAACTCATGATTAGCTCCTTGTCAAATAAAGAGGTGCCTGGTCCTCACGGACTCGCCACAATATGCCATTTTATGACGTGGACATGTTTATAGTTTATAGTTTATAGTCCGGTGCGGCTTATATTTTTCTGTAAATTTAGTGGGTGCGGCTTATACACCGGAATTTGTGGTAATATCTAATAATATATCTCATGAATAATTTTATTTTTACGATGGGCCAATTAAAAAACAAGCTGCCGGCTAAAAATGGCCCCTGAGCCACACTTTGAACACCCCTGGTTTACAGGGTTTCTTTTCAGGAAAGTGCAAGTGCAACAGTAACAGTTTGAACTATTATTTTGTTTATTTATATATTTTTTTCCTTATTGGCTGAAGTGCAGCATTAATAGTTCCAGCTTGTAGCATCTTTCTCGATCTCTACTGAACAATGCCAGCACACTGCTGTCATCTTATTCACCCGTCTTTGTTTGATTTTGCATTTCACCCGGAGGCGAAGAGGACGGAGCCAGAAGGCTCCTGCAATGCAGGAGGAGATGATGGAAGAAGCTCCCTCACCTCTGGACTCTCCTTGGCACTATCGCTAGCCATAAAACACATTCGCCAAAGGCTGGGCTACACTGTCTTTGTCCACCAAGATCTTCGCTTCCACGCCAAAAACCACGCATTTTCACCCGCTTTTAGGCATGCTACTTCCTATCCCCCACTTGAAATGTGTGTGGGAAATTGGTATGCAGCTGTAACAAACCAAAGCCATACCGAAAAATATGAATACAAATGCTGTACGTATGTATGTACACGTATAAGTGTCAAACTCAAGGCCCGGGGGCCTGATGTGGCCCGCCGCATCATTTTATGTGGCCCGCAAAAGCTTGGGAATAATGTGTGTCAATAATGCACTTCATCTTTTTCCTTTTAAATGTATTTATTCTTTCATTTCGACTGAAAAATTGTACTGCATGCAGTTTTTCTAAACTTCAATATTATCTGTTTAGATATTCCAAGCATTTTTTGTTGTCAAAAATAAATCCCTGAACGTCTGCTTGTCACCTTGTTCACTTCACTTCTCAATTCAAAGCAAGTTATCCATCACTTTGTTAGTAAAAATATAATAATCAAATGCACGGCTCTTATTTTCTCTCATGCTCTTATTTTCTTCCACAAGGTTTCTGACATTTTCATCGGCCCCCATGATCATATCCATTTGCTCTGTTTGTGCTACAGTACGCTCTTGTATCCCATTCATCTCTTTCTTCAAGACATGTAATCATGTCAAATTTTTGTTCTCGAGTATATTTTCTGGGCCGGGAGGTGAGGAAGGTAGGGGAAACCTCTGCGTCCGCCAGACTGGCCCTATTTCTGATTTTGAATCCGTATTTCCAGGGCCAGTATCGTTTGGCTTTATGTTTGGCATTGTTGCTAGGCATCCGCTTTGAACTTCAGCAGTTAGCCAGTTAGCTTGACTTGCTAGCAGCACTTGTAACTAGTTCATTTCGAGGAATCTGTACCTCTCGCCTATCCAAGTTACAGTTGAGGGAGTCAGCAGCCAGTTGTGATCTTGTGTTCGTGAAGTGTAGTCTGGAAAGCACCACAGCAATTTCTAGTATCGCCAGCAGAGCTCTTGCCATGCACGTCCTCTCCAGTCCATTACTAATTTTATTAGTAATTACCTAGTTTTTGGGCCCCCTGGCAGTTAAGGAACCTACGAATTGTCCTGACTTTTCCCTTTTGTATGACACCCCTGGCCAATAGCACTCATTATAAATTCATTGCAAAACATATCAATAATCCATATGATCGGTATTGGACAGTTTCAGTCCTGGGTAATTGGTATCCAAATCGGCAGCGTAAAACCCGTATCGGAGTATCACTAATAGATAGCTAGATCCTTTGACACTCCTTTTCCTGCCACTACATGTGTGCCAGGATTACAGGGCCCATGTTGGTTGGTCTGTATTGATTTCTCAAGCTGTGAGATGACAAGTGTGGTCTCAGCTCACTGTGTTTGTATCTGATTTAATGCAAGCTGCTGTGTTTGGCCTCAAGGAGAGAGACAACATTGTGAAAGAGGTGGAAGACGATTGTTATCTGTGACACATGCATTTATACGCTATATTATCACTTCTGCAGAGGCCTATTGTTTGGTTTGGTGAAAGTGTCATGGTGAAGTCCCTTTTGGTGCACTGCTGAGCTGCCATAAGGGACTGCGGCGAATACTGAAAAGAAGGTGAGTTGGTTGAGGAAATGTGCCTGCAGATATAGCCTGGATCAGAAACTACCCCTATATAGTTATCAGTGGGTATTAAAGGTCCCATATTGTTCTATTTTCCAAACATTTTCAATCTCAGAGGTCCCACAATAGTGTAGTGGAAGTGTGTTGCCCAAAATCTAACTTAGAAAAAGGTGAAAGTGCTTTCAGTAAACCCTCCTGGGAACATGCCTTATTGCATGTGTGTGTGTATAACTTTAATGAGCTGTGTTTGTCCATGCCTGTCTCCAACAGAGTTTGTGGCTCCAAGAAGTACTATTGTGCACTTTTATTTTTTACAAATACACTGTAACTCTGCACTTGTTATAAAAGTATTGTATTATAGTACGCGGCTAGTTATGTAGTTACGTGACACTGGCATTATGCTGTATTATTCAATAAAGCAATTGTATAACGTACAACAATTTAACATTAATGAGTGGGACAGGAGGACACAAACATTAGCAACACTGGCATAGCTGTGTGATAAAAGGATATTTTGTTCATATATTAGCATGCTAATGATAAAAATTACATAATACACTGTATGTAGTATACAATGTGTGCATGGTATATATTGGGGGTGTAACGGTACACAAAAATGTAATTTCGGTTTGGTTCAGTTTCTTGAAGTGCTCGGTTCGGTTAATTTTCAGTACAAAAAAGGCAGAAAAGAATGACTTAAAATGCTTTTATTTTTAAAAATGCAAACAGAACTTTTTTAAATAAATAAAAGCAACCCATTTGGGTGATATTTCAAATAAATTCAACTCTGAGTTTTTTAAAACAGAAAAATAATAATAAAATAAAGTGTTGTATTTAAAGAATTGTTTAAACATTGTGGTGAAATGTAACGGACAGTTACAGTTAAATAACTCTGTTGCATGTGAAGTCCAACCATCTGTCGTAAGTGAAATAGCGGGCACGTGATAGCTTGTTGATCACATCACTTTTAGCTTTTTCATAAAGTGCTGGTATAACTTTCTGGCTAAAGTGAGGACGTGATGGTATTTCGTAGCGAGGTTCAAGAACTTTAATCATATACAGTCATGGAAAAAATGATTAGACCACCCTTGTTTCTTCAGTTTATTGATCCATTTTAATGCCTGGTACAACTAAAGGTATATTTGTTTGGACAAACTATTTAAGTCTTATGAGCTATTTTTGTTATCATTATTATATTTGTCCAAACAAAGGTACCTTTAGTTGTATCAGGCATTAAAAAATGAACTTGGTCTAATCATTTTTACCATGACTGTACTTAAAGCCAGCGCTCTCAACAACTGAATATGGACGTAATCTGGTGGCTATAAAAACTCCAATACCATGTGTTACTGCTTTGGCCCGGTCAGAGTTGCTTGCTAGAGGTTGTTTATATGCTGAAGTTATCGGTGTTTGCACTAAGCTGGTTTTCTTTCTTCTTCTAGATCAGGGGTCGGGAACCTTTTTGGCTAAGAGAGCCATAAAAGCCACATATTTTAAAATGTATTTCCGGGAGAGCCACATAATATTTTTTAACATTGAATACAACTAAATGTGGGCATTTTTAAGCAAGACCTCTAAAGTCTCTAAAGTTATTCTTTTTATTAACATTGTTATACTGAAGCTATCCAATAATAAATAAAATACTTCTTACCATTAATGCGACTTCTGGTGCAGCGTGGTTTTGCACCGTACTCCGTTATCTTTTTCTTTTCACCATCTTCTTCGTCAAAAGGGTCGGCTCTACAGAATTAGCTACTTCTTGACATCTCAATGATGCGCGTAGGCTACCGCATTATCCAGTCATAATCAAATTTTGGTGTCTGACCCGGAAAATATCGGAAGGACAGCTGGCACTGGCCACCCCACATTGAGGTAGAAAATGGATGGATGGACTAAAACGCATAAGAAAGTTTTATATTTTGAGCATTATTTTTAACACTGGGATTTCTGTAATGTACTTTAAAGGTGAGCGTACAAAAAAAAAACTAAAATACATTTTTATCGTGTTAAGACATGTTTGAGAGCCAGATGCAGTCATCAAAAGAGCCACATCTGGCTCCCGAGCCATAGGTTCCCTACCCCTGTTCTAGATGTAACATTCACTGCCGGATGATGCTGTTTTAAGTGTGCTAACAATTTCATTCTCCATTTCTTTTCTTGTTTTTAATTTATATTGTTAATTAGGTATACTTTATTTCCTTCTTTGACTTTCACTTTCTGTTTTAAAGCAGCCTGTTGTGGCACTTTCTAGCCAATGGTAAGATGCTGTTGCTATGTATAGTGGTGTGAAAAAGTGTTTGCCCCCTTCCTGATTTCTTATTTTTTGCAGTGTTGGCCCCACTTAAATGTTTCAGATCATCAAGGTTTTGGTCTTGTTGGCCATGCAGGCCATTTTTGCCCAGTGTCTTTCTTATGGTAGAGTCATGAACACTGACCTTAACTGAGGCAAGTGAGGCCTGCAGTTCTTTGGATGTTGTTTGTAACCTCTTGGATGAGTCGTTGCTACGCTCTTGGGGTAATTTTGGTTGGGAAGGTTCACCACTGTTCCCACTGTTCGCCATTTGTGGATAATGGCTCTCACTGTGGCTCGCTGGAGTCCTAAAGCTTTAGAAATGGCTTTAGAACCTTTTCCAGACTGATAGATCTCTGTAATCTCAGTTATGTTTTAACGGGGGCGAGGGGGCGATCACTTTTTCACACAAGGCCATGTAGGTTTGGATTTCTTTTATCTCTTAATACTAAAAAGTTTCATTTACAGACTGCATTTTGTGTCCAGTTGTGTTGTCATTGACTAATATTTAAATTTGTTTGATGATCTGAAACATTCAAGTGTGACAAACATGCAAAAAAACTAAGAAATCAGGAAGGGGGCAAATACTTTTTCACACTATTGTACATAGCAACAGCATCTTATCATTGGCTGGACAGTGTTCGTTATTGTGTTACACTGTATGTTGTTACTGCTTGTTGTCACCTGTCAGTCACTGAGTAGCAATGCAAAATGGTACACAATAAATTGTTATGTGTTTATTTCATTTACAGTTCAGGTTGGAATGTATTTTTGCGCTGCATTGATTTGCTGTGCGCTGAGAACACGAGAGGAGTGCGCAATTGTGCATGCATGCAGCTTAGAGGGAACATTGCTGTTTTCTACTGACCTACGTATCTGGCCTTCAGTTCTGACGACAGAATTAGAAAGTTTCTGCTTGGCAGAGGAGCAAATAAGGTAGAACCATGGACAATACAAGGTAGCACCACAGCGTCGGCCCGCCCAGGGTGCTGTTGAAGTTACAACCGTCACTGCCTGGTAGTCCTCATTGTGAGCAGAATTCCCCCAAACAACACAATGCTAGCTGCAGCAGTGAGTCTATATCATTTTGCCTCTTCTCCAGCAGAATAACAGATTTGTGTCTGCAGCTGTGTGTTGGACAGACAGCACGCTACTTCCACAATCAATGTCCTTCCCCTCCCACTCAAGCACATGACACGCACCTCGTGATGGCAAGCAAATAGCACAGACACAAGGTGCGTTGGGCGCAAATTACGGAATCTCTGCATGGACACATAGACAGCAGCCGCTTTAAGCATAGCAAGCTAACTAGTTGCCATCCATCCATCCATTTTCTATGCTGCTTGTCCTCACTAGGGACGCAGGAACTAGTTAGCCCCCGATTTATTTATTCTAAACTAAAGAAAGGGTTTGAAACTGAGTGGGGAAGAAGGACAGAGCACGAAGCAAAAAACGTACCACTTCACACAGAATGGGTGAGAACTTTATTTCACTCTGCATCCTTGGCTGACTCCATGCAGTGCAAGTTGATGTAATGTAAGGTAATGTCTCATCAATGTATAATTATTGACGCCCAGTGACCAGTGGAGAATAGTACATATGACTTGTCTTTCAATATTTTTGACTATTAATAGGCCATAGTCAACCATGAAACTGCCATTATTTATCAATTAATTAATTTTTTAAAAAACACAATAGAGTGAGGGAGTGATGTTTGAACTGCAATGTAGCGAGGAATAACTGTACTAAAAGTTTGGTTTAAAGAAATAGGCTTGACAATATTTTCTCATGTGCCCTTGCTTTGGTAGACAAATCCCTGACTCTGTGTGACTGCTTAGCTTGGATCTAAGCTCATTCTTTAGGGCAGCTGACACAAAAACGTGTCAGATAACATTACCACATGCGTCTGTTGCCGCACCAACCTGACTTTGTTCACGGATCTAACAGAGCAGAGTAGTCCTTAAGGATTTTGTGCATTAGTGCAAATATGAAGCAGTATGATTGTCACTTCACTGACTGTCCATTGTGTACATTTTCCAAGAGTAGAGGATCCATGATGTTTTTCATCATACCTGTATACCAAAAACAAACACCCATCCTTCCCTCCAGCTATTAATCCACCTTTCAGTGCATGTCACATTTCATTGTTTTCAGCTGTCTTCCTGTCTGATCCATGTTGTCTCTTGAAAGATGTATGTGGATTCCTGGCAGCTGGTTCTTTCCAATTTTCTGACCAACACGCCATGATTCCATGCATGATTGGCTCGGGAAGCTTTCTCTGAAGCTTCCATGTATCAGTTTAAACAACATAGGCCACATCTATTAGGATATTTTTCCTCTTTCTTCTCCTCTCTGGGAGAGCTGCTGAGGTAGAAGGTGAAGTGAGGAGGTGGCGGCAGCTTCTCCCCCTGCGTTTGTGTCCATCATGTGTCAAGTTTGGCTGTGTCTCCAGCTCCTGCAGTCTCTATTTCATCACTGAAGATCAGTGTCCCTCAGAGGCAGGAGGTGTACTTTCCTCTGCATCTGTGTTTCGATTCAGCTCAGCATCCCCGGTGCCCAGCTCTCACCTTCGTGACACCAGCTCCTCAGCAGACACCTCCCCCCTGCACGGCCTCAGCTGGTGGACAGGCAGCTGTCCATGCAGATAAAGCAGGAGAGGACACACACTGTACTCTGAGTTAACATCACTGCCTGCTTTTCTAACACCTTTGCAATGGCAAGCTCTGTGATTTAGCCACTTCTCATAGAGGGATCACACGCTAACTTAAAAAAAAAAAAAGAGAGCGAGAAATGCAATTGTGACAGGTAATGTTCTTCTCGACTCATCATCGGTAGTATTGACAACATTGGATGTTTTTAATCACATTTAATTAAATGAATAACCATACGAGTGAAATTAATTATTGATTTGAAAAAGAGAGGTGAACTAACTGCATGTAAAGTATCTAAATCAATGTTTGTCTTTCTACCGCCATTAAAAACATTTAGAAATAAATATAGAAATGTACTGTGTGAAAGTATAACGGTGGTCACCAGTTACTCTTATATACTAAAGTGAAATTACTTCCAGTTTCCAAGTTAATAAATTAATTCCAGGTTCCAACCATCGCATCGTAAAACTTTCACCCCCGGTTTGAAAAGCAGCATTTTCATTCATTTTCAACTGTCACACTAGTGTAAAGATAAGAAGCCATTTAAAACTCGATAAAATTTAAATAAAGTAAAGCTACTCTCTCTCTAGCAATACATCTCTGCATATGTATTGCTGGAATAAAAAAAATAATAATAAAAATAGAAAAAAAGGAATTAAATACTGTGTTGTATGGTTCTGTTGGCAAGAAGTTTTTTTTTTTTTAAGTTAACTCATTTCTATTTCTGGGTCTATGGTTATCCTCATAATTTCTCTCTTTGCCATGCACACTGAGTTGAAGTATCACAAGATTTGCTAACGCCTTGCATACCGTTACATGATGAATATTCATTCTTTCCAGAAAGTGTTGGTTAAAATTCAAAGAGATTGACTTTTGGGGCATTCAACTTTGGATGATCCACTGTGCAGTACTACACCTAAGGCTATGATGTTCGTTAATACATCACAACATATCATAGCAATCCACCGATGCCATGTAAAAATGCCTCCGAGCATGTAATCACAGCAATCTGATTGGACAGTTGGTGTTTTGAGATCACATCATGACATCAGTGCATTTCTGTCCTTGAGATCATCGTTGATATTTTGACACAAGTCCAATATTTTGGTCAGTGTTATAATACACACATGCCACAAAACACAGCTCTATAAACCAGGATTATGTTTCACCAATTCTTGTGTCCATATGTATTACGTTATTTCATATTGTATCTTTCATTTTTGTTTGCTCATGGCAAACATTCGAGACAAATCGACTGTCAACACTGTAAACTGTAAAAACCATGAGAAGTCAAACCCGTCTGGTTACCACGGAAAAGAACATTTCAGTCACGGGGGCCCAAAGCTGGCCAGAGGTTGATGAAGACAAATGTGCAAACACATGTTGGCAGAATTGCTTTTTGGTTGAGTGTGATCGGCTACGCTCAGCAAGGCGGAACCAGGACTTGTGATTTATAGTTTTTTGAGCTGCCCGTGGACCACCACTGTCTGCTGCCTCCCACGACTGCCATTACCATGGGTGTCCATTAGAATCTCTCCTACAGAGAGTAGCAGTAGGAGGAGGAGAGCAGAGGGAAGGAGGCGAGATGAATGAGACGAGACAAGACGAGAGATAGTCTTGTTATTCAAACAGCGTGGTCTACAAAAGCATGATACAGGTATAAAGGAGGAGAGAAGGCTAAAAAGACACTGCAGATGATATGATAAAGGTCAAAAAGAACCATTGTAAAAGGTTGAGGGCTCGGAAGAATAAGGACAGAAAAGGGTTTCTTCCCATAGGTCATGTGTGACTTCATCTGGAAGCCTTGAACCACACCAATATGCTTTCATGATAACAAAAACACAATAATATTTATAGTAATTATTACAATAATTAATACTGTACAAATTGATGGTGGTAAAAAATGCTAAGTATTGTCTTCATTTTGGTGTTTGGTGAAGTTTATACAAGCACTCCACACAACTTTGAACAATAATGGTAGCACTGTTGCTGGTCCTGGCTGGTCCACCAGACCTCTGAGGTAGTAAAGTGATACTATTGTGATTGTTATAACCAGTGTACCATCAAAATGCACCTGAAGCTGTTGCTGCAAAGTGTAGCTACAGTATTGCATAGTGTTGCTTTAATGCAATTAGCTAATGATTTGCTTTATTTTGTGGCTTCCGCTGTGAATCACAACATATTCAAAGTAACTGTTCATAACCAGTCCTCCTCGCCTCCTCAGTATCAATGAAAAAGTCTCTTTGCACTCAGGTCTGCACTTTATTTTGCTTTACCCGGAGCCTTATAGCATCTCCTAGTGGCAGACGGCATGCTGCATGAATAATTTTATTCAATCAATATTTTCATGGGCCTAAAAAAAATTGAAAACTTGAGCTTGTTTGTTGGGTTGCTTTGCAGTGTCATATGTTTCCACTCAGTGACTTGCTTTTAATTACATTTTTAGTGGGCATTGTTTGGAACATTTTAGACTTAAATAGAATGTTTGTTCTTCATTCAAATCTATAGAAAATGAAGCTGAAGTTGAAATAAAACAAAAACACCTACATCATAAAATTACCCTTATTTAACTACACACACTGTGTAGGGTTAGAGTTAGGGGTTAGGGTTAGAAGGGTTAGGGTTTAGGTTTAGGTTTAGGTTTAGGTTAGGGTTAGCGTTAGGGTTAGAGTTAGGAGGTTAAGGTTTAGGGTTAGGTTTAGGGGTTAGGGTTAGTGGGGGGTTAGTGTGGGTTAGGGTTAGGGTTTAGGGTTAAGGTTACACATACAGTAATGTTACAATGTAAAGTTTAAAGATACAGTATATATTAGTTTTAGCATTGATGTGGTAGTTCTAACTGGATAACCGAAGGGTCACATGGATGATTGAGGTGAGACAGAGTGGAGCTTGTGATTCCACATGGATATCCTGCCTTATTAGAGAAATAACCATGCCTTCAATTGATCTCTGTGACCACCAGCTCAAGGGGTTCAGAATGAATTTTCCAGCCATTGATTCCTGTGGCTTATTAAAGGAATGAGTATCTCACTATGCAGAAAAAAATATGAAACAGGATTACAGGAAAGAGCAGTATTGACTGGGTCAAGGAGTCAGACTTATACTTCAAATTCCACCAGAGTAGCCAGATTTCATATGCAATGTTGGCTTAAATTTATGGGAAAATATACTGATGAGTTACAAACTCCTTTGCCATGTGGTATAATGACGTCATGTAATAATGAACAACTTTCAGTTCAACAAAGAAAGTGAAAAGAAAACACTGATGTCATCTATCTGATTTATCCAAATATTTCTACACCATTTTAAAAAATGTATGTATTTTAAACACAGTTTCACCAAGTCTTACTTGTTTTTAATGTAAGTTGTCCAGATAACATAATGTGGCATGTCAGTGCGCGCCACACCTGTTAGGTGATTAGTGGGCAGCACCGAACATGACCCATAACAGCTGATGGGTGGCCAGCGTACACCCTTTTCCATGACTTGGCATGGGGCGTTGGTGTGGTAATATTAAGCTGACCACATTACTTTGTGAAAGTACGTTGGTGTGCCTGGGCGCTTTGCTGTGGCGTGTCGTGAGTCCGGAACGCTGGTTCCAGGGTAAGCTTGCTCGTTGTTTTGACTTCAATTGGGGCTTTATGCCAAGGCTGACAAAAAGTATTGCTTCTGAAAATTCCGAGTTGTTGTTGGGAGCAGCCGGTGATCTCTTCCGGCTCTCCCCTTCCTCCCGCTCTCTGTGAGCGCATGCTGTCACTGGCTGGTAAGATGCACCATGAATAGCTTTTTTTAAATTACAGTATGAAAGACTGGTGTCCTCCTCTATAGGCACAAAACTGCAGCCACTACAAAGGCTGCTGCCCAAAAGTGCCGTTGCTTTGTCGGCATTTGTAAACTTTGCACAACCAAACTTCCTCTTCTCCCCTGAGCGTGTGGCAGACTCGTGCAGCAGACTGTAGCGCCTGGGTGCTGAGTACAGGAGCGCTCCTTAACAGAACATGGGCTCCATCTACGGGTGAGATTGGGCAAGCACTTTAGTTTTAGCTTATTTTTAATACAGGTTGCCAATACGGTTAGTATGATTCAGTTGTTTCCTTTCTGTTTTGTATTATTTTGTATTGTTATTAAGTTTTGTTGTGTTTGTTGTATTGATTTACTAGTCATTGTATTCCATTGCTGGAGTGTATTTTATTCTCTTTATTTTATCGGCCTATGGTGTTTTACTATTTTTACTATTGTTTTACTACTAGCAATGTAGTTTTTTTTATACAGCCTCAGTTTCTGTGGTGTCCGGCATCGATGCGGCCTTAATCTGAATTTGTCAGGATTCTGGGGGCCCGTTCCTCCCCAGGGGCGTTGTCGTTGTTTGCTTCCTTTAAATTCATTTGATAAACTGCCGGCCCTCTGGACACAACAATAAGCATCCCTCTTTTTTCAAGAGTTGGTCATATGTAGTAAAGTAGCACAACAGCCATTGTGAGTATTTTGCTTCACAGTAATTCTATGTAGTACTTCATTTGTATTTATTTGTGATTAATTTTTAGATTGCCTAATTATTAGGTATATGTGCCCTACGATTGGCTGGTGACCAGTCTTTCGGTCGAATTGAATGGAAAACCAAAGCTCTGAGAACCAGCTCCAAACCTGGCACAGTGGAAAAGGGGTAAAAGACAGCTGGGATAGGCTCCAGCTTAACCACGACCCTAGTGTGGCCAAGCAGTACAGAAAATGGATGGATGGCACGAAATATGCATGTTTTTCCCCCTGAATTTAATGATGCGAAGATGTGAATTTGTGACTTTTTGATAAAATGTAAAAATAATAAATATAATATAAAATATAAAAACTAAACTCTTGTGATTTTCTAGTGGCAATAGAAAAGTTTAAATGCATTTAATTCAAATCGTTTATGTATTTTACCCAGTTGGTGGCAGTGTCGACATATGTGACGACAAACCGGAAATACAAAGTAAAGGAATTGCAGCGCTGTCAAGCTAGCGTCTAAAGCGTTTTGTACAGTAAATACAGTTACTGTAGAAACGAGTTATAACTCTTTTGCTGCATTGTTTAAATATTTTTATTTTCAAGAGAGCAACTTCAGTTGAGTGTTATTTACCTTTTCTGTAGGGTTGCCTCTTGCCCGACCTGCAACTCGATATACAGTATCAATGCTAGCTTACCTGTTAAGAGCTGCTGTGGTAACTGCATACGTCGTGCAAATCTCTTAACTCGGTGAGGGAAAATGTCGTTTTGCAGGCAAACATCGTGGATTTGTCTTATTGGTGCTGCGGGGATCGTGGTTTTGCTGAATGCTGTTGTTGCTCAAGCAAAGGTAAATGATGCACTTGCTGGTCCTATCCCGGAAATAGACGTATTGTTGCTAAACCGTAACTAATACACATTTCGTGTATTTACATCGACTGCGTTTAGGAATATTCGTCGACGGGGTTATTTGTTTAAATAACTTTAAAGGTACAGGGGCTCAAAAGAAAATAATCTAACCTTCCAGTACCGTTTTGTAAACAACATTGTCTTCCCCAGTAATCCTATATACATTCATGTTCTTGTGGTTTTAATTTTCTTTGGTATGGACATTATATACAGTACTCAGTTTGTGTTTTACCATAGAGAGCAAATTGTCTTAATTGTGTTTTATTTATGGTGTCAAATAACAGAGCTTTGAAGACGTGCGCTGCAAGTGCATCTGCCCGCCTTACAGAAACATCACTGGCCACATCTATAACAGAAATGTCTCCCAGAAAGATTGGTAGGAGCAAACTCAATTTGTTTTTCAACTTAATGGGGATGCATCATCTTAAAGTCTGCCATCTTTAATAGCATCTGCCTTCATGTGGTGGATCCCATGCCGGTACCCGGCCATGACGTGGAAGCTTACTGTTTGCTGTGTGAGTGCAAGTACGAGGAGCGAAGCAGCAATACCATCAAGGTAGCGACTTCCTAATTGGAGCTCAAGTAGCATCAGTATTTAATTTTTTATCTTGTTAAAGTAAAATTGGATATATCTTGTTTTGGTTGCAGGTGACAATCATCCTCTACCTGTCTGTTGTGGGTGCACTCTTACTCTACATGCTCTTTCTCCTTCTGGTTGATCCTCTCATCCGCAAGCATGATTCTTACACCCAGCCTCTGCACAACGAGGAGGACTCTGAAGTATGTAGTATATGTGTGTTTCTTCTATTTCCGATTACTCCACTTCTGCAAATGACCACTTGTTGTCTGGTGCAGGAGATGCGTCCGCAGGTGGACAGCAGCCAGGTCAGAGGAAACACAGTGCTGGAGCGGGTTGAGGGTGCACAGCAGCGCTGGAAGAAGCAGGTGCAGGAACAGCGTAAGACTGTTTTTGACCGCCATAAGATGCTGAGTTAAACTGATGCTGAACCAGGGCTGGAGGATCTTCTCTAGGGTATTGTCACCAGCTGCACTTCCTACATTGCTCTGCACGCTTAGAATTACACCACAGTGCATTCTATACAGTCGTCCCTCGCTATATTGCTTCCTCACTATATTGCACTTAAAAAAAATAATAATAATAAATGATCGCTGTTTTGTGGTTGACTCTTGCCTATTATTAGTCAAAAAATATTGAAAGACAAGTTATATGTAGTATTTTGGTCACTAGGCAACAGTAATGCAATGAGACAGATTACATTAGATTACATTACCTTTCACACTGCATGGAGACTGGCTACAGAGCTAGCAGAACTTAGCTGACCTGCCATGGTGGGATCGAGTGGATAAAAAGGTTCTCCTCTCATTCCATGTAGAAGTAAGTTTTTGGCTTCGTTGTCCTTCTTCCCCACTCGGTTTGAAACACTTTAAGTTTAGAATAAGTAAATTGGAGAGGCTAACTAGTTAGCCTGGTGGCTTTCTATGCTAGTGACGGCCGTCTGTTATGTCCCTGCAGTGATCCTGTAGCCTGCGCAATGTGATGTAAACACAGAATAATAAGAGTGTAAAAGTGACTATTAGGGTGTTATTTCATGTCTACAGAGCTCTAATAATGTCAAAACCCGTATTTACAAGTCAAACAAGTTTTCTCTTCCCCAACTACGAAACTATTTTGTTTATTAATATTGAATCCTATTTCGCTGATACTCACTTATCGTGGTTTGTTCTGGAAGCAATTAAACGTGTTAAATGAGGGATGACTGTAATGCAGTCCAGTACAGCTTATTAGTAATGCGATGATGATTATGCGTTTCTCTGCTGCTGCTTTGAGCGACAGGGTGTAAAAGTTGTCTATTTGTCATTCCTAACTGGATCAGTCACAGAACTTTTAGATTGCACCTCTTTAAAGTATCAGCTCTGCGTACTCCAATGCTAAATGTAATCTTAATCATTTCAGCAGTTTGCATTGCAACAGACATAAAATGTTCTTGTGGAATGTTATTTTAATACTTTTAAGACTTCAGCTTCCTTGCGGCATTTTTGTTTTTGGTTGTATGCTAATTTACAAAATGAGTTTGTGGCTGGAAGCTGCCTCAGTGCAGATAAGCTTCATGTTTGTAAATGTTCAGTTTAAGTAGCAGTAGGGGTGTCCCGATACAACTTGTTCACTTCCTTTTTTTTTTTTTTGTCCTGTCCAGCCTTTGGAGCAAATAGAAGTGTTGATCTAGATGCCCTTACATACTAAACATATTTGCTCTGCCAGGGACAAGTGTAAAATACTATTCTACCGTTACATAGGTTTTATTTGACTTTATTTGATGTTTACTGTTGTGCGGATTTGGAGCGGCCAGACCGGAACAGGAGGGGATAGAGAAGAAGAGAAAATAAGACAGAGGGGGGAGTGCAGGGACAAAAGGGGGACAATACAGAGAGAGACAACAGCAACAAAGGCAACAACAATAACAGAACAACAGAAACAAACAACAGCAGTACATCAGCAAATGTCGGAAATGACGACCAAAAAGACCGTAATAGAAATAAAACAATATCAACAGCCACAGTGATAATACTTTGTTGACAGTTATACTTATTAGTGGTAACAGTAATCATGAAAATATTAACCATAATGATAAGATTGACAGTACCTGTTAGTAACCTTGTTGCCGTCGTCACCATCACTGTAATTAAAAACATGACAATACCATAATAAATCAGTGAGTTATGTGGGGAAGTACGCATGTACTATGAGCGTGTATATGTATGCTTTTTCACTTCTGATCGGATTCTGATATTGCAGCTTTGAATGTCGTCGGATATTGATATCGATCCAATATGAGCATGGATCATACACACTTTTATTACTTGTTTTGTAGTGTGTAATGTTAGACAAGGCTTGATCAAGTGATATTACTCACGCAGAGAATCATAGTCAGCAACTGTAGGTATGAGGAAAAACTGACCCATTTACACCTTGATGCATCTGGTGTATATTTTAGATGCAGGCCGCAAATTTTTTTTTGGCTTGTATCGGGTATCAGTATCGGATCGGGACAGCCCTGAGTAGCAGGGTTGGAAAACAGAATCTTGTGATTCTTGTTTACTGTTGCCAATAGTTTATTTATGATATACTGTATCTGTCGTTCATTGCTGTTTGTTATAACCTGTGCATATTTCCAGTCATAATGTATTGTAAGAATAGTGTTACGGTAGCCTTACTGAATGCTTGTTTTGTTTTTTTCTCTTTGTGGGGGTGTTACACTGAACTCCAGATCCACATTTGGTACTTACATGCGACTTAAATGCGACAAAATGAACACATGGTGGAGTCTACGATTACGCTTTAGTAGAGCGCATGTAAATTCACTGCCTTGTATTAAAACACGAACTGGTCCTGACGTGAAAGGACACAGCATCTTTTATCAACAGTGCAACATTCCTATGCAAAGGGAGAAAATGATAATGCAGCACTTTAATGAATCTCTTCCAGAAGAAGTTCTGAATGCTAAACACTGCTGTGCAATGTTCATGGCTAACTGTAAGTCACTGGAAATATAATTCATAAAAACTAAAACATTTGCAATAGTGTTTTCATTTTTCTGAAATTGTATTGTTGCCACCGTTTTGTATATATACTGTACTTATTTCACTGGAACTGTGCATGTCTGTACATTTATCTTGACGGCAAAATAAGACAAAAAATGGGTGCCTGCAAATTGTTGGTGTGTTTCTGCTTCAAACTAGTTTTGCCAGTTAACTGTTACTGAATATCAGCGCTAGAGGGCGACAAAGTACATGACTCAACCATCCTTAGCACATTATGCTGTATTATTCAATAAAGCAATTGTCGTCGGCTCTCCCCTTTAAAATGGCTTTATCTTGGCTTAAGCTATTACTTGTATTATGTGTCACTCATAAGTTTAGCTATTTCTATTGTCATTACCCTGATTTAGAATCAATGTTTGGTGCTGTCAGGTTGTATACACTGAAACAAAGTTAGCTGAGCACCAATTTGCTTGACTTGTAACTAAACATTTGTTTCTAATTTCTTTGGCAAAGTAATCTAAGAGACTTCCCTGCACTTGTATTATATGAAGTTAACTAAAGAGCCCAGCTCTAAATAGATATGTGTGGATACAATTTTTGGAAAGAAAGGTTTGAGATTCTTAGCCGAGACAACTTTTTGGCGGGTTAAGGGAAGTGCTTTGAGTCTTTAAGGGTCTGTGTTAAAAGTCAGGGCATGTCAGAGGTAGTGCTGTTGATACTTCACCAAGATGGTCGTACCCTCTCCTACCCAGCCCCAACACACCCGTTCAATGTCCTCTCCTCCCTTCTTACACATTCTACACCCCAAACCGTTTTTACCAACCCCAAGCATGGCTTGCCACTGGTGCACAGTCTAAAATTAAACTAGAGCAGGGCCAACTGCGCTTCCAGCCACTTGGCCTGCATAGGTTTTCCTGTCAGAGGTCCTCAAGCAGGAGGAGAGTCCCGAGGCTTTGCTGGAGGGACACAGAGGAGCGCGTACAAGGAGTAGCAGGTCTGAAACCTGGAGGTCCTCGTGACAAGGAGTTCCACTTAGCCCCGGGTTGGAATTTTACAGTCAGAGGACATATTTCTCCAGGATTAAAAGCTTCTGGAGGATTGAGGATGGCGACCAACTCCGAGGGCGTCAAGCCGGTCATCATGAATGAAGAGGAGCTGAAGAGGAAGCAGCGGGAGAAGCTGAAGAAGCTTCAGGCCACAGGGGGCAACCCCAGACCCGCAAGGTCCCTCTTCTTCTTCACTCTTAGAAACCCCTTCCGTAAGGCCTGCATCAACATTGTGGAGTGGAAGTATCCTTTATACTGTACACACAGCTCTTCTTGTGATTACATATATTAATCATATTTATTTAGTCGAAGAAATAGACAATGTGTAAGGTGCGCAGACTAGTATGCATCCTAAAGCTGTGATTAAGAGCGGCTCTATGCACAAATGATGTGAATGTGCTGGCCACATCTCACCAAATGTGTGTCAATTTGGTCTCTGAAGTGCAAAGACTTTTGTTATTTGTCTGGCAGCTTGTGTCAAAGTCAAGTCACCCCTCAGCATTTTGGGGATCACTTACTTGGCATGGGAAAAACAATGACTGGAATGGCTCTGTTCTTTTTTGATGAATGTGGAAATAATGCCTAAATGCTTCCACTCTGTGAGGCTCGCGGCACAAGCAGACAGTTGGCTGCTGAGTGATATTAAGAACCCTGCAGGGAGTTCCCTGCTTTTATTTTAGACCCATGCCCATTCTTGGCTTATACATGTTTTCCATCCAAAACAAGCTGACTGTAATTATTTTGAACATATTTAGATACATAGATTGTACACAAAAATCATCATTGTGGTAAACACTTTAAAATTCCCCTCTGCCTCTTTATTGACATTTGTCACCATTTGTGCTGAACCGAGTCATGGGCCGTTTTTATTGCACTAGTATAATCACATTGGTATCTCACTCTTGCTCCAGCTCTAGCACACAGTATCATGCGTAGGAGTAACGTTACATATCATTTAAACTACACTCATTTAAAAAGAGTGGGAGCAGATACAAGAACACAAAATTCAGCCAAAAAAATAACCCTGCTCATTCGAACACGTGTGTTTCATTGCTTTGGTCATATTCTGAGTCCCTGCAGCTGTCACGCTGCATCACAGTGAGACATGATGCTGATCTGGCAGGGGAATTCTCTCACAGAGCCCCCCAGTGGGGCGGGAATGAGGGAGCATGGCCGAGAATATTGCATGTACTCCGGAGTACTGATGCAGCACATTGACAAGCTGTTAAAGAGATGAAGTTCCACCTGGACATACAAGCAGGGAACACTGATTCCCATCACTTTACAGTAAGCGCAAAACAACTCAAAGCAGTATAGCAGTATAGATTTACTGTCCTCTGAAAAGAATACAAGACAATTATCTTAGTACTCACTTGTGTTGCCAGTTATTTAGACAATAATGCTTGTGTGTTGAGTCATTTTTAGTGTATATTTAGTGTTCATTAAAATGTCACCCGTCTCCACCACTCATCCAATTCAAATCAACAACATTTGATGTTGACCATGCAGTGGCACCATAATGTTTGACAGATGAACGCCATTTTGTCAACATCTAACAAAGACATGGTATATTAAGTGGCATGTGAGGCCCTTGACACCTGTAGCAAATATCATTTTTGTTATTTTTGAGGGGAAGAAGTCTAATTCCTATAACCTTTGATCAATAATCCTGAGCTTCCTCATCCAGAACCTTTGAGATCATAATTTTATTGACCATCTTTGCCAACTGTGTCGCTTTGGCCGTGTTTCTACCCATGCCTGAAGAAGACAGTAATAACACCAATTTAAGCTTGGTAAGTAAGAGTGATGCATCATCCGGGACTCCACTGTGAGTGAATCATGTCCTGAACTGAAGGGTGAGTGCAGTTGGGAAGCATTTTACTCAGGTTCATTGGCTTCTAGTCCTGAAAGACATTGAGTATACACTAACTTTAGTCCCATTCAAAAGCAATGAATGTATGAATTGAAATGAATTGAGCAACATTTTCATTTTGTGTGTATTTCATCCATCCATTCATTAACCAAATAAGAATAGGATACACAACCCTAGCCTATAAAGCTAACAATACTAAAGCTTGATCTCATACTGTTAATACAACAAAAACAAACACTTTCTCGTAACATCTCTCATCCAGTGTTGTTTATATTTCACGCCTGTTCAATAAGCTCTGTCTGACTCCCAGGATGTTTCCTGTTTGTGTCCAACTGATTATATTTCCACCTCACACTGTGCGTGTGTGTTTACACACTGCAGGTAGTTCATGCTCGTGTGCATGTTGCAAATATTAGATGTTGGCAGTGGTCTGTTATTGATGGAGCTCAGTACAACAGACTGTTATGTCCCATGGAAGCCTGGCGGCTAAGCACAAGTGTCAAGACATCGCACTGATTGCTCGCCGCCGCCACCACTATCTCAATGGATATCACAATACACAGACGACCTTACACAGTATTAGTCTTGGGTACATAACGGATTGACCCAATTGGCAAAAGTCAACGGATACCTTGTTACACGTCTGCTTCCCTCCAAATTCTCATTCCTCCGAGGTGAGCAATGTAACAGGAGCTGGCCGACTTCACCCTGTGGTTGCTTTTAGCTGATCTGCACACACAAACACCCAAATGACTCAGGAGAAATATAAAGTAGAAACCCAGGAATATTAACCATGTACTATTTTTTTTCCAAGGGTGTCCACACTATTACTGAAAATCAAAGGATGCAAGGGCAGCTTTGATATTTTTATTTTTTTATTTTTTTAAACAGGCTAAAAAAACATTTACAGTACCTATATATACACTACAAAAGTTTTAGAACACCCCAATTTTTCCAATTATTTATTGAAATTCAAGTCGTTCAAGTTCAATGAATATTTTGAAATGGTACAAAGGTAAGTGGTGACGTGCCAGACGTTAACAAAAAGGTAAGGTTACCCAAAGCTGAAAAGTAATGTGTATTTCAGAATTATCCAAAAAGGCCTGTTTCAGGAATCACTAAATGGGTCAACAATTTAAAGCTTTTCTGCAGAAATGGAGGCAGTTTGTGCAACTAATCCCTACAGGTGTTTCAAGTTCTGGAGTTCTGATCTGAATAAACTAGTGTTCGGAACCCGCCGTGGTACCATACACTCGTGAACAGTTGAACAGCATTCCACCAAAGTAATTTGTTGCTACAAAAATGGTAAGAAAAAGGGGAACTAACAATGGAAAAGAGACAGACCATCTTAACACTTAAAAATATATTTTTTTCCTCCAGAGAAATTGGAGTGTTCTAAAACTTTTGAACAGGCTAAAGGTGCATTTGTGTGGACAAATATAATGATGATAACAAATATAGCTCATAAGAGTTGAATTTAAGAGCTGATATATAGCAACTTCCATGGTTTTCTGGATAATAACCAAAATCACTTAAGTTCTTACATGGATAGTTATACAGTATGTCACAAAAGTGAGTACACCCCTCACATTTCTGCAAATATTTTATTATATCTTTTCATGGGACACCACTGAAGAAATGAAACTTTGCTACAATGTAAAGTAGACATTGGACATTTTCACTTGGGGTGTATTCACTTTTGTTGCCTGCAGTTTAGACATTAAGGTCTGTGTATTGAGTTATTTTGAAGGGAACAGTAAATTTACACTGTTATACAAGCTGTACACTGACTACTTTACATTGTAGCAAAGTTTCATTTCTTCAGTGTTGTCCCATGAAAAGATATAATAAAATATTTGCAGAAATGTGAAGGGTGTACTCACTTTTGTGACATACTGTACCATCGTACTGTCAAAGAATGTTATATTTGTCCAAACAAGGGTACTTTAGTTGTATCAGGCATTCAAAATTATTTTTTTCCATGACTATATATAAATATATATATGTATATATATATAGAGAGAGAGAGAGAGTTATTAGTATCAACATTTCAGCTTTTCCTCTTAACATTGTGTTTTTTTTGTTTCATTTTATTCTTCAATGTGTTACAAGCCAATAAAAAAATGAACTGTGTTTACAAATGGCCCCCAGGCCGCATTTTGGATACCGCTGATTTTAAGGGGTGCTCTGCTTCAGTCCCAGTCCTAATATAAAGCATACAGCACCTTACAATGAGTATATTAATAAATAACATTACTTAATAAAGCAATATTTTTGGTAAAAGGGGTTTGACACCAAATGCCGACCATCTCATGTTTGGTTCATATTCAATGTAGGCAACGTTTTATCAAATCTAGGCAATACAGACCACAGTGCGACTAGATACTAAACTAACACAATAATAACATTGTCTCTAGAATGTGTCATTTATTAAAACCTGTTTATATTTTATGATTGTTTGTTTTGAAATGTACCAGTTTGCTGTGTGTTTTTCTGCAGGAAAGTCTGGAGTACATATTCTTGATCATCTTCACCTTAGAGTGCTTTCTGAAGATAGTGGCATACGGGTTTGTGTTCCACGAAGGTGCTTATTTACGAAACTGCTGGAACATATTGGATTTTGTCATCGTCTTCATGGGGTAAGAAGAACTATCATGAGAAACAAAACAACTGTTTGGTAAGAGAGCACTTACGGCCGATATCCTCCTCCAGTCTGGTCACCTTTGCCTTGGATACCATCAATACGATATCAGGTGTTCCACTTGAGAAAGGAGGAGGCTTTGACATGAAGGCACTGAGGGCCTTTAGGGTGCTGAGGCCCTTACGCCTTGTCTCTGGAGTCCCCAGTACGAGCCTGTTCTCTAATCCAAGCAAATTCATTAACTTGGATTCTACAGGAGCAAAAACATGCTCTTTGTTGTTTACATTTAGGCCTCCAGGTGGTGATGAACTCCATCCTCAAAGCCATGCTTCCTCTACTGCACATCGCCCTGCTGGTCTTCTTATTGGTCACCATCTATGCCATCATGGGACTGGAGCTCTTCAAGTGCAAAATGCATAAAACCTGCTATTACACGGGCACAAGTAAATGAAACATGCCTGGAATGTTTACTTAGCTGCATGGTGAATTAACAAATAATGTCTTCCTCTGTTTGGCACACAGACATCTATTCAACAGCAGAGGGGGAGATGCCAGCACCCTGTGCTCAGGCTGGCAATGGCCGTCGCTGCATCATTAACGGCTCGGAGTGTCGGCCGGGCTGGGAAGGTCCAAATAATGGCATCACCCACTTTGATAACATTGGTTTTGCCATGCTTACAGTCTATCAGTGTATCACCATGGAGGGATGGACTAAAGTTCTCTACTGGGTTGGTGACGGCTCATTTTATGTGTTTAATTTGCAAAGCCGCCCCTCCCTGCACGCAAAACACACCCTGTGCGTAGGGCCCCGTGATCCATAGGGGCGGGGGCATTTTGCGCAAGGGGGCACATTATTTGCAAATGCGCAAAGGATGCACATCCTATGCTGCAAGGCACCAGGTCAGCCCGAGGCAGGAGTGAAGAAAATCTGACATGAGCTCATTGCCACAATGATTGACAGCACCCAGAACAATAAATAATAAAATAAATAATAATAATAAATAATTTAGCTACTCACCTGTCAGTCCCTGGTGGTGTCATAGTACAGCTGCTACTTTTTTAGGCAGAGGGCATGGTTTTGATCCCAGCCACAAACAGTTTTTGGTGGGGGGTTCTGTTCATTTGTTATTTTGCACAAACAAATTATTTATTGAACAATTTCTTACCCATGAATTTGTATTACTCCAAAACATGCATCAAACTAACCTCAGGCTAAAGTCTAATAGTATAAAAATAGCTTTTAAGGTTCAGTTAGGTTCAGCTAGAGATGTAGTAACCACAGCTGCCCAGGGGGGGCCCAATGTGATTTGGAGGGGGTGGGGCTCCAAATAAAAATCTGCTTCGGGCTCCAGTTTGGCCAAGGGCGGCCCTGTTCATGTGTTGGTCACATGCAGATACTGTACTGTACTGAAAATATGAAATATACCTATATAAATTATATATATATATATATATATATATATACACATATATATACATACATATATATATATATATATACATGTATAATATATATCTGTATCTGTATCTGTCTTTTAGATCAACGACGCCATAGGAAATGAATGGCCTTGGGTCTATTTTGTTCCTCTAATTCTTCTGGGCTCCTTCTTTGTGCTCAATCTGGTTCTGGGCGTGCTCAGTGGGTACGGTAACTCAACTAACTAATTCTCATTCAATACTGCCCACATCGCTCATCTTGACGTTAAATATATTTTAAAAATGACTCTCCCTTGCTAAGAGAGTTTACCAAAGAACGAGAGAAGGCCAGGTCACGAGGAGAATTCCAAAAGTTGAGGGAGCGTCAACAACTGGATGAAGACCTTCACGGCTACATGGAGTGGATCACTCACGCTGAGGTCCTGGATGCTGATAGAGAGGGCAAAGGTCAGTGTTACAAGGCTGGTTGAAGGGTGCAAAATTGTCACAAACAAAGATTTAGCTGAAGAATTCAATATTATTTTAATCAAAAATACCTGGAAATTGAGAGTAATTGCTCTAAACTGTTTTGCATTCACACATAATAATAAATAGGTTTGTTTCATTTCGTTTGTTCCATCATGCGCAGACATTCATTCATGCAAACTAATGCATGACTGTTATTCTCTTGTCAGGTCTCCTACCTTTGACCAGTGGAGATTCTGACACCGACAGCCTGTTCGACCTGGAGGGCAAGAGTCGAGTGATCTACTATTAGTGAGTCTGCCCCTCTTTGTGCAACAGTAGCTTGTCTCTGTAACCAACATTATTTTTCTATCAAGTCGCCTGGCCCGTCGTTGGAACCGATTCTTCAGGATGAAGTGTTTGGTTTATGTGAAAACAAGAGCATTTTACTGGCTGGTGATGTTTCTCGTCCTCCTCAACACACTGACCATCGCGACAGAGTACCACCATCAACCCCTTTGGCTCACATCCCTTCAAGGTTCTGATAACGACCTCAGACATTTTACACAAATCAGTTTCATTCAAATGCTTTTCTCATCTCAACAGATGTGGCAAGCCGTGTCCTCCTGGTGCTCTTTGTCATTGAGATGTTTGTGAAGATGTACGCTTTGGGTCCCAGGGCATATTTCATGTCGCTCTTCAACCGTTTTGATTTCTTCGTGGTGATCTGCGGTATCCTGGAGATGATCATGCTGTCGGTGGGAGAGGTGACTCCTCTGGGTTTCTCTGTGCTCAGGTGTATTCGCCTTCTGAGGATCCTCAAAGTCACAAAGTGAGTCTTGTCGCCCAAACAAAAAAATATGTACCTGCCTAAAGTAATGCTGGACATAGCATTACAGCTTATCATAGCAATTCCTGCATATGCATATATGCCCCCCAGAGGCTGTGAACAGCTAGCAACCACTGTAATCTACTTGAACAGTTAGAAAACTATGAATGACATAATTGCTTTTCTGCCTTACTCACAGAATAAGTCCAAAAATGGAAAATAATAAATATGAATGAAAAAAGGAATAACTTATTTGTTAAGTTTGATCTATTGAGTAATGTCCCTTCAATTAATAGTAATAACATTAAAGTAACAGTGCATACCAAGTGAATAACAAAGTGACATGTTTATCTTCCTCTTGTCTAAACTCCACTGCAGGTATTGGACCTCTCTGAGTAACCTTGTAGCCTCACTCCTCAACTCTGTTCGCTCCATCGCATCCTTGCTCCTTCTCCTCTTCCTCTTTATCGTCATCTTCTCACTGCTAGGCATGCAGGTGTTTGGAGGGAAATTCAACTTTCCTGACCATAGGCCCAGGCGAAGCAACTTTGACAACTTCCCTCAGGCCCTCATTAGCGTGTTCCAGGTGAGATGTTTCCTCAAAGCTCATTGAATCGGACTTACTTGCTTAAAATCCATTGGTAGAAGCATGTTTGGATATACTGTACAAGCCTTCACTGTGTCCCAGATCTTAACAGGGGAGGAATGGACCGCCATTATGAACAATGGCATTATGGCCTACGGCGGACCAGTCTTCCCTGGCATCCTGGTTGCAATATACTTCATCGTCCTCTTTGTCTGCGGAAATTGTATCCTATCATAGAAAACTCCCGACAGGATCACAGTGAGATACTGCAATATATGCCAAGGTTTATGTTTTCCTGAGCTCCGTGCATCCAGACATTCTTCTCAATGTCTTCTTGGCCATCGCAGTCGACAACCTGGCAGAAGCTGAGAGTCTGACCTCAGCTCAGAAAGAGAAAGCGGAGGAGAAGATGAGGAGAAAGCTTCTACGGTAAATGAAAGAGCAAAAAAATATGAATGATAATCTGCACTGAATCAACATCTGAAACATCTGAACTTTTTTTCCTTGTGGCCTGGAGGTCCAAAATGCCTGACAAGACAGACGAGGAGAGAGAGAGAATCTCCAAGAAACTGGCAGAGCAGAGAGCCAAGATGGAAGGCATGCCAACCACAGCCAAGGTTCCGCTGCGTATCACACATTTGCCTTATGTTTTAGTCAAATTCACACTCACATGTGCTTCATCATTTCTCAACATTCTACTTTATCAGCTCAAAGTTGATGAGTTTGAGTCCAATGTCAATGAAGTCAAAGATCCCTTCCCTCCTGCAGACTTCCCAGGTAACTTCTTGTATTCTTTCATAATAACCTCCCACATGACATGTTTTTTATGCAGTTTACTAACAATTATTATTACCTCCGCCAAGGAGGTTATGTTTTTTGCCAGACTTTATCTGTTTGTTTGTGTTTAAAATAACTTGAAAGGTTTTTTCATCATAGGAAGACAACAAATGAAGCTATAAACAAGCAAAAACAACACCATTAAATATACTGTAGCCAAGACACTGTGGAATCTGGAGTGTGCCAACAGATTTGTTGTATCTTCAAAAGCTATGGAGTTAGATCCAGAAGAAAACCGCCATCACGCAAAATGCGATTTTTGTGAATAACTGCTGAACTAATGTTGGTATCATTATGAACCCATTTGCTAATGGTATGTTTTCGCAGCCAAGGAATCTAAATACAGTCATGGAAAATGACCACCCTTGTTTCTTCAGTTTATTGGTCCATTTTAATGCCTGGTACAACTAAAGGTACATTTGTGCAGACAAATATAATGATGATAACAAATATAGCTCAAGAGTTGAATTTAAGAGCTGATATCCAGCAACTTCCATGGGTTTCTTGATAATAACCAAAATCACTTAAGTTCTTACATGGATAGCTATAGCATTGTACTGCCAAAAAATGTAACTCTTACGAGCTATTTTTTCCAAACAAAGGTACCTTTAGTTGTATCAGGCATTAAAATAAACAGGAAACTGAAGAATCAAACGTGGTCTAATCATTTTTTTCATGACTGTATGTAGATAAAATAAATGTAGGACTACAGTGATATTTATAGTGTAAATCACAATATGGCACTCAGGTCTGTGCTCTCCGAGTGCTTTTCAAGTTACTGTATTAGACGGTCAAACCTTTTCTTTTCCACAAATTAGGTGATGATGAAGAGGAGGAGCCTGAAATCCCCATCAGCCCTCGGCCCCGACCCATGGCCGACCTGCAGTTGAAGGAGGAAGCTGTTCCATTGCCTGAAGCCAGTTCCTTTTTCATCTTTGGCCCACAAAACAAGTCAGCATTAGCCAAACTCCCAAATGCCTCTTTGTATACAATTGTCTCTTTGCTTACATTCTACTTGCTGGATTCCAGGTTCCGTAAACTGTGCTACAAGATTATCAACGCCTCCTCCTTCACTAATCTAATCCTCCTGTTCATTCTGCTGTCCTCCATCTCCCTGGCAGCGGAGGACCCCATTGATCCGAAATCATACAGAAACCAGGTGACAAGCTGTAGAAATGTTGATGCATGGTGTTACCATGGTGTCAGAGAAGGCCAAACAACATCCCTGATCATGTCTGCTTCTTGTCCTGCAGATCTTAGCCTATGCTGACATTGTCTTCACAACAGTGTTCACCATTGAGATTGTACTGAAGGTAACTGAAATTCCACATCCAGTATACATTGGTGGGAAGAAGTGTTTGCCCCTGTCCTGGTTTCTTTTTTTCTATGTTTGTCATACTTAAATGTTTCAGATCATCAAACAAATTAAAATATTAGTCAATGACAACGCAACTGAACACAACATGCAGAAAAAATCCAAACCTACATGGCCCTGTGTGAAAAAGTGATTGCACCCCCCTCGTTAAAACATAACTTAACTGAGATTAATTGAAATCTGTTAGTCTGGAAAAGGGTACAAAGCCATTTCTAAAGCTTTGGGACTCCAGTGAACCACAGTGAGAGCCATTATCCACAAATGGCGAAAACGTGGAACAGTGGTGAACCTTCCCTGGAGTGGCCGGCCAACCCAAATTACCCCAAGAGAGCAGCGACGACTCATCCAAAAGGTCACAAAAGACCACACAACAACATCCAAAAAACTGCAGGCCTCACTTGCCTCATTTAAGGTCAGTGTCCATGACTCCACCACAAGAAAGACACAAGGCAAAAACAGCCTGCATGGCAGAGTTCCAAGATGAAAAGCACTGCTGAACAAAAAAAAATGTCTCAATTTTGCCAGAATACATCTCGATGATCCCCAAGACCTTTAGTAAAATACTCTGTGTTCTGACAAGACAAAAGTTGAACTTTTTGGAATGTGTGTGTCCCATTACATCTGGCGTAAAAGTAATGGCTAATTTCAGAAAAAGAACATCATACCAACAGTAAAATATGGTGGTGGTATTGTGATGGTCTGGGGTTGGGGCTGCTTCAGGACCTGGAAGACTTGTTGTGATAAATGGAATCATGAATTCTGCTGTCTGCCAAAAAAATCCTGAAGGAGAATGTCTAGCCATCTGTTGGTGACCTCAAGCTGAAACCAACTTGGGTTCTGCAGCAGTTCAGCACTTATCGCAAACACTTGATTGCAGTTGTTGCTGCAATCAAGGTGGCGGTTTTTCAAATGTTTTTTCACACAGGGCCATGTAGGTTTTGATTTTTTTCCCCTTAATTGATTCAAGATTCAAGAGTTTTATTGTCATATGTGCAGTAAAACTGGTGGTTCTGCTGCTATGCAATAATACAATGTTTCATTTAAAACCTGCATGTTGTGTTCAGTTGTGTTGCCAGTGACTAATATTTAAATTTGTTTGATGATCTGAAACATTTAAGTGTGACAAACACGAAAAAAACAGAAATCTGGAAGGGGGCAAACACTTTTTCACACCACTATAAATGGTTGGAAGTATAGATAATTAACACAGACCAAAATCATGCAATATTTCACCATTATTAATTTGTTTTACTATATTTTCTAGCATTAAATGCAAAGTTTTGACTTATCTAAATAATAGATGACCGTTTATGGAGCGTTCATGCACGAGGGTTCCTTCTGTCGCAACTCCTTCAACATCCTGGATCTGATTGTGGTTGGAGTCTCCCTGCTCTCTATGGGAATGGAGTGAGATACATTTGGAATTGCCACATCAACCATTAACAGTTGCAGTTTTGTCCACCAGCTTGGGTATATCTAGACCTGCTTCTATCATGTGTTGCATACAGATCCAGTGCCATCTCTGTGGTGAAGATTCTCAGGGTGCTCAGAGTGCTAAGGCCACTCAGGGCAATCAATAGAGCCAAAGGCTTAAAGGTTTGTACATAGCTACATCGCACAAATGACTATTTTTTATTGTTCTTACATATTAACTTTATGACTTTATGTGCAGCATGTGGTCCAGTGTGTGTTTGTGGCCATCAAAACCATTGGCAACATTGTCCTGGTCACCATGCTGCTCAATTTCATGTTTGCCTGTATTGGAGTGCAACTTTTCAAGGTTGGTGACGCCACACACTAATGGTGAATATTTTGAATGATGAGAATTTTTCTCCTATTTATTTTACCATAGGGGAAATTATATAGCTGCACAGACCCGTCCAAAATTACAGAGGAGGAATGCCAGTAAGTCAAACTAAGAATGTATATCTGTATAGAGTAAATTTGCAATCACGTTCATCACCAACACTGCCTGTTACCTTATTTAAGGGGATTCTTCTTGAAGCACATAGAGAATTCTCTGCAGGACACGGTGGTGGCGAAACGAGAATGGCTCAACAATGACTTTAACTTTGACAATGTGCTCTATGGCATGCTGGCTCTCTTCACTGTCTCTACATTTGAGGGTTGGCCAAAGTAAGTGTTGATACTATATGTATCCATGTATATGTGTGTGACAGATATCACATATTGCTGAGAAAGAATGTGCTTGAGCATGATGGTGACATAGGAACTCCAACCTGTGGACTCAAATTGATCATCTCAACAACACAAACATGTTCCCAGACTCTTGTATAGAGCCATAGATTCAGACGAAGAAGACATGGGGCCGGTCTTCAACAACCGTGTGGATGTTTCCATCTTTTTCATCATCTACATCATCCTCATCGCCTTCTTCATGATGAACATCTTCGTGGGTTTCGTCATCGTCACCTTCCAGGAGCAAGGCGAGCAGGAGTACAAGAACTGTGAGCTGGACAAGAACCAGGTGCACAAAATCGTGACCATTTTGAGTGACGTAAACTATTAAAGAATAATGACTTACTTCTTAATGATGATAATATGTGTATTCTCCCTGCACCGTAGCGCCAATGTGTGCAATATGCCTTGAAAGCTCGACCCCTGAGGTGCTACATCCCCAAAAACCCATACCAGTACAGGGTCTGGTACATCGTCACCTCCTGCTACTTTGAGTACCTGATGTTCTTCCTCATCATGCTCAACACATTGTGTCTGGGGATGCAAGTAGGTCACATTGCATATTAGAAACAGAGACTGCTGGTAGACAACAATCAGTATCGTTGGAGTGTAAATATTTGTTTGCCGCAAGTTTGTCTTGGAACATTTAATTGATGTACTACTGTTTTTAGAAAATGGGACACAACAACTTTCCAGAATGATCTAATTAATTTGAAAGAAACATAAATGTAGGACGCTCCTCCTTTGTACTCATAAATTCATTTGCAATATTTTGCTGTGCATAGCAAACACAGCAAAATACTTAATCACAAACATGTTTTTGTTTGAGTAGCCGATTCTATTTTTAAAGTTTAAAGAAAGTTCATTGTTGTTTCGAAGTGTATTCAGCTACTCCAGTGATGTGCAGTGAGGTTCATGACTGGTGAGGCACTGGCTCCTTTGGAGTTTTGAAAAAATGTTAATACAGGTTGCTCATTAAGAAGATAAAAAGAAAAAAAGATTAAATAATTAATTAATACATGAATTAATTAATTAATTAATTGAATTCTGATCACCTTCTGTTGCTCTTGGATAAAAATTCTCCATCTTGACAGTCAAACTCATTCAATCATTCAGCAAAGAATAAAAATATCACTGGTGCATTTGACTTGTTAAAGCTAGCTCTAGCTGGTGCTGCTGTGAAAAAAAAACACTGGCTTTTCCTTGCTATGGGAAGGACAGCAGCGACAAGCACCTTCCAGCTCACACACGCCCCCGCCCCTTCAAGGGGAGGTGGACTATGTCAGCGTATGGCATTTCTCTGTGCTTCATTGTCCGATTAGCATGAACTGTGCTGTCAAACTTACATTAAAGACATCACACAGGCTGTAGAAAGTCATAGTGTACAGTATAATAAATGTTTTTGAAACCATTATATTGGCAACATGCTGACAAACAGAAATGGGCATGCGCCACCCACCATCCGGTGCATTCGGTCAAGTGCGCCAAGACGGTTGGCTCAGTGGAAGAGGAAATATGTGCCGCTGCCTCAGCTTTCTGCCCTGTATTTGATCAGTTAATGTGCAAATTCCGCGATTTCTTACTTATGACAATGTTTAAAAATGATTGGAAGGACACAGACAATACATTTATAACACAGTTCAATGGGCAAATATTAATATATGTTTTATGTTATTATTAATATTATTATTTTCATTTTGGGGCCGCATGGTGGCCTAGTAGTTACCTTGTTACCCTGCTAACCCTGCTCAAATTTTAAGTTCAAGGGAATTTGTACTTGACTGGGTATCTCTGAGCTGGAAATGAAAGTGGAAACCTCTAAGAAGTTGTACTCAGTGATTTAAATGAACAATCTTCACAGTATTTTCTTTCCTGTTATTTTTGCGGAACAGCACTGTAACCAGTCAGACCATGTGACCAAGCTGTCTGACACTCTCAACTTGATCTTCACTGTGCTCTTCACAGTGGAGATGATTCTCAAGCTCATGGCCTTCAAAGCAAAGGTAAACCTGTTCTGGGGAATGTGAGTCAACTGGAGTCTAGAGTTCTGCTTGTGTCAGTCGTGCATTGTCATCTGTCTGCACAGGGTTACTTTGGAGACCCGTGGAACGTGTTTGACTTCATCATTGTCATCGGTAGTGTTGTTGATGTCATCCTCAGTGAAGTGGACGTGAGTACACACAACACGGTCATCTAATACAATATTCATTTCAGGAGTTGAACATGAACTTCCCTGGCAGCAGTATGAATTTGGGCTTAAAATAACTGAATGTATGTATTCAATGCCCAGACACGTATAACCGTGGCCCAGAATGGTGCCAGCACAACTAGCTCACAGAACATGGTCAGTACTGTCATTGGCCGTTTCCAACCCCGCCACCACCACCATCTCTTCTCTCTTCTGTCGCCTCAACAGAAGCATCTTTGTCACCTGGTCACCAAACACTCCATTACTGCCACAGTTTTCTTCCATTTGGAATGCCTGTGTGTGCCGATTAAAGAGAGCACAGTGTTGATTTGAGTTTTTATGCCATAATTTCTCAGGCCACTTGCAGGTTGTCACCGCATTTTCCTCATCTTTTGCCCACAAACACACGCTGTTCAGCAGATTGAGACACTACATTGCTCCCTCTTTCTCGCTCTCCTTTCTCCTGCGCTTCTGTGTTTTGATGTTTTTTCTTCTCGACCACACTTTCCTCCGCACAATATCTCACTTCTCATCTGTTTATCATTCACAGACTGCCCTAGCTGCCAGTGGAGGACTGTACTGTCTCCAAGGCTGTGCTGTAAGTACCTCATTACGACTCTACTGCATTGTGTTGCACCGTTGCATCAGCATGCTATGTCAATGCCAGCATTCCACTACCTTCTCTACTTTGTACTGTGTCTTACAGTATATAGCCCCAATGTTGGTGTAAATACTGTAGATGTAAACAGTAGGGGTGTAACGGTACACTAAAGTTTAATTTTGTTTTTTTTTCAGTTTTGGTTCGGTTAATTTTCAGTACAAAAAAGAAAATGACTTAAAATGCTTTTATTTTAAAAAATGCTAACAGAACTTTTTAAAAATAAATAAAAGCAAGCCATTTGGGTGATACTTCAAATAAATTAGACTCTTGACTTTTTTTTTAATAGAAAAAAAAAAAAATAAACTGTTGTATTTAAACAATTGGTTAAACATTGTGACGAAATGTAACGGACAGTTACAGTTAAATAACTCTCTGTTGCACGTGAAGTCCAACTATCTGTCATAAGAGAAATAGACGACATCACTTTTAGCTTTTTCATAAAGTGCTGGTAAAACTTTTGAGCTAAAATGAGGATGTGATGGTATTTTGTAGCGAGGTTCAAGAACTTTAATCATATACAGTCATATACAGAAAAAAAATGATGAGACCACCCTTGTTTCTTCAGTTTATTGATCCATTTTAATGCCTGGTACAACTAAAGGTACATTTGTTTGGACAAATATAATGATGATAACAAATATAGCTCATATTTGTGCATGAGATAGTTTGCAGATGTTCCTCAAGCTGTGTTTGAGGTTGCTAAATTCTTGGAATTTTCAAATTGGAAAAATGTCCCGGGGAATACAGTTTGTGAGAATGTCTAGGAATGTCAAAATGTCTAATTTGTCTATAAAGGGAACTTAAAGGTTGTTTAATAAATATGTGGTAGCATAATCTTGGCTATTCGTGTATGCATGTGTAATCTTTTATGTATTATATATATATTTATAATATAAAGTCGGCCTGTGAGAAAACGCTACCACATGTTAGTTTGTTTCAAAAATATATCCCACATTTGCAGTCATTTTCTATTAATAATCATTCATTCTCATGGAAAATGTCCAACTTTCCCACATGATTATTCCCAAAATTCCTCAGCAAATTTTCCCATTTAAGGTTTCTACAAATGTACAGAAAATGTTTGCACCCCTAGCTGTGAGTGAATAAGACTTGAAATATGGAAGCTGTTGTTTGGTACAATGTGACACATTCATTCTAATTCTAACTCTAACCAAGCTATCGTAATGCATAACCCAATGCATTTGATCAATGTATGGTCCACTGTGTGGATATCATTATATTAACTCTAGAGCCTGAATGTATAACCATCTCTTCTACATTTTGCAGGACACGAATCCCTTGCAAGCAATCGCAGTAAGCAGCCACTTTTCTATCATCATTCCATATTGTTTGTGCCTCACACGTGTTTTTTTCATTAAATTATTCTGTGCTTGTCCCTAGGCCTCGGAAAATGCCTCAGTTTCTATCACGTTTTTCCGACTCTTCCGTGTCATGCGTCTGGTCAAGCTATTGAACCGTTCCGAGGGCATCCGTAACCTCCTGTGGACTTTCATCAAGTCCTTCCAGGTCTTTCTCATTGTGGACATTGTTGTTTTCAAGCTCCATAAACTGGCTAACTGGCTTGTCTTGTCTGGTGTCTTCAGGCTCTTCCTCACGTGGCTCTGCTCATTGTGATGCTCTTCTTCATCTATGCTGTCATTGGGATGCAGGTATGGTCTTAAGAGGACTTTTATCCAGCATCAACCCCTGGTCATGATCAGAATTTAAGTTAAGTGGCATAGTAACATCCTTTCAGATTTTCGGGAAGATAGCCTTAGTGGATGGCACCGAAATCAACCGCAACAATAACTTCCAGACATTCCCCCAGGCAGTTCTCATGTTGTTCCGGTGAGTTCTCAATCAAAGCTCATCAGTTACACAACTAAGCCAAGATCTCACTGTGTTTTTTGTATGCAGGTGTGCTACTGGAGAAGGTTGGGAGGAAGTCATGATGGCTTCTATGTACGGGAAGAAGTGTGACCCCAAGTCTGACTTCCTGCCTAGAGAGGAGTACACTTGTGGCTCCAACTTTGCCGTCTTCTACTTCCTCAGCTTCTACTGTCTCTGTGCCTTCTTGGTCAGCAATTTCCCACGACATTTGCAATTTACCTGTTGTTTCTGCAACATTTTTAATTCTATGTTACCCTCTCCTGCAGATCCTCAACCTGTTTGTTGCTGTCATCATGGACAATTTTGACTACCTGACACGTGATTGGTCCCTGCTTGGTCCACACCACCTGGATGAGTTTAAGAAGATCTGGGCTGAATATGACCCAGAAGCCACGTAAGCCAGAATACCTTATATACAGGTGTATCTCAATGACACTCTCTGGACAGTGCAGAGAGCAGAGCAGATAGCAGGAAGGAGACAGCGCATGAAGTTGTTCATTGCTCTGCGTGCATGATGTGAAAGCATCTATTTACCAGTGCTCATGTGAAACAGTTTCAAAATTTGACCATGCAAAATTATTTGTATTACCTGGAATAACTTATCAAATTAATTAACCAATGAATCAGGTTCAATATTTAAAGTTAATTCAATTAAAAATCTGTGTTTTTTTTAAGTGTGAAAGAGTAGGGGGTGCGTACAGTGGTGTGAAAAGTGTTTGTCTCCTTCCTGGTTTCATTTTTTTGCATATTTGTCACACTTAAATGTTTCAGATCATCAAAAATTTTTTTAAATAATAGTCAATGATAACACAACTGAATGCAAAAAGCAGTTTTTAAATGAAACTTTTTATTATTAAGGGAGAAAAAAAATCCAAACCTACATGGTCTTGTGTGAAATTGCCACCTAAACCTAATAACCGGTTGGGCCACTCGTAGCAGCAACAACTGCAGTCAAGTGTTTGTGATAACTTGCAATGAGTCTCTTAGAGCGCTGTGGAGGAAGTTTGGCCCACTCATCTTTGCAGAATTGTTGTAATTCAGCAACATTGGACGGTTTTCCAGCAGGAGCCGCATTTTTAAGGTCATGCCACAGCATCTCAATAGGATTCAGGTCAGGACTTTGACTAGCACACTCCTAGGTGGACTTACTGGTGTGTTTTGGATCATTGTCCGGCTGCAGAACCGGTTTGTTTCAGCTTGAGGTCATGAACAGATGGCCGGACATTCTTCTCCAGGATTTTTTGGGAGACATCAGAATTCATTGTTCCATTCATCACAGCAAGTCTTCCAGGTCCGGAAGCAGCAAAACAGCCCCAGACCATCACACTACCACCACCATATTTTACTCTTGGCATGATGTCCTTTTTTCTGAAATGTGGCATTAGACACATTTTCCAGAAAGTTAAACTTGAGTATTTTCCCAAAGGTCTTTGGGATCATCAAGATGTTTTCTGGCAAAATTGAGACAAGCTTTAATGTTCTTTTTGTTCAGCAGTGTTTTTTGTCTTGAAACTCTGCCAGGCAGGCCGATGTTAGAGTCATTAGAGTTATTGTTCATTTTGGACATTCAACACACTCACGCAGTACATTACAACAGGGAGACACTTTTGAACATCGGCAGGGTTCACCATGAACTTTCATTTAGCCTCTCAGACTTTGCCTTTCTTCTGCGCCGGGAGAACGCAGCAGCCTGCGGCCCCGGTGAGCTGAATACCCGGCGAGCAAAGCATCCGAGGCGTAAACGAGGCAAGCGAGCCGGCCTGCATGCTAGGCTAAAAGCTAGAGCGACTAGGCCACCGCTACCAAGCTTGCTGCTAGCCAACGTCCGCTCTCTTGAAAACAAGATGGACGAACTACGAGCAAGGATTACAGCTCAACGTGAGATCAGGGAATGCTGTGTCCTCACCTTCACAGAAACCTGGCTGACGGAGGATATACCGGACTCGGCGATCCAGTTGGAATCATTTGCTGCTTACCGGGGAGATCGGACTTTAGCGTCTGGTAAACACAGAGGTGGCGGCGTCTGTGTTTACGTAAACAAACGGTGGTGCACAGACGTACAGACGATGGAAAAGCACTGCTCGCAGGACATTGAGCTGCTGATGGTGAAATGCAGACCTTTTTATTTACCTCGTGAGTTTAGCGCTGTGTATTTAACTGCTGTTTACATCCCACCACGAGCTAACACTGCTAATGCACTAGGCCTCCTGCATGACATCATCGATAAACACGAGACCAAACACCCAGACGCTGTATTCATTATATCTGGCGATTTCAACCACTGTAACCTCAGGACTGTCCTCCCCAAATATTACCAGCATGTGAGCTTTCCCACAAGGGAAAATAACATCCTGGACCAAGTCTACTGCAACATGAAAGGTGCTTTGAAGGCTGTTCCAAGACCCCACTTTGGAAAGGCTGACCACATCTCTATATTCCTTTATCCAACGTACAGACAACTTCTCAAAAAAGCTCCCCCTGTAAGTACAGCAGTTAAAGTATGGAATGAAGAAACTGATCAAGTACTTCAGGACTGCTTTGGCTGCACAAACTGGGATGTGTTTAAAACTGCAGCGGGGAGGGAAGATTGTACTGTTGATTTGGATGAATATGCTTCTGCTGTTACTGGCTACATTAGCACATGTATAGAGACTGTTAGCACCACCAAGTATTACAGAAAATACCCTAACCAAAAACAGTGGATGAACTGTGATGTAAGGGCTAAGCTACGTGCTCGTTCGACTGCATTTGTCATGGGCACCGCTGATGACTACAAAAAGGCCAGATATGACCTGAGGAGGTCCATACGGGAGGCCAAAAGACAGTACAGACAGAAGCTGGAGGGCTACTATTCCACCTCAGACCCTCGGCGCATGTGGGCGGGGCTCCAGCACATCACAGACTATCGACAGCAGAGTAGCGTAGCCACGTCCAGCCAAACCACACTTCCAGATGAGCTGAACGAGTTCTATGCCCGCTTTGACACCCAAACTTCTGATGAGCAGAGAGGGTGGCTGAACCTGGGGAGCACACAGGACGCACCTCTCATGGTGACATCAGCTGATGTGCGCAGGGTTCTAAACAAAACAAACCCACGAAAAGCAGCAGGCCCAGACAACATCTCAGGACGTGCACTTCGGGTTTGCTCATCAGAGCTAGCTGATGTGCTTGCTGACATATTTAACCTGTCGCTTGCACAAGCATCTGTACCGACCTGCTTTAAGTCCACCACCATAGTGCCCGTACCCAAGAAGAGCAACGTGACCTGCTTGAATGACTATCGCCCTATAGCACTCACTCCTATTGTTATGAAGTGCTTTGAAAGAATAGTCATGACCCACATCAAAAAGAGCATCCCGGCGGCAACTGTGGACCCTCTACAGTTTGCATATCGCCAGAACCGGTCCACGGATGATGCAGTCAACACTGCCATCCACACAGCCCTTTCTCACCTACAGGGCCAGGACACATACGTCAGAATGCTATTTATAGACTATAGCTCCGCTTTTAATACAGTCAGCCCCCACAAACTCACAAATAAGCTCCTCACACTTGGCCTGTCTCCCTCCCTCTGTAACTGGGTGTTTAACTTTCTCACAGGCAGACCCCAGTCAGTCAGAGTCCACAACCGCACATCCAGCTCAAGAATTGTGAGCACTGGGACCCCACAGGGGTGTGTGCTGAGTCCACTCCTCTACACGCTCTTCACCTACGATTGCGTGGCCTCCCAGAACAACACCAGCATCATTAAATTTGCGGATGACACTACAGTCATCGGACTGATCACTGGTGGTGTTGAAACATCATACAGAAGAGAGGTGGCGGACCTCATAGCTTGGTGTCGTGATAACAATCTCCTTCTCAATACAGATAAGACTAAAGAGATGATCATCGACCCAAGAACAAGGGAAAAGGAGCCACATAGACCCCTGTTTATTGGTGAGACTGAGGTGGAGAGGGTGAAAACCTTCAAGTTCCTTGGCACACACATCAGCGAGGACCTCACCTGGTCTCACAACACCCAACAAATTCTGAAGAAGTCCCAAAGGAGACTGTACTTCCTGAGAAGACTGAGGAAATTTGGCATGTCCACCACAATCCTGAGTTGCTTCTACAGATGCACCATCGAAAGTGTCCTTACCGCCTCCATCACTGTTTGGTACGGTAACTGTACAACACGTGATAGGAAGGCACTCCAGCGGGTGATCAAGACCTCACAGAACATTGTTGGGGCAGCCCTCCCCTCACTGCAAGACATTTATACATCTAGAGTCCTACGCAGAACACACAACCTCATCAAGGACAGCACACATCCACAACACTCATTATTCACACTCCTGCCATCAGGCAGACGCTACAGGAGTTTGAAGTCCAGGACCACAAGGCTGGCAAACAGCTTTTACCCACAGGCCATCAGGCTTCTCAATGAAGCACTCAGACACGCCACACGCAACACACACTCATAGCACTTTATTTATTTATTTATTTATTTGTATTATTTACTTGCATTAATGTCTCTTCTGTTGTTGTTGCTTAATTTCTTGGTATTTATGTATATGTGTTTATGTTTCTTATGTTCTTATTCTTTCTTGTGTTTTTCTTTCTTTTCCTTGGGAGAATGAACAGAATAAGATTTTCATTGCATGGTATAACTGCTGTTTTACCATGCACATGACAATAAAACTCTCTTGAATCTTGAATCTCTTGAATGAACACGGACCTTAACGGGGGCAAGTGAGGCCTGCAGTTCTTTGGGGGTCTTTTGTGACATCTTGGATGAGTTGTAGCTGCACTCTTGGGGTAATTTTGGTTGGCTGGCCACTCCTGGGAAGGTTCACCACTGTTCCATGTTTTTGCCATTTGTGGGTAATGGCTCTCACTGTGGTTTGCTGGAGTCCCAAAGCTTTAGAAATGGCTTCATAACTTCTTCTACACTGATAATCTCAATTAATCTCAGTTATGCTTTCACAGAGTGGGCAATCACTTTTTCACACCGGGCCATGTAGGTTTGGATTTTTTTCTCCCATAATAATAAAAAGTTTCACTTAAAAACTGTGTTTAGTGTTCACTTGTGTTGTCATTGACTAAAATTTAAATTTGTTTGATGATCTGAAACATTTAAGTGTGATAAACATGCAAAAAAATAAGAAATCAAGAAGGGGGCAAATACTTTTTTTACACCACTGTAACTTCAGGTCAGATGTCTGAAGGGGTACACAACGGTGAAAAGTTTGGGAACCACTGCTATAGATTCACTGCACACAAAATGAAACATTTCAAGAATGTATTTCTTAATTTCTTTTTGATGATTATAGCTTGCAGCTAATAAAAACTCAAACTTCAGTAACATAAAATTTTTGAAATTGTCAAAAAAGTTGCACCTGAGATGCACCTGTATTTCAAGTCATACTTATTTGAGTCTAAATACTTACTTGTCTAAATAGCCTTTGTTTCTATGGCACTCGTTGGACTGAGAATTAAAAATGTTAGTTTTATCTGAGGTGTAGATGTATTTATTCATTCATTTATGATGGATTATTGTGGCAATCAACATTTTGATGCCATCACTTGCCCTTTAAAATGGTGTAGTTGAGTGTAACGTGTTTGTTTGATCTGACAGAGGGAGAATTAAACATCTAGATGTGGTGACGCTGCTACGACGCATCCAGCCTCCGCTGGGCTTTGGCAAGTTCTGTCCTCATCGAGCAGCTTGTAAGGTAACCTTGTGGATACAGTCAGTTAACGAATTTAGACAGTGAGACAAACCCAGACTGCCTTTTCAAAAATTGGACGTACAGCAAATTAAGAAAACCGAGGCTTCACCAAAAAAAAAAAAAAACAATTGCATGGTTAATGTAAAATTAATATTCTTGTTAGTTAATTAATCTTCTTGTAAGGATCCTGTTTGAATTTTTTTTTTCAACTTTAAAAGCAAGACCTAAATGAAGAAAGGTTATTCAAATATAAAAGGTTATTTCTTTTGTGCAAGTTCTGCTCAAGTTATATCTAATTATATTTTCTTTCCCTTTCACCCAATAATTGTCCAGTTATGATATTAATCATTGCTATTTGAATAAATAGGACTTATGTCTGTTGATAATTTGACTGTCCTTGTGCCTTTAGCGTTTAGTTGGCATGAACATGCCTCTCAACAGCGATGGCACCGTCACCTTCAATGCCACCCTCTTTGCTCTGGTCAGAACAGCACTCAAGATCAAGACAGAAGGTGGAGATCACCATCAGATTTCACTTGTTCTGTTCAGAGTAACGGTTTTATGTTGACATGAATATTTTCTTCTGACCAGGAAACTTCGAGCAGGCCAATGAGGAGCTCAGAGCTATCATAAAAACAATCTGGAAGCGCACAAGCATGAAGCTGTTGGACCAGGTCATCCCCCCAATAGGAGGTGAGTGCTCCAATGAAATTAGAGCCTCTTGACCTGTACGTACAAAGGCTCCGTTCATGCTTATCCTGCCTTGATTTTCAGATGACGAGGTCACCGTAGGAAAATTCTACGCCACTTTCTTGCTCCAGGATCATTTACGTAAGTTCCTGAAGCGTCAGGAAGAATACTACGGCTACCGGCCCACTAAGAAGAGTGCCTCGGGCCCCGAGATCCAAGTAAGTAGCCCTCTTAATGAATGTCTTCCTTCTTTTGTGATCTTCTATTTATTGTTCCTCTTTGTAAATCTCCAGGCAGGTCTGAGGAGTATCGAGGATGAGGCAGCTCCAGAAATGCATAGGGCCATTTCTGGAGACCTGCAGAATGAGGAAGAGATGGACAGAGCTATGGAGGACGCTGGAGAAGAGCATATTTACCAGGTCAGGAAGACTGTAACCTGACAAACATGGAGGGAAGTATCGAGAGAACAGGAAGTGAAAATGCAATGATTATGCTCATATCTTTCCAGCGTACACATGGCTTGTTTGGGAATCGCATGGAGTCATTCTCCGCTGAGAATGCCAACACGCAGTCCCCACATATGACCAACCAGAGGCCCCTCAAGTTCTTGGAAAACCACCCCGAGTCAGCACCTATCTCCTCTGTTGAGGATGCTATTGCAGACTTTTTCCCAACCACGACACCCAAAAACAACACTAACAACAACGCTTTTGCAGAGTAAGTGATACCCAACACAGTGTTTAAATGACACACGTAATTTAATGACATGTCTGGCGGATGGCGGCTTCTTGTCTTGTAGGTTTTCATTGGAAAGAGAAGGCAGTCCAGAAGAGTTGTATAATCCCAGTGAGGATGCAGAGCCAGGTACTGTCCACACATGGCGTGCTTGATGAATCCAGGTTGCATATGCTAATCACTACTTGGCTGCAACTAAATAAAGTCGTTTCATTTTTCAAATGGAATTTTTAGTTGCCGTAATTTCCGGTGTATAAGCCGCTTCTTTTTACCTAAACTTTGAACCCTGTGGCTTATACAGCAGTGCAGCTAATTTATCACCATGTTCTAACTTCGTGACGTCTCCTATCCTTCAGAACTACTACTAATCATTTAAATACTGTACCGCTTGTGAGTCAGTGAAGAAACGGTAGCTCCTTCTTTGGCAGGAGCCAATCCCAAGCTATAAGGAAACTCACGACAAGCTTGTCAACCCATCGTAAGTCGCAGGAGGTCATCATTAGTCAATGTAACAGTCTGACTCATGGTGTAAACTTACAAAGAACGCTAAAATCAACTGAACTGAACTGAAAACGTCAGAACTGGTCTCAGTCAAAGCTCTTCGTTCTGTTTTACACACTAGGCAGCGAGAACCGTATAAGCAATGCTTGTGTTTTTAATTGCTAATTGTTTGAAATGTATTGCCTGAAACGTTTATTTTTTATTTTTTGTTTATTATGATTTGTGCTGCTGAGCTCTTGGCCAGGTCGCCCTTGTAAATGAGATCCTCAATCTCAATCTGGTTAAATGAAGGTTACAAATAAATAAATAAATAACTAAACATCATCACACAGCAACTTAACACTCAGAAGGTATACCTAAGAAATATACGAGATAAATACCAATATGAATTTAAAATAAAAAAAACATATTGTGTGATTTTAGCGTTCTTTGTAAGGTGACACCGTGAGTCTGACTGTTGCATTGAGCAATGACCTCCTGCGATTTTCAATGGGTGGACGAGCTTGTTGTGAGTTTCTCATAGCTCATGATTGTCAAGAGCTGCCTGGTCCTCACGGACTCGTGTGCTCCACAATGTGTCTTTTATTGACGTGCACATGTGTGGCTTATATATGTACAAATCTGTTTTTCTACCTAAATATAGTGGATGTGGGTAAACACCGGTGCTCTCAAGTTTCTCTCATCAAATTGTCAATAAAAAACTAAAATTACAAGTGAGCAATCAGGACTACAGTACAGAACATTTCAGTTCAATTTCAGTTCAATTTTCAGAAATTGTATTACCAGCTAAGATAAGTTCAGAAAAAAAATATTTTTTAGCTCCCACAGAGTCTGCAAATAAGTTGCAGAAAGTCCGGTACTAAATAAGGGCTAATATCTAAGAAGGAGGTCTATGTTTACTTGCTGTTTACTGCACAAGACTGAATAAAATATCATTTCTCCATACCTAAGAGAACCTCCACTCCTGGAACTTCACAGTGAGAACAGACAGAACACAGGTAATATTTTCAAATAAATCACACAGTGGAAGCACAGTAGTACACTGTGGGCACCATTATTTGCCTAATTGTGTTTTCAACGTTCGGTTTAGGATTTTTGTTAGCGATGGGGTTAGGTTAGTTAGGGATTACAGTTTGTCTTAGACCCAGGGCTTTGGTTACTGATTGGGTTGGATTAAGTTTATGGGTCAGGGTAGAGTTAAGATTGGGGTTAAAGTTAGGATTGGAGCTAGGTTAGGGTTTTGGTTAGACGTGTGATTAGGATTTGGGTCAATGCTAAGGAGTTCGGACTGGGGTTTAAGAGTTAGAGTTGGGGTTAGGGTTTTGGTTAAGGTGTGAATTTTGTTTAGGGCTGGGGTATGCTTAGCGGTCAGAGTAGGTTTAGAGTTACAGTAAAGGTTAGATTTGGGGTTAGGCTTAAGAGGACAGAGGATTGCCATCTCTGAACAAAGATTAAGAGGAAAATGCACCGGCCTTCCTCTCGGACGGACCCCTCTCTTCATTTGCATTTTTGTGTTTTGTGATTGTTTTTTCACTTTTACATTTTTTATAAATAAAAAAAAAATTACTTCAACTCCAAAACACCTTCATCAAGCTTCCATCAGTTTTATTAAGTTACTATGTTTCGACATGGCCTTCTTTAGGTGGGAACACTGAAGAAAAAAAGAAAAAAACAAGACAAAGCAAGCAAAATTATTCGTTAACCTTTAAATAACGTGTCACTGTCGAAGGCAAAGAGAGAAAAGATTTTTAGGGTGAGGTGATGCTAGGGTAGGGCTATGGTTAGGTTTTGGTTATGATTATGGTTGTGGTAGGGTTAGAGATAAGGTTTGGGGTTATGGTTAGGTTTAGAGTTATGGTTAGAGTTGTGATTGGGTTTGGTGGTAAAATGGCCAAAATATTGTACTCACTTGCCTACACAGTGTATGTACACACAGTGTATGTGAAGCAAACTCTTATCTTAATTTGCAGTTCCCTTATGAGCCGAGGCTCAGTGACAGTCCAAATGGCAGCTCCCATAGTGCTGCTGACCAATTTGTCCAGGAGGTAAGATCATCCATTAACAATTAATTTACCTCTTTCAGATTAAAAATATCAATGTATATTGTGTGTTGTGACACAGGAGATGGTCGATGCCACACCACTAGAAGACATGGAGGGCGTAGCTCGCGCTCTCCTCAACCAACGGCCCCGCTGCGTGGCCCCTGTCAAAAAGAAACGCCCTGTCCCTGTGCCTCCTGGCACCCAGGCGGAGGCATCCAGGGAACCAGAGCGGCCAGATCCGGCCGTGAGGAGGAAGAGGCGTCCTGTTCCTACCGCTTCCTCTGCTCATGCCCAACATAGATCGGAGCTGCCTGAGGCTGACTACAATGTTTAGAGGTCACATGGACATGCAGACGTGGTTATCGCGGGATTTTTTTTTTAAAGGTGACTGAATCGTGATGGTCTGAAAGGCAGGTTTTATCAGGCTTAAAGTCAAATGTGGTTGAAACACATTGATGAGGCACGACGACGTCCTAAGTGGTATAATAGAGCTGATAAACCAGAAAATCAGTCCACTTGGTGGAACTGGAGAATAAATGATAGTATGTGGCCTTTGATCAAGAGACCTTTTCTGAATCAGTTTTTATGTTTTAATAGCTGATGTTTACAGAGTTTTCTCTTCTGGGTTTAATACTTGGTTCCCAGCAAATGTCAGAAAAAAACATTGCTGTATTTAACAACTTTCCTCAGCAAACTATGTGGTTGCTTTAGCCTGTATGGTAGGTAGGGAGTCACATTGCAACTTTTAACGTTTTCACTCTACCTTTGCAAGCTGTACCTTTGCAAAGGCGTTGAACTTAAGATGCGTTATAATGGAATTAGTGTCATAGCACACCGAAGCTAGCTTGGAAACTGGTTTCCGAAAGACATATTCACTTTCTGCAGAGCTGCAAAGCATTTCGTGTTTTTTTGCAACATGCAAAGATTTGTCTGCCCTTCAAATGACTGGAACTGTTTGAATATGTTCTCTACTATCAGCCTTTTGTGAAGGCAGTTTGGATTATGTTTGTAGCTCAAATTCCTTGCCTTCATTTTTCTTTATGGTTGATGGAATATTGGGTTTTTAAACCGCTGCAGTGGGTAATAAATCTTCCTTATCATTATATTCTGTGTTGTTTTCTTTTCAGAGTAAAATGAACATTAAAAAAAGTAATATTTCCACAGAGGTGGAAAGAGTACAAAAATATTGTATCGTAAGTAGGGCTGTCAAAGTCACGGAAATTTCCTTTAACAGCACTATTTTTTTGAAGAGCGATTAACATGCGCACGTCCTGTTTGAAACCTCGTCGGTATGCAGTGGTACTTTGTCCCAACTAATGAGTGTTTTTTTTAGATGCCAGCCGTCTCTGATTTTTTGAGCTGATTTTTTGCTTTGAACTGCGAGCTAAAATTTGGGTTCCGAGCTGCTAGTTACCGGCAGGCATAGCCAAGGACAGCTGTTTTGGGAACTGTCAATGTGACTGTCATTACGGCATCCATACTGGAAACGCAATCGGTTCTATGCATGTGCAGTACGTGTCTACATCCAGTCGGCCTATTTATCGGCAGTCACATGTTAGGCATGTGTAATCTACACAATCCGTCGATCTATTTTATAGCAGCAATATACGTCATAACCCCCCTCCCCCCACTCCCAAGAAACGTTAAGATTTGAGAAATTACAACATAATCGATATATTTTTCTTATATCATATCTCTGGTGTAAGTGGATACATTATAAGCCCTCTTTTCTTGGTTCCATAAATTATTTTAAGCTTTTTTCACCACTGAAAAAAAAATACAAACGGATTTGCCAGGAAGATATGTTTGGATGGATGGTATTTCTCTGTTTGAAGAAATGATGGGGTTGTTTACATTCAAATATCACTGCATATCATGTGTTGTTTTATTGTATTTATGTACGTTATACAAAACTGGATATGTTTACGTCTGCGCTACGTGCTTGTGTAAGTTTTTACGTAGCTCTCAGTGTTGGTGAATAAAGACGATAGAAGCATCCGCATGCTAGCTAAGTATTTTAATAAGGGTCACTAATAAAATAACGCCCAAATATATTACATATATTATTATTACATAGTGGTAGAGGAAATAATAGATTTTTAGATGCATCGTGATGCGGATATTGACGATTATTAATCGATTCATAAATGTCAATCGATGCAGACGGAACAAAAAAAAAAATGAACAAAAAGGCGGAAAGCGGAATGCCACCTGGACATTTACGGTGGTGCACCTGTAAGTGTAAGACGCTACCAAAATGGCTGAGCGTAAAGTCCGACCCACACCCGCTGGATTTTAAGCAAAATAAAAATATATAGTTTTTCACCTCTTAACCCACGTATCTAGATGTGTGTTAAAATCGTTTACCATAAAGAGATTTCCATCCTACTTATTATAGATAAAAGCTTCTATCAGCGATCAAATATGAGTTAACTGTGGATAAAATGCGGTTAAATATTTTAATCAATCAACAGCTCTAATTGTAAGTAAAAGTAGTACACTGATGCAATTTAACTTCAGTACAAGTGAAATTGCTGGTCCAAAAATGTACGTGTGTGTAAGTAATGATTTTAAAAATTTACTCAAAGGAGGAGAGCACAAAGGAAAAGGTACATGTGTCAAACCAGGTGTTCTTTAATGAAGCAATACCTTTATGGATTAAATCAAGAGTACATATGTTTAAATAGACTTTAAAAAGTACAAATACTGTACACACAAAAAACTAGATCACAAGTTTAACTATTAAATTGGGGAGCTTGTGCGTTTGCCTGCCTTGGATTTTGCTGCCCCCTGCGGGGGTTCGGCCGTGTAAAGTGAGCCTGCCTATAAATAGTCCCGCCTCGCTGAGCACAGTCCGCTTATGGAATGGAATCTACTGCAGTATGCAGGGTGGGTGGCTTGTATTAAACTAAAATTGTCATAAAGCTCTGTACATTAAACAAACACAATCCAATAAAAGGTTGAATTACAAAGTAAACATGAGCGAGGACTTTAAATAATTCAAATTTTATTTATTGAACGCAGAGAAATCGATAAAAGAGCCCAGAGAGGAAAATTCTCTCACTCACATGGAGCTTTTTCCATTTGCCTAATGGACATTGTGAATCCGACTCGGGGGAATATAAACACAGTTGTTACACACTTGTTGTTTTTCTGCTTGTTTTGTGATGACTGTTGGGCTCCATGATGTACCATCAAATACACAGTACTGTCACAAAATGCAAAATATACTTTAGGGCATCACAACACAGACCTTATAGATGTTCTGAACAGGTACAATCATCTAGATGAGTTACATGATGTGTGGGTCTGGTAAAAATGTTGTATTCCTTACTCAATTACACATTCTGGCTGTCACTGTATATAGGACAACCCTGAACTACTAAAAAAAAACAAACTGATTATTTCCTAATATCAAAGCATATCCAAACAACACAAGATTTTTTGTTTTTTGTTTTAAATGAGACCTAAAAGATGCAAGACCTGCAGCTACAGGAGAGAAATTCAGGAATGGACCTTTGATAATGGCTAGTGGTTGTTTGAACGTTCTTCTTATTCGTTGGGATTTGGGTTGGCATCAGGATACTGGGAGAGGTCAAAAGTGAGCACTTTGCTGATGACACAGTCTCCTTGCTGTGGGTGACAAGGAAGGGATGGTCAGACGATCAGACAGGAAAATCAAAGTTGGACTTGATTAAGAAGGGGCGTAATAATCTATTGATGGAGAGACCAGACAATTCTATGGAATCGTTGTCATATCATGAAGAAACCAAACGGGAAAATAGAGTGCACTACTTTTATGCAACCAGCAGAGTTGCTGTTGATTCAGCAGTGATTGTCTTACCATTATCAGGTGGGCGAGTTGGAGGGTGGCAGTTATCAAAAGTAACTGGCGAAAAGTGATTACATTTACATTACATTACATTCAGCTACAGTCACCACCCCAAAGATGTACACCTCAGGCATCCATTTAGTCAAGGAAATGTAGTAAAATATCCATTTTTAGTATGGGTATCGGATATCAGGCCGATACACTCCTGATGAAAATCTTAAGACCAGTTGAAAAATTGCTAGAATTTGCATTTTGCACATTTGGATCTTAATCAGCTACAATATGCAAAACAAGAAGGGGGAGTGAGACAAAAAGCACTTTGAAAAAGTAATTTATTGAAAACAATAATTAAACTGAAATAGGCTGTTTATCAGCTGATCAAAAGTTTAAGACCATCACTCAAACTCTCCTAACCAAAACATAAAATGTTCTCAGTAATGAGTAGTTCCACCGTTCTTGTTAATCACTTCAAAAATTGCTTTGGGCATGCTTGATGCGAGTGTTTCCAGGAGGCTAGTGGGAACATTGCTAAAAGTGGTGAAGATGGCTTCACGAAGGGCATCAACTGTCTGGAACTGATGGCCATTTTTATAAACTTCCTTTGCCATCCATCCCCAAATGTTCTCTATGGGATTTAAATGAGGGGAACATGCAGGATGGTCCAAAAGAGTGATGTTATTCTCCCTGAAGAAGTCCTTGGTCAAGTGAGCATTGTGAACTGCAGCGTTGTCCTGTTGAAAAACCCAGCTGTTACCACACAGACGAGGGCCCTCAGTCATGAGGGATGCCCGCTGCAACATCTGCACGTAAGTAGCCGTTTGACGACCCTGCACCACCTGAAACTCCAGTGTTCCACTGAATGAAAAAGCACCCCAGATCATGATGGACCCCCCTCCACTGTGCCGGGTAGAAAACATCTCAGGTGGGATCTCCTTGTCATGCCAGTAACGTTGGAAGCCATCTGGACCGTCAAGGTTACATTTTTTCTCATCAGAGAATAAAACTTTGCTCCACCTTTCAATGTCCCATATTTGATGCTCCCTAAAGTTTTGCAGTTTTGTGACGTTGAAGGAGACGAGGTCTTTGAATTCCTTTTTTGTTTTTTCAACCATTTTCCTGCAGATGCCGTCTGATGGTTATTGCGCTGCAGTCGGCACCAGTAAGGGCCTTAATTTGGCTGGAAGACCGCCCTGTGTCTTGATGGACAGCCAATCGGATCCTCCGGCTCAGCAAAGGTGTGATTTATCATTATCAACATGGGGGGTTACCATTTGACTTTTTTGTTCCATAATGCTCAGGATCTTTAAAAAAAATGTAGAATGGCTGTCTTACTGCACCCAACCTCAGCAGCAATGGCACGCTGCGAGAGGCCTCGCTTATGCAGCTCCACAGTCTGATCATGTTCAAAAAGAGAAAGCTTCTTAGCTTTAGCCATCAGGAGAGTATGACAGTGTGAATGCCTGACAGAAAATGAACATTTTGAGCAGATTTGGGCTTTAGTAGCCTGTGGTCTTAAACTTTTGATAAACTGATAAACAGCCCATTTCAGTTTAATTGTTGTTTTCAATAAATTACTTTTTCAAAAGGCTTTTTGTCTCACTCCCCCTTCTTGTTTTTGCATATTGTTGCTCTTCTTAAAACCTCATTAAGATCCAAATGTGCAAAATGCAAATTCTAGCAATTTTTCAACTGGTCTTAAGATTTCCATCAGGAGTGTATCAGCAAAAAAAACAAGTATCGGATCATATCGGCCTGCATCTAAAATCTCAGATATTGGTACTCCGATACAATTAGTCGATTCCAGACTGTGTGGCAGCATGTCTATGCAGCAGCGCCTGGTTTGATCCCACGTGATCACAACAGCGTGGGCTAGCATGTTAACAAAGTAGCAAGGAGTAGGAGTCATGCAACTTGCGTCACGCACAGGTTTAACACGACCGAAACTCATTGCGCATTTAAAGCAACATTAGACAGGAAACTCCAATAGGATAGCAAAACGTCATTAGTAAGGCAGTCGAAGTTAACGCGTTAATAACGCAGGACCAGATGACTGTCACAACAAGACCAAAGTTATTACTAAATGAATACAGACCCACCATCCACCAGTACAGGCCTGAAGTTTGTTTTTCAGAGAGGTGATGTGCTCTTTTACACATTTGAAAATACTGTAAGAATGCCACTTTTATAGAATTAGCTTCTTTATTTTATAAAGATAAGATTAATGTCTACACCAACAAACGTAACCGTTGAATCCTATCGTCTATACACTGTATCGAATTGTTGTTTTTAAAATATCTTACCCTGTGTATCTTGACATCTATCATATAGTTTACCACAAAGAGATTTACATCTCTTCTTATTATAGATAAAAAAAATTATCTGCGATTAATTACGAGTGAACTATGGACAAATTTCAATTAATTAAATCTTTTAATCGATTAACAGCCCTAGTCATTAGCTATAAGAGAAAAGAGCCACACCCTGTCTGTGGTGAGTAATGTCAGATTTATAGGCTGAATTGATTATGCCTAGCTGCCACTACATTGTGGATAGAACTATACCTCAGATGCATTAGTAAGTAAATGGGTCAGTTTTTCTTATACCTACTGTTGTATTGTTCTCTATTTGAGTAATATCACGTGATCAAGCCTTTTCTACCATTCCTTTTCTACCATGTATGATTCATGCTGATATCAAATTGAAATCGGCCGATATTCAAGGCTGCAATATCGGTATCGTATCAGAAGTGAAAAAAGTTGTATTGGGACACACCTAACTCTTAGTATGGATACATTTTGTGTATAGCTTTGGTATGGCTCCAGGACAAATTGATTAACTTTTGCATGCAGAACACACGGGACCACAACAGCAGCATGTGCTGGCGTGTTTAGCAAGGAGCAGGAGTGATGTCAACCGTGTGGCTGTATTTTTTTGTTAAAAGTCCAGGAAAGAGGCTGCATATGAGTGCAACACTTGTCATGCACGAGTTTCGCATGGTGACACAGAACTGGGGAAGTGTAATACGATCAACCTCATCACGCATTTGAAGAAGGGTTTTCACAAGACCGCAGTTTCCTGAAACATCCACCGCTGTTTGAAACATTTGCAAAGCATGAGCAACACCCACGGGACGGCAAAAAGTTGTTGGCTTCACTGAGCACTTCAAGCCTTGCTAAATTATGTCTATTGTGGATAAACCTATACACCTGATGCATTAAAGAGCAAATTGGTCAGTTTTTCCTCATACCTACTGTTGCTGACTACTATTCTGTTTGAGAAATATCACTTGATCAAGCCTTTTCTTACATCCACGCTACTAAACAAGTGATCAAAGTATGTACGGTCATAGCTTGCAATATCGCGGTTCGATTATCGCTCCCTAAATAAATGATCGCTCTTTTGTAGTAGACTATGGTCTATTATCAGTCATATTGACATTCACATACAAGTGATATGTAGTATTCTGGTCACTAGGCGGGAGTAATAATACAAAACATTGATGAGACATTACCTTACATCACATTACCTTAAAACTGCATGAAGTCTGCCATGGCAAGTCCAACATGATAGTGAAAAAAAGTTCTCCTTCCATTCCGTGTGGAAGTGGTACGTTTTTGGCTTCTTAGCTTTAGAAGAAATAAATTTGAGGCAAACTGCTTAGCTCGTTAGCTAGTTAGTCCCTGCAGCAAGGGTTGTGCAATGGGATGTAAACAATAAATAATAGAAGTATAAAGGTGACTATAGGCGTGTTATTTAATGTTTAGAGGGCTCTAACAATGTTAAAAACTGTATTTAGAAAGTCCAAAACAGTTTTTTATATAGCGGAAATTCATTTATCACGATCGGGTCTGGAACCAATTTACCCTTAAATGAGGGACGACTGTATGATTCATGCTGATGCCGGATTGATATCGGTATCGGCCAATATTCAAGGCTGCGATATTGGAACTGTATCGGAAGTGAAAACGTATCGGGACACCCCTAATTCAAATAAGTTGAATTTGTGTAAGTGAGTTCACTTCACTTTGGATAAGGATAGAAGGGTAAAAGTGAGACACGCACCTCCGGATAAACACCAATGAGTGAGTCTGCCTTGGTGTAGAACTCCTCCTTCAGGGAGATGACGATGGCCTGAAAGTTCTGCACTGACTGGTCTTTGATATAATTGGCCACCTTGGAAGGGAAGAGGAAGATTGGATTTTGCAATGTGTGCTCCCGGAAGAAATGGATAACAAAGAGGGAGTGTCTAACACTCATATGGGGACAGACCTTGCCGATGTTTGTGTTGTCAAGCGCAGCATCAATCTCGTCAAGGACAAAGAAGGGGGCAGGTTTGTAGCTGAGCAGAGTAGATGTGTAAAGTAGTAGTAAGTAAAAACTAAAGTATTTCACATCTTGTTTCATACATACATTTCCCCACTGTGGGATAAACAAAGTTGATCTTATCTTCCACATCATTGCTCTGTTTCACCTGTGAATAGCAAAGAGCAGAGCCAAGGCTGCCACAGTCTTCTCTCCTCCAGACAAGTTGTCCATTGGTCGAAACCTCTTTCCTGGAGCCACGCAGTTGTAGTTAATGCCGTCCAAGTAGGGCTCCTCTGGGTTTTCTGGACCCAGGAAAGCCTAGGAAAATACACATTTATTGTTGTTTGGGATGAAAAACTCAAATTCCCTCAAAGTGAAGCTCATCGAGACATACCTGGGCACTGCTGTTACGTGAAAGGGCCTTGTAGATCTCATCAATGTTTGTGGCCACAGACTCAAAGCAGGTATTGAAGCGATCAAAACGTTCCTTCTTTATCTGCTCGAAGGCTTGTTTGGCCTTCTTGGCCCTCTTGCGAGCAGCTTCAAACTCTGAGGGGGACAAAGACTGAGATTCACATCGCCACTTCCTCTCGTTAAGTCGGCCTTCGCTCTGCCACAACTCACCGTCACTGGTTTCTTGGAACTTGTCCCTGACGCTCTCCAGCTTCTCCATAGCCTTCATGTTGGGGGCGCTGATTCTCTGCAGGATGCTCTGCTGCTCGTTAAGACGCTGCTGCAGTGTGTTTGTCTCAGCTTTGATCTCCTCCTCTGACAAGGCATCCTGCAGGAAACAAGACTAACTCTTAATTCTTACACCTTTTCTGAGGTCAAAATCAACCAAGCTCAGGATGCGGTTGATTACATATTTACTACTTGCTCAACAATACATGTATCGATACAGTGTGGTCAATTTAACATGAAGTCCAAGCGAAATCCCCGCAGGTGGGAAGCAATTAGTGGCAGCGTCTCCAGCAGCATGCAGAACTGCATTGTTCATCTTTATTATCCAAATTACATATGAAAATATCTCAGCTGTAAGATGCAAATGCATACAATAAAAGTCCTTGTTGCATTTGTAGTGGCTAGTTCCTGTGCAATCTTTTCTACATGTGTATTTACATAACTACATTATCAACATAAATGATTATTAGTCAAACCTCCAACTGACATTGTTATTTTAACCTTTATAATTTTTAAATAAAAAAAGTCTGTTAGTCCAGTCCTATATTTTGTCATTGTAGTTTTCTTAAAAGTACAGTGTTCCCTCGCTCTACAGCGGTTCACCTTTCACGAATTCACTGTTTTGCGGAATTTTTAAAGTTTTTATTACAGCATATGAACGCTGTTAAAGGCTGAGAAATTGCATTGTGGGAAGTTAAGTCTCTCTCTTTCCTTTCTCAGCTGTCTGCACCATTGTTTTCTGCGTCCTGATTGGCTGTAGACCACAGTCAATTAATCTCCTTCGTGCCAGCCTGCTTTGTCTCCTGTGTCATCACTAGCTTGCTTGCTAGCTTGTAAATGAATCTTCGGTTTGAAGGAGGAGGACTGCAGCAATATGTTTTAATAAGGATACAAAAACGCTACAGTACAGCGGAACGGCACCAGGACGAAAAGACACGCTCACAGGAGTGAAATACGCAAGAGTGACTTAATTTCTTGTGTTCGACCTGTAGGTTGATCATTAAAATTCAAATGAAGGTCTAAACTAGGGATGTCCCTATCCGGTCATCGGGATCGGCTGCCGAGCTGCTGTATTTGTGAAGATCGGATAATATCGGCTTCCGCCACGTAGATCGGGCCGATCCTGTTGCCGTATCACGTTAGTAACTCTGAGCCACACTCCAACATGGTAGGTGCAGTCATATTCTAAATCACACCACAAATTGATCTATAACCATGTCAAATGATTAGTCCTATCCTAAAAGTATTTTGCATGCCCATTTTTTCCAATTTTATCTTTTTTTGGATGGACTTTTATTGGATGAGGGACCTGACTCACAGAGGTTTGTTATAAAAGCCAAACAATATTGTTGGTCATGCTGTGTAATAAAATAAATTCAGCAATACTTTCGTTGCATTATTTTTGTAACAAAATCTCACTATTACTGAAAAAACAAACAAACAAAAAAATAATCAGTACCGGATCGCATCGGCAAGACTATAAAAAACGGTTCAGAAGCCAAAAAATGTGGATCAGGACATCCCTAGCTTGAACTTTTTTGAGAGTGTTTAAACAAGAGAGACGTGAGAAAATGTTATTGCCTGTCTGAGAAAAGCGTATAAAGTGTATGCTGAGGGGTTTTACAGCCCTAAAACATATATACTAATTGTAAACAAATTAAGTTGGCTACTTAGCGGACTTCACTTGTTGCGGGTTATTTTGGGAGCCTATCCCCCGCAATAATTGAGGGAACACTGTAATGTTAAAATCATTTATGTACACTTATCAATTATGTACACTTGTCTTTATTGCTATATTGAATTAAATAGTGAATATTTTGAGGGTTTTTTTTATTATTATTTTTACAAGGTGCTGTTTTTGCTTCATATGATTCTACCTTCTAAGTATGCACAGCAGACAAAGAGGTAGGTAGAAAAACTGTTGAAATAAATGTTGGTAATTTCAAGAAAATAAAGTTTAAAAGGCCTGACAATTTCTTGTTTTTTTTTTTTTTTTAATTAACCCACTAAAGTTACACTGAAAGTATTGAATCGAACCAAACTGTGAATGTTCTGTATCTTTGCACCCTAATATTTATAAAACAGTACCACCAGTCAAAGGTTTGAACACACCTTCTAATTCAATGGCATAATATAATATCAACCTACTCACTGGTATCTAATCCTATATAATCTAATCTATGATTATTTGATTTCATCACAAAAAAGAGAAGCTATGATAACAAAAGATGTGTGAATAAATATGGTCATAAATCAAATTTTCTTGGTCCATATTTATGCCCTTACATTGTATTTGTAAGATTTATTTTAAATTGTTCAAAAACAGTATAATATTTGATATTTAAGACAGTAAAACGAGAGGTGAGGTGAGATGTGTGTTACCTTGAGGTCTTCAGACAGGTTGCTGTAGTCAATCTCAATGAGCGCCTCTTTAGCCAGAACACTGCTAGATGTCCTCTGGCTGCTGGAATCATCTGTCTGAGAGGTCCCCTGAACAGACAAACAAGAGGATGTTGTCATTTTTTGTGTTTATCCCAAAAGTAGGCATCACATGTGAGGTTGCTTTCATGTACCTCCCCCTGGCTGATATCGTCCATTGTCCCTGAGCGAAGAGGCAACCTGATATCCTGCATTTTGCAGGCCTGCAGCAGGTTGTGACGATCGCTGCGCTTCTGCTCTAGTTTGGTCTCAATAGCCGTCACTTCCTTTTGGAGCTGTGTCAACTCCCTGGAGAGCAACACAATGATCCTTGTAGCACACACATACAAGAAAGTGACATCTCACTACTGCAGACGCTCACTTGTTGGCACCGCCCAGTTTTTTGCGGATCTCCTCCATGTCGTGATTCTTGTCATTGACTTCAGATTTCTTGGTGAGGTGCTGGTTCTTCAGGTCTTGTAGCTGAGCCATTGTCTCGTCAATGATCTTCATGTGTCTGTGCTCCTCCTGAGGAGAGCAAAACCAGATAAAATTTGAGCACGGACTGATATTAGCTTGTGGGCAAAATGAATGATGTTGTCATCCATACCTTCTTAAGGCGTTCAATTTCAGCCTCATCCTTCTTTACAGTCTGCTCCCACATCATGACCTTCTCCTGGTCCTCCTTGAGTTGGTTCTTCTCATAGTCCACCTGGATTCCCAGGCGGGTCTTCTGGGTCTCAAATTCCAGACTGAGACAAAATCCCATGTAAAATTAGACTTCACAGAAAAGATTCACAAATAATGACAAGAAAACAAATTAACTCACCGCTTTTTGGCGATCTCATTCTGCCTTTTGACCTTCTCTTCCTCAAACTCCCTGATGTTCCTCACTCCAATCTCCTTGCAGAACTCCACAAACACTTCATCCTCCACCTGAATGGCATTGACAATGGTTACTGCACTGGCACAAATTTATCAGCACAGACATCATCCGATGAGTCAAACTCACCAGGTTCATGCGGTCTCTGAGGTCAGTGATTTCCCTCTCGCGGGACTGGATGATCCTCTTGATGTCGTTGATGCGAGGACCAAAGTTTGCCAACTCGCTCTCCAGCTTAGACTTCTCCTGCAAGGTGTGAAATGAGTTTTGAGACAAGACTGCTAAAGAGGAGGCAAAGGGAGTAGATGTAAAACAAGCTTTACCTGCATGTTGAGTGAGAGATGACGTGTTTTGGTCTGCTCCAGGTCACTCTGTGAATACTTAAGTCTCATCTGCAGGCCATGGGCCTGTGACTGCACTTGACGCAACTCAGCCTCCTTCCTCTTAGCCTTCATTTGCTCCTACAAATTTAAACATTGGGTATTAGATATGGTTAGTATCAACAATGAAACCATTGTTTTAAAGAGAGAGCATCCAAAATTACTTTAAGCTCATCAGTGAGTTTCTCTTTCTTCTCCTTTAGTTTGTCCACCGCTTTCTCATCCCAGCGTCTGGCCTTGGCCTTCAGGTCGCTGGCTCCTCCAGAAATGACTCCAGATTTTTGGAAAAGTGTTCCATCCAGGGCAACAGTCTAGATGTAGGCAGACAGAGGTTAGCAAGAAAATCACATCAGCACACCATATTAAAATCAAAATTTGTGAAATAAAGCTTGTAATGGATCTCATGACATGCAGGTGTACCTAAGGTCTAGGAGTGTAGAATATACTAACGTGGGTAGTACCTTGTGCCTGTACGGGCCTCCAAAAGCAATCCTCCTTGCATCCTCCACATTCTCACACACCAAAGCATTGCCGCATGCATACTGCAGAGCTTTCTTAATGTGTGGAGGTTCGTAGCGGATCACGTCGATCACCAGCTTGGCACCTCGCAGTTCTCGAAGCTTTTCGTCTGTTGGCTTCACCTATGATGAAAGGCAAGGAAACACTGCTAAAACACAGTTATGGGAAAAAATATATTGATCTGCTATAAGGGGATAAAAAAAACTGACATCTTTTAAAAAACTAATATATACATTAGAAGATTTAACATAATCACACGCTGACAAACGACAGATTGTAAGCACATTGAGTTGATGTGCGCATATGTGCTTCGGCACAAATGACAGCAAAGCATTGCTGAGTGAGGGCCAGCAACGCCATTGGAGGGACTGTTAATTGCAATATTTTAATATTTTGGCCAGCGTAGTATTGTTGCCAAATGAAGTCTCTTAACCGTATGTGAAAAATATGTTGTCCATTATATAGAAAACCTTGTATGTCCACATTTTTTTTTTTTTTTTACATATTTTACAATATATACATAATATTACATAATATTCTGTGGTCGGCAGCCACACCCTAGCGGATATCTCTACCTCTCTACTCTGCTTTTTTGTTATTATTCTCATGAGAAGGATGATGAGAGGGAGTTATCACTGCATTATTAAACATGGACATCACATAAACAGCTACACTAAAGTCAAAAATACACACATGTGCAAACTATCAAAATACTGTTGACATGCAATTAATTTATGTGTTTTTTGGGGTTTTTTTTACCTCCAGGTAGTCAAGAGGAAGGAAGGTCTCTGGTTCTCCTCTCTGCTCCTTGATATACTGAATACAGTCCCTGCCTGTCTTCTCTGAGTCAACAATGATGGCATCCATGTTCTTGCCCAGCACTTTGGTCACAGCGATCTGATATTTCTTCTGAGTTGGTTGGCACAAGTCAATCAAACGGCCATACTGCAGAAGAAAAAAAACGTCTTCAACACTAGTCAAGTAAAATCTGACAAAGATGCCTTTGCAAACAAAAGGATGGAAAGGAATGATGTAACATCAACCTCACCACAGAGCCTGGGTAGAGCCGTTTGATGCTCTCCATGATCTCAGCCTTGCGTTGCTGTCGACTGTTCTCCTGCCTGTCGATCCTGGCGTCGCCCAGTTGCTCCATGACCTTAAAGAGAAACACAAGATTGTGTGAGACTTATAATTTGTTTTTTTAAATGCTAAGATGTTTGTCAATGTGCGTAGTCTATATACTTGGTTCAGCTCCATGTTGATCTCATCAATCCTCCTCTTGGCCATTTCTACCTCCTCAGTCAGCTCCTCCTCCATACGCTTCTGCTCATCCAGAGACTGCCTAAGGAGCACAGGGAACACTGTGGATAAGCAGCAAAAGAGACAAAACACCTACCTCAAAATTTAACTGCAGAGTTACAGTGCAGTGTCATAAAGCAGACCTGCTGGTGGTGATATAATCTTCCAACTTCTCAATGCGCTTCTGGTTCTCTTCAATTTCACGAATTTTCTGTTTGATTTTGGCCTGCAGGAAAAAATAACATTCATTGTTGTATGCATTCTTTTTTTTAATCTGCTACAATTGTCAATTTTACCTCTGTCTCTACTTTCTTCCTTTCCTCCAAGTCAAGGCGGTCTTGATCAGCTTTTTGGTCACGGTTGAACTTCTCCAGCTCCTGCGCCAAAGTGGCTGCACGTTTACTGGCCTCCTCCTTCAGACGATGGTACTGCTTCACCTACAAAAGGACACCCACAGGTTATTTCAGGTCTCATAAAAACATATGATATTCATAATACATTTCCTAAAAAAGTGTGTTTCGTCACTGATATATTTATTTTTTTACATTTTACAGCAATATTATTAATGTACTAATTATGAATACACTTCTGTGGTACCTGGTTCTCCTCCAGGGTGAGGTCCTGGCCCTGGCTCTGTGCCTCCTCCTCCATGCGCTCCTCAAAGTCTTGCTTGGCAAGCTCCACCGCTCTCATCTCTTTGTCCAGCTCGTCCATGTCTGCCTTGCGCTTCTTGTACATCTTCTGGGCGTTCTGCAACGACTTCCGAGCTGCCTCGAGCTTCTTGATCTTGTGTGAAGTGTTCTCTTTGGCCTTGATGTACTGTGGTCTCTTCTGGTTAAGCTCTGAGTCTTTTTCTCTGGGGGCAAAAGGCACATTTGCATAGGATGTGTTTGAAACTCAATTGAAACACGCACTGAGACTGTAACGACTCACTTAATCTCTTTCTCAATTGTCTGCTGCTCCCTCATGAGCCTGCCTAGCTCCTTCTTCTTGTCTTTCAGCTCCTCCTCCACATGGTCCATCTTCTTGCGGTCCTTGTCAATCTCCTTGTTGCGCTGGCCAAGCTCTTTATTCAGCTTCTCAATCTCTGTCTCATTGTGGTAGAGCTTGAACAGCTGCAACTGAACGCTGGCTCTTGCTACTTCATCCTTCAGTCGCTGGTAGCGCTCAGCCTGGACGAAAGATGGCACATGGGAAATACAGGCGGTGAGCACATTCACATTCACAGCTAAGAAAGGTTTGGCTTTGATGGGCAGAAATTAGTGCAGTCAAAGTCCATGGGGGGAAATAAGCAAAACCCTATTCAAGTCTTAATGCAAATCTTAAAAAACCCTTTCTTCTGTTAGGATGTTACACTTCAAAACCCAGTTGTCCAAATACGAACACAACTGCAAACAGACCATCTACTTAAAAGACACACCTCCTCTTTTTCCTGTTTGGCCTCTTTGCGCTCGGCTGCAATGTTCTTCTTGCGATGGTAGTTGAACTGCGTGTCCTCCTCTGCTTTCACCATCTCCTTCTTCCTCCGGTCATACTCCTGCGCCAACTCCCCAGAACGTGAGATCTCCTCAAACAGAGCTGTACGTTCCTTTGGGTTCTTCATAGCGATAGACTCCACGGCTCCCTACAAAAACAATGAGGAGAAGAATAAATGCAATGTATTTCACTCCAATATATATATATATTTTTTTTTAGAAATTTGGCTAACCATCAAATACAAGGTATTCCAGAGCACTGAAAGGATGCTAACACAACATTGGTTACATGTTCAGGCTCACCTGGAAAACCAAAAAGTTTCGAGCCTTGATAAGAATACCAAGTTTTTCCAACTCCTCGCTGTACTCCGGCAAGCCCACAACTTTGTTGTTGATGCGGTATTCAGAGGAGGATCCTGATGCACAATTTAGCAGAAGGTTAAAGTTCAGGGTCATTACATTTAAGAAGCCTGAAAGTGTTCACTAATACCAGAATCTAATGCTAGAACTTCAAAAGGTCACAGAGAAAGAATGACGTGCTTCGACAATGGTAGTCAAGGGATGTTCCTTCATACCAATAATCATCCTGGTGAAGGAGCGCTCCTCTCCTGTATCCTCCTGGTAAACCATACTGACAAAAGCTCTGTTGGCAGCTGGCTTCCCAACAGGTGCACCATGGATCAGATCCTTCAGAGTTTTCACACGCAAGTTACTAGTCTTCTCTGCTAGCACAAAGCTGATAGCATCCATAAGGTTGGACTTTCCTGCAGTGACATTGAGATTTATTAGTGTGCTTGTAGATGATACTTCAATGTACAAAACCAAATGTAAGATAATGGACATAAATGCTCACTTATCTATGAACATGTGCAAGACATATACAGACACAATTATGTATATTTGCACAAGCTAAAGAAAAGTACAAAAGAGCTATACTGTGCTGTAGATGTGTCGGCGTATCTTAAAAAAGGGACCAACGAATTACGCAAGAAACATCCAATGCATATCGTTTAGATGCCTACTGTATATTATATGCAATATAAACAAGTGCTAACAACAGTGCCATGCCTATTTTGCAGTTTAGCCAGAACAACGAGAGTAATGGAGAAGTCACTAGCCAGACTTCTGCAGTAGCAACACGTTAGCTATCACAACCATAACATACCAGATCCATTTGGTCCAATGATCGCCGTGAACTTGTGAAATGGTCCAATTATCTGCCGTCCTTTGTATGACTTGAAGTTTTCGATCTCTATGAGTTTTAAGTACCCCATTGTAGTAGTATTTCAGTTCAAAGTTCTGCCGCTCAAGTAAAAAAAAAAAAGAAGCTAACCACTAGTGCTATCTTATGCTAACAACAGATGTCCACCGGGCGAGCTCTTAAAAGAAAGGGATGCGCATAAATGAATAGACCTCTCTTCTCAGTGCTATCCCTGACAATTCGACCATCACATCGCAGCATGCATCTTGTGGCTAATCATTGCAATTGCTCCATAAACGTAACTACTCGGTTGGGATGGAGCTGTGATAACAATGCGCCATTTTACAATCCAACAGGAAGAGCTTTGAGCGCCAGAGACGTAACTTCGTAGCATCTCGCGAGATCAAAGTTGGCGGTGGGGTGTGGGCACTGGGTATCGTTCACTGATCAGTGAATTTTTTACGACAGCGCTTCTGCGACGTAGTTATTACGACGTCGTTATTATTTTTAAATGTATGAACATACATGGTAAATATCCATACTTCATATATGTAATATATTGGGGTGTTATTTTATTCGTGACTCTCATTAAAATACGTAGGGTTTTTTTAATCAACTTTATTAATGCCTTACAAATTACATTAACAATGCATCAAACCATGGGCATAAACAATCTTTAAAATAGTTAGCATGCGGATGCGTTGATCATCGAGGTAAAAACTTACGCAAACACGTTGCAGAGACGTAAACGTCATATCCGATTTCGTAAACCATGCAAAAATATAATAAAACATATTTAAATGTAAACAACCATAAGCAGAGTGGCTTAATCTAGATGATTCAGTTACAGTTTTTTTTTCTAAACGGAGAAATACCATCCATCCAAACATATCTTCTGAGCATATCCTTTTGTCTGTATTTTTTCAGTAATAGTTTATGGAACCAAGACAAGAGGGCTTATAATGTATCCACTTGCACCATGGATATAATATAAGACAAAAAGATTGCTTATGTTGTAATTTTTCAAATCTTATTAACGTTTTTTGGGAGTGGGAGGTGGAGGGGGGTGACGTATATTGCTGCCGTAAAATAGACCGACATGTGTCAATAGCAATACGTACCCGGAAAATAGGCCGACCGAATGTAGATGCGTTCGGCACATGCGTAGAACCGATTGCGTTTCCGGTACGGATTAGGGTGTTTTCTAGTTAAATGATGCCATTTTTGAATTTTTATTGTTGAATTACAATAGTGCTGTTATTGTGTGACTTCCTCTCTTGTTAACACAACAACATACACATACAGGTAAAAAAATACAAACTCGATCTCAACAGCAAATATGTTACCATGGTTACTAAAGGACCACAACACAGACGGGTGTACGAACGTGCAACTGTAGTGTTTTCTCAAAGCTGAAAAATAATTATTTTTGAAACAATTTACATTATATGGGGTGAGTACTTTTTTAAATACGTTGCTAATTCTGTCAAAACTCGTTTCAATTAGAAAATAGTTAACATTATATATGTTATAAGTAGCTTGATGTTGGATGTGAATTGAATTTGTATCTCATTATGATTTAAAAGTCAGAACGTGTAGTTCTCATTTTGTGACATGAATTTGTATGACCCCATCAGCAGTGTACATCACAGTGACTTTTCCTCAGAGTTCTGGTCAAATTTGTGGTGTTGAAGGAATAGTTCCGGCTCGTTGGTGGGGTCACTAAAGTAAAGCTTTTTGTTTCTCAAAACCATATGCGTTCAAAGAGTAATACTGTTGCATCAAAAAAACGTTTGACACGAAAAAAGCAGACCTCACAATCGCTCTGCTTGATTTTCTCTCCCTGCATATCACTGCATGCCGCCGCCTGTCAACTTTCCATTACCTGAGTGACAGTGTTTACATACGCGGATGACGACCGCTGCGACTCGAGAGAGCTAAAGTGAGAGAGTGGTAAATATACATTCACAAAATAAAATATCTAAAAAATGGTGCAGGCTTGTATGTTAGCTGTACGTGAGTTTCTAAAAAAGACGACATAGATGTCCAGTATCATTTGGAATTTAGTCAAAATAACAAGGGAAAAATGGATATAGGTGTAGCCACCCACACCTACTGCTTCAGCTTGGACCACTTCTCTGTCCGTCATCTCTCTGTCTCTGCCCGTTCTAACTCCATCAGATGAAGTTCGGCATCAGTGTATTCCGGTTCATCAAGGTATCCCTTTGGCTTTGTGCTAAAACAAATGTCGTCATTACTTGTTTCATAGTCAGACATGGTTACTTTCACTATCCCAGCAGTAGCCACTGTGAAACAGGTGATAGAAAGGTGCGCAACAGTTGACAGGTGGCAGCGCGCAGTGATAAGAAGGGAGAGGAAATATCACAGAGTGATTGTGAGGTCTGATTTTTTGGGGGAAAACAATTTTGTGATGCAAATGCACTACTCTTGCATATTGTTTTGAGAAGAAAAACGCCCCCACACAAGTCACCAGCACGGAATAGGACCCCTCTCCTCACCCTCCCCACCTCGCACAAGCCGCAATAACAGCACCTCAAGTAAGTGCGGAGCTAAGGAGGCTCCACCCCAGCAAAGCAGCAGGTCCAGAGGGACCACATCCTGGTGAGCTGAATGACTTCAGGCCGGCAGCCCTGATGTTGCAGCCCAGACCATGGAACGGCTGCAGCTCTATCACCTGAGGCCACAGACCCACCACACACTCGACCCTCTGCAGTTTGCATACAGGGAGAAAGTGGGAGTTAAGGACACCATCATCTTCTTGCTCCATCGAGCTCTCTCTTGGACAGAGAGTGGTGCTGTGAGGATTACATTTTTGGACTTGTCCAGCGCTTTTAACACAATCCAGCCTCAACTCCTCAGGGACAAACTGACACAGATGGGAGTATGTTCACACCTACAGACTACCTGACTGACTACCTGACTGACTACCAGACTGACTACCTGACTGGCAGATCTCAGTACGAGTACTGAGGAACTGCAGGTCCGACACTGTGAGTAGCACCACAGGAGCACCGCAGGGAACTGTGCTCTCTCCTGTTCTGTTTACCTCGTACATGTCCGACTTTCAGTACAACTCTGAGCTCTGCCTTGTACAGAAGTACGCGGACGACACGGCTATTCGTGGGATGTATTAGGAATGGACAGGAGGAAATGGTTGTGGCCTTTAGGAGAAACAGGACACACCTACAACCTGTTCTCATTAAAGGTGACTGTGTGGAGGTGGTTCACACATACAAATACCTGGAAGTGCATCTGGATGATAAACTGGACTGGACTGCCAACATAGATGCCCTGGGCAGAGCCGTCTGTACTTCCTCAGAAGGATGGCATCCTTCAAGAAGTTGCTACAGATCTTCTGTCAGACTGTGGTACCTAGTGCCCTCCTGTATGCAGTAGTGTGCTGGGGAGCAGCCTCAAGAAGAAGATCGCCACACGCATGGACAAACTGGTGAGGGAGGCAGCTCTGTCATTGGCACTGAGCTAGACAGCCTGACATCTGTTGCAGAGCAAAGGACACTGAGTAGGCTTCTTTCCATCATGGACAACCAACATCATCCAATGCACAGCGTAATCTCCCAACAGAAGAGCTGTTTCAGCGGGAGATTACTACCACTGTCCTGCTCCACTGAAAGACTGAGCAGATCATTCCTCCCCCACGCCATGCGGCTTTTCAACACAACAGAGGGGGAGCAATAAAAACACACACAGGACTGGACTTATTACCTTCTTATATATGATTAATGCACTACAAATTTGAAGTGACCTGTTCTGTATTTATTTATTTATTCTTATTCTATTTTCTTATTTTTCTTTTCTTATCTCCCCTGTCTTGTCTTGGTTGTTTTATTTTGTGATTAAGTGATTAAGTTTATTATGACACTTTTGCAGAGCTGCTGGAAATCTGAATTTATCTTGGAGATTAACAAAGTGTCTGTCTGTCTATACATTTGTGAAACCCACGTTCTAGACTGCGGTTAAGTTAGAAATATGTTCACAGATTCGAACCTCCGGGATTAATAACTCCCAAGTGAATGTTTGTTACTCAACAAACGATACACAGCAAACTTTCCAACCATGGTACCAACTACCAACTAGCCAGAACTCTGCTCACAGGACGAAGTAGGGGGAAAAGGCAATGTTTATGCACTACACTGCTGATGGTGATGTCACAACACCATTTAAAAAAATCCGAACTATCCCTTTAAGAAGAAATTACATTTTAAACTCATATCAATAATATGCTTCACAATGTGGAAAACATTTAACTTTGATTTATTTCTCTACATAATGTATAAAATGTATTCTCTCTTTGATTTGCGTTTATTTTTTTTCTGTCATGCTGCTTTAACACGAAAAAAATCCTGCATGTGGACAATTTGTTTGTTGGTGTTGTTGTAGTTCGCAGAATGACAATTGTCAAATATACTGGACATCTTTATGAGCTACAGCGTGGAAACATATTGGAAACATCTCTTTATATAATGTACTACAATCCTCCGACACTGCACATTAAAACCAGCATATTGCTAAATGAATACATCTGACAGTGTCAGTCAAAAATAAATATTACCTAAAGTTCAGAATCTTTCTGGTATTGGATCTTATTAGAGTGAGTAAAGTAACATAAAGCTGTAGCCAGTGAATGTTTAGAAGTGTCACACAATTATGATTACATATGCATTTTCCAAATACATAAGCAGACATTGTTGCTTCTTCTCCTTCTAGACCAACGAAAATAGAAAATGTACAAAGTTAATTTCCCAGGTGAGCAATTGATTGAGACTGCTGTAGAGAGGAGACGGGCTGCAGAGGCAGCACGCAAGGCTCAAATCTTCAATACAAGGTTGCGTGTGATGGGCCTTGACGTGGATGCACTCAACAAACAGACAAAGGAGAAAAAGCGCCGGGAAGAAATGGAGAGAGAAATAGACAACGCTTTTGGTAAAACATGCAGAATGAATTGAATGACTATTATGTTTGTTTTTTCATGAAATCAGATCTTTAAATTGGAACTACGCAACTGGCATAGTTTACGGTCTATCGATGTGCAATATGTTGCAGATAAACTGAGATTAAAGCTTGATGAAGCACTGTTGCAGAGAGACTTGGAGGAAAGGGAAGTGCGAGCGGCTTTGCACGCTGACCTGACTCAGTATTGGAGCACCCATCAGCGAGTGCAGGACTCGTGTGATGCTGATCTCAAGTGTGGCCTTGGAGGGACTTTCAGGATTGATGTTCCAGAGGCTGAACTTGGGCCTTCCAGCATGCGGATCTTTCAGGTCGGTAGGCTGTGCCTCATGTACACAAACAAGGACAGGAGCTAGCAATAATAGAATAATCATATCTCATGTCCCTTATTTGCTGTTTCATAGGGTGAAGATATTGGAGAGGGACAGCGCAAGAGAGAACAAATAAAAAAGGCAGCAAGAGATCTGCTGGAACAAAAGGTGGACCGTGAGAGAAGGTGCATGGAGGATAAGCACAGAGGTGAGAAGACACTCAAGGTGCATACACATGCCAAGCACCAAGCTATATATTAGGAAAATTACACCATTATGTGTGAAGCATTTAAGTGCAGTATGTTTTCCAACTGCACTACAACAAACCACACTTATTACATATAGACCACGCAAATCATTATAAAACTCATTCATTCATCCATTTTCTACCGCTTATCATGTTCAAGGTCACAGCAGAAGTGGAGCCTATTCCAGGTGGCTTTTGGTTGGAAGGCGGGTTACAGCCTGGTGGACTTGTCGCAAGTTAATCACAGCACATACAGACAAACAACCATTCACACTCACATTCACACCTGTGGACAATTTAGAGTCTCCCAATTGAGCTAACATGCATATTTATGGACTGGAGAAAGGGAGGACACACACGCAAGCACTGGGAGAACCTGCAAACCCCACAAAGAGATACATACTAACCACATTTTCAATGTGCCGCAGTATAAAACTTCTCAATTTAAATAAAACTGAGTGCAATGTTTTTCTTGATCACGTCATTTTTGCATGGTTTATTGTTGCTGGGCAGAATTTTTGCGTGTGCCTCAAAACATGGCTGTGCTGCCCCAACAGCGCAGAGTTGACAGGAAGAACGGTTAAAGAATGGACACGTCTATCTATACACATTTATATCACTATTGAATCACTACTATGTCAGAAAAAATAACCAGCCTTTTTTCACCACAGCAGCATCCAATGGCTGTAACACACACGCACGCACACGTACACACGCTGATGTCAGATTAACTTCCTGCTTTTCTGCATGAACAATCACACAGTCCCACATGGTAAGTGGCACTGATGGATACACCTCACAGGAGGCCGTTGACTAATGTGTGAGTGTAATGTTAGAGTGACACCCGTGTGTGTTGCAGAGGCGTTGGCAGAAAAAGAGCTGTTGCATCAGGACCACAGCTGGAGACATCAACACGCTACTGAGGAGGAGGGCAAAAAAGCTGCCCGGGTCGCTCTTGACCTCTACAATCAAGCTCTGGTACAGTACACACACACACACACACACACACAAGCACATCTCAGCAGTCACACAGTGTTCTCATTTGGGATTTTACAAAGAAAATTGCTTGACTTGAAGTGATGCACACACACCATTGTGGGAGGAAGGCAGACGTCATATGAGTTGATGATGCCAGGCAACATGGACGGTTAAACTCCTTTCATGTAGGCATGCACCCATTTAGCGCTTCTTCGGCTGGATGTGCTCGGCTGAATCCTCCATGGGGAGGCGTCATTATCAATCCATCAGGTCTCACCATATTCTTCATGCCAGTTACTGTCTTTCTCATCTAATAAACACTCACACGCAGGGTGCACACACTCAGGAGATTTCTCAGGAGAACATCCAATAGTTCTCACCGTTCTAATCATCACATGACTGCTCAATTCATTAGTGGTTTGGTTTGACCAAGTTTGGCTCCCCTCAGGCTGCAGAGCGGACTGAAAGACTGAAAGAGCAGCATCGAAGAGAGGAGAGCGAGAATCTTGCTGAAATGTGGAACGCGATGACATCCAACATGATGGCTGAGTGCTGGGATGCAGCAGTGAAACAGCTGGAAGGAGGAAGGAGGCCTGTTGTGACTGACAGGTGGAAGGGAATGAGCCCCGAGCAGCTGAGGGACATTCAAAGGGAAAGAGAAGCACAATGCATTGAAAGACAGGTATACTGTCATTTCTAGTAGACCTAAAACAAGAGAAATATTGCTTGTGGCTCTGTATATGTAATTTATACTGCATGTATATTTTCTGCATGTTTTGGTCTTGACGGAAATGTGAAATGCACATCTACGTTGCCACCAGGATGTTCCGGGTTTGAATCACGGCCGGTCCTCTCTTTAGGGAGTTTGGATGTTCTCCCCATGCTTGTGTGGGCATATTTAGAGTTCTCATGTTTGCACAGTCCAAAACATGCATGTTCGGTTAAGTGGAGACTTGAAATTGTCCGTGTTTGTGAATGTGAGTGTTTGTATATGTGTCCTGTGGTTGACTGGCAACAAATCCAGGGTGTACTCCCGCCCAAAAGTCAGCTGGGATAGGCTCCAGCTCACGTGTGTCCCTCAAATGGGTGAATGAATTACTCCATTTATTTGATCCATTTGATCTGACACAAAATGTATATTGTCATGATAAGAGACGGCGTGTTCTCGAGAAGAATCGGGATGCAGCTTGGAACTCCCACATCTTAAAGGAATCCAGAGAAGCCCAGGAAGAGGAAAGGAGAACGGCTGAACTAAGGAGAGCAAAGCGGCTCCAGTCAGACCAGTTCAACAAGCAGCTGGCCCAAGAACAGCAAGCACAGTAAGCAGCAAGCACAAACACTTTCAATTTATTCAATCTAGACTCTTTTGCTTACTTTTTGGTGTATTTCTGTGTTTTTCTCATCCCCTGCATCTAGTCAGCAGTACCTAAATAAGCAGCTGTACACCAACAAACCCACCCTGGCCTACTTCCATCAGTTCAACACCACCTCTCGCTGATTGCATCCCAATAGAAAACCCAATAATCATTCCTCACACTCAATGTGACAGATCAGTGTTCTCTGAGGACAAAAAAGCGACCCATCATCAGGGTAGAATGTTCCACATATTTTATTATTGTTCAGTCATATCCAGTTACATTGGTAGATTGATGATGCAGTTACAGTTGCACTGGCCCCTTGTACACTTGTATGTGGCATTTCCACTTACAGGTTGCATCAGGTTGTGCTCACCACAACAAAGAGGCACGTTCCCAAAGCGGCAGTACTGTACACTCCTTTACTTAAAACCCTCATGCCTCCGAAGCTTGTGCCCCCATCTCATCACCAACAAATATTTTACTGTTCTATTGGTTTTAGTTTTTTAACTATAAAGAAAGAGGGGGGGTCAACCACAGAACAACAACGTCCCCTTGACATGTAAAAGCAGAGGCAGTCGAGTATCTGTGTGTCATTGAAAGCTACAACATTTGCAAGAAGAGCAACGAACACAAATGTTTAGCAGCAGCTAATTTTGTCTCATCTACGTCCCTGTATGTGATATGTATGAAAATAGATGATCCTATTTATCCTGAGTGTGTGCATGTATGTGTGTGTCTGTAAATTAACCTACAACAAGGAGTTGCCTTTAACAAAGCATTTGTGGACATCCCATAGTGCCAGGATGGTCAGGTGATACTTGGCTTGTGGGAAGCCTTTTTTTTTTTTAAATAGAGAGAAGTGAGATAGCCACGTTGCATCTAGTCACACCCTATGGTGCGGCATCCTGCCTTTTATGCCTGCATTAGACAAAATATAACACATAGTCACGTCACTGCAGTGCATTGCTGGATGGCATGAAAGCAAGCATTCATACGAATGTAATTACTAAGTGACAATATTGTACAATTATGTATAAAAATTGAAAACATCTACCAAAAAATGCAGCTTTTTTAAATCTATTTTCTTTTATCCTCAACTTTGTTTGCTAAACAGCCAGATTTTACTGATTGTTCATAACAAATGAAGTACAAAGAAGAAATGCTTGCTTTAAGATGATGCTCAGACGTTTTAATCCTGCACATTTTCTTTATAGCGGCCACGGTTGGGTTCTTCATAGCAGTCTTTTAAAGGATGTATTTACATTTCTTAGGGAGGAAAAAGGTCCAACTTTATGCATCAACCTAAACCTAATCAGCACAATGTACATTTAAGCCCATAATTATTCATAGCATGGCCAAATCTTGAGTTATGATTATTTTATTTGTTGAATGGTTATTTGCAACTTTCTGACGGTTGTGTTGAATAATTTAAAAAAAATAAAAATACAAATATTTAAAATATGAATACATTAGAAATATGAACAACATTTATCTTCATTGTTTATGTTTTTGGAAAATATTTGGAAATTATGATGGCAAAAGATGTGACAAAATGTAAAAAATTAAAATAAAAATTAAAATAAAAATGTAATTAAAAATTAGGAAAGTTATATATATATATAAATATATATATATATATATTTGAAAAATGACTGATTAATTTTGATGAAACACGACATTAATAAACTAAACATTTACACATTTTTTTTCAAATTAACATCACTTAACATAGCGTCCTACAATACCTATTCAACAAATAATAAAAAAAAATCACTAACAATAAAATTTGGTCATGATATGAATAATTGTCCTGAACTGTAACTACAATGTCAGCAGTCAAAAGAATACATTGCCTGTATTGGATTGAAGTGTGTTTGTCTTTATTATGCAAAGACTGTCAATCATTTTGCCTATCTGCAATATTGGACTGCATTAATAAAAGTCTGGAAATTGGGAGTGCTTAGCCAACCTCCTAACCTGCAAGCATACACAAAATAATGCTCCTCAGAATAGGTGAGATGGAGAGGTATGAAGAGACAATAGTGTAGGAAGAGACAAAGACAAGATACAGAAAGGTACACAAAGGTCTTGACACAAAAAGTTACAACATCATTTCCAATCATGACATTACACTTGTGGTGGAAAGGCGAGCACGTAATGACATCAATCTGGTGCGCTATGCAAAACCCAGCAGGCACAGGAACTTGTAAGGACCAGGAGCTATAATACTGTAATATGGCTAGATAGATACATTTAGATGCAAATATATACACCAGATGCTACTCTGCATTTTCACAGAAAGTTCCCCTTAATGCATTCAGTGTTGGTTATGATACAAAACCTGGCTTCAGTTCTCTCGGTCAGATCCACAAAATATGTCAGTGAAGAGAAGTCAAAACAGGGCGTTTTTATATACTGTATATGTAAATAGTGTTGGAAATGGTGATTAAATCATAAAAATTGTAGCAAACATATTCAAACACCGTTTTAACACATCATTGGCAATTACATTGTGGGAAATTAGCAAATTAAAAAAAAAGTGATAAATATCTACGATGTGTCACAGCAGCATGTGCTGTCTGTGTCCCATCATGCTTCACTTTCACTCTCAAGCTGCTCTACAATATATATACAGCCTCCTTGGGTCATTTCTACTGCATGACATTCTGTTTTGAGACGAGAAAGGATGAAGTGTTACACACTATACAGATGAAGAAGGATCAGGGAGAGTTAAAGGATTTTTCTCCGTGTCAAGGTTAGTCACATTGTCCAGTACTTCGGACACTCCTTTGGTCAGGACAGTCCAGTCCATCAGATGACACCACAAGCATCTGAATTGTCAATACAATGATTGCGTGTTAGTCGTCAAACTACTCAGCAGGGAACAGGAGTGTATGGGCACGTATGTGTTGACATGTTTTGGTCTGATGGTCCTCCACGAATCCATGGAGGCTAATCGAGGATGGTGACTTGGTTGGGGAGGCCATTGGGGGCGGGAGAAACAGTGGTGGGGTTAAGTGGGGAGTTATTCGGCACCTCCCGGCTCTCGCTGGGCCGACTGAACTGGCTGGCCAGTGACTCATCTAGGTTGATCTCGGTGGTCAGCACACTGCTTCCGTTGAAGTCCAGGTTGTCCTCACTGCACAGTTTGCTCTCCTCACCCAGCGACGGCTGGCTGGCCGTGCGCTTCTCCTCCAGGTCGCTGCAAGAAAGAGGAGATGCGTGAAGGAGCCCACAGCAGTTTGCTAAAAAATAAAATTGCGCCAGGCACATGCAAGCTGAAACTAAACTACTCTAAAAAGTAAAATAATGCAGGTTATATATCAGAGCATACCTTTCTAGAGATCTGCAAAGCAGGATGAAGCATCAGCATCAAGGAGAGAGGACAATGAGGGGAACACAAAGGGTTAAGGGGTGGAACAGAAGAGAAGGAATTGGGAAAGAATAAGGTGTTCAGATTCAAAACAAAAGAAACATCACATGACTAACCTGTACTCTCCAAAAGTCTCGTCCTTCATCGGGCGAGCCTCAGAGTCAATTGGGCCTTCTTCTTTATCTTTCACTGAGAGGGAGACATAGGGATGGACTTCATTATCAGCATCATTGTGACCATGTGACAGGTCATTTTTATGACAATGTCCAGCAAACAGGCGCCAGTAACTCTACCAGCAACACAGTTCTTTCTTTTCAACGTGTATTTTATAATTAACACAGAATATTTATTCAATTCATATGTAAATAAACTTTGCATCCATTCAAACAGCTTAGTGGGTTTAAGTGACATATGCCATTTTTGTCATTGGCCTATGAACTCCTAGCAACAAGTGGCTGAGCAAACAGGTGATGCGACAGAAAACAAGAAAGCAAACAATTCTATTATCTGTTACATCGCTACAACTTTATTTTGTTGTTGTTTGGGAGTGTTACAAGATTGCTGTTGGAGAAGAAATTTTAAAAAGCACACGGGACGTTTTCCACACCTTGCAATCTAAAGAACCCATGTAACTATGTTCAATGACACACAGTAGAACACGAAAGACGGCAGGACTTGAAGAAAAAGGAACCTTTTTGTTTAAAAAAATAAATAAATAACTGCTTTGAGTGTAAGGACGAATAATGTAAATAGTGAATTAGTGCATGTTGACTACAGGAAGTGAACATATGCATTAGTAATTGATGTGATACAGAGAGGGGGTAGGATTAAATAAGCTCTGCTTCTTCCTACTCCTTTTCGGACATGTGGAACTGTGAATTGTAACATGAAGCATTCAATGAATATTCTGTGCATGTTTGAAATAAACCAATTAAACCACAATTAAAGAAAGCCTGGTTCAGTAAAGGCTGCAAATGAGATGGTTATCAAACGGACAACTGAGGAAATAAGCCCCTAAATCAGGGGTCTCAAACTCGCGGCCCGCGGGCCATTTGCGGCCCGCCAAGTCACATTTTGCAGCCCGCAACTTGTCTTCAAAGATTACTGTAATACGACAAGCGACAAGCCAATGTTACTCATAAGATGCACACATAAGCCTACACTGAACTAAGAGTGAGTGAGTCACTTAAAAAATGTGGTAAAAAAAATTCCACCCATTTTCTATACCGCTTGTCTTCATTAGTGTCACGGGTAAACTTGAGCCTATCCCAGCTGAATGCAGCAATATATAAACTGTGAAATTATTTATTTATTTATTTGATTCACCCTATTACTGTATCAAGATATTATTGCCATGTATCGCGTGTCGTATCGTGAGGTACCCGAGATTCCCAGCCCTACTCCCAATACTTGATGCGGCCCAGCCTCACTCAGACTCTACCTCCAGCGGCCCGCAGGTAAGTTGTGTTTGAGACCCCTGCCCTAAATAGTACAAACAGGGGTCATAATGTGCAAATGTTCCCCCAAAGGCTAATTACAGGTACAGATATGTCAAATATTTATATTGATATTATCAAATGTACAGAAGCATTACCTTTTTATGTATTTTATATACAGTATTTTACTCCATGGTAAAGTAAAATGATGCAGTTTTTTCTGACTCTAGGGTCATTGTCTTCATCATGCCTTCTTCATCACCAAACAGTAATGATTTGACTCAAAATGCATTTACACATCTACAATAGAGGCTCATCCTATTGGTTGACACTTGCCTGAATACTTCCCCCCTTTGTTCCTTCTGACAAAGCAGAGAATGAGCAGTATGAGTAGCAGCAGCACAATGGCGCTCACAAGGCCGATGAACCAGCCCTGGGTTGCGAAGCTTGGCTGCACCTCCGTCACTTCTTGAAAGAAGGTGGATGTCAGTTATAATACAGATGACAATGCACAAGGATACGGAAGGATTTAAAAGAAGACATCAATCTCATTCAAACAAAATGGTGCATTATGTATTCTGACAGTGTGGCATCTCACGAGGGAATTGAAAAAAATGCACCAAACAAATCATATCAAAAGCCCAACTTCACAAGCGTTGCAGGGAACTGCAAGTGGGATTTGCTTTATATTTAGACCCAGGAAACCCAGAAGAGCAGTAGACAAGATGAAAGAATGCCCTGTAATACCTGTTCCCGCTGTGTCAATCTCAGTCTGAAAGAAGGTGATGTTGCTGTGGGTGAAGCGCAGATGGTAATGGGAACCAGGTCTCAGATCCTGGAGCTGGTAGAAAGACTGGGAGGAGTCCACCTTTTCTGTCTTCTTCCATTTATTAGCATCTGCATAGCAAAGATAAGATCCTTCCTCTAGTTCATTGGTTGACTGCAGATAAGTTGACAGGAAAAAGATGCTATACCATTCTTCCTTAGATAGTGGATCTGGAATCGAACATTCCTGTGCCTCTTCTTGGCCACCCAGCTGATGTTAGCAAAGTTATCACCAGGAAGCACGCTGATGTTGACTGGGGGTGCTGTAACAAATTCATGCAGAGGTTCAGTATCCGTGATCATGTTATGCTGAACGTATGTTCTGTGTGGAGGAAGAGGCTGCGTACCGCCATCCAGTGTGGTGGCACCTTCCCTCATGATGGGCTCTCCATCCCCGGTAGCAGTGCGCCCCTTCAGGTAGAAGCGGTAGTGGCTGTGGCGATCCAGGCCCTTCAGGGTGAGGTGGCTTATTTTCGGATCATTTATTTTCTCCTCCTGCATAGGGCTGTCATCACTCTCTACGACTGATGCAGAGTTGACACAAGTCAGTGTGAGGACAATATGAGAATGACTGTCTCTCTTCATACCTCACCTAACGCAGGCAGGCAAACACAGGCTCCACCACCCTTTCCCTTGCTCGTCTAATCACGAGTCACAACTCAGCCAGGATGCATTCACAGCCTTACAGATAGCCTGATATATTTTTTAACTCTTTTCAAAAATGCACATTTTCTCCCACACAAATATTGGAGCTCTGCAAAGTGAGCCGGCTCAGGGCCGGTGACATTTTTTGGGGTCTACCACTTGACTTTTTTGTTCCATAACCCTCAGGACCTTTGAAGAATTTAAAATTTTAAATGATTTAAAATGACTGTCCTCCTGCGTCCAACTTGCGTCAAACAGTTCAATCATGTACGATGAATGCAACAACTCTTCCAGGCTTGACAATATCTGAGTGCCATTGTTAAGTAAATTGATTTGTTGACTAGAGTAAGGAGCTAGATAAGGTATTAAAATGATGCTCACTCTGTTGGTACTGCAGGAGGTATCCAATTAGAATCCCATTGGGCCGACTCGGTGGTGTCCAACGCAGGGTCATTTCTGTCTCAGATGGACTGTCCAGCGTCAGAGATGTTGGGGGATGAGGAACTGCTCAAACGACATATATTAAAAGGGTCTTTTTAATTGCACTTGAGAGACACCCATTTTCTGGAACAGTTTGCAAAATTACAGTACAGTATATCAATCACAACATTTCTCTTGTATCTCTGAAGATCATTTTCTCAACCTTCCTGACTATCACTGAGTGTCACCTCCCACTTTATCTCCCATTCTTCCATCTGTCTCCTCCCTTTCTTACCTCCCTCAGCAGTGTTGAATGACAGCATCTCACAAGGCGGGCCATCCCCTTTACTGTTGAACACGCTGACGGTCAAGGTGTAGTGGGAGTACGGTTGGAGATCGCCAATCACCTTCCTCTCCTCGTTGGCCCCAGTGGCCACTACAACGGTAATGGATGGCTCCCTTCGAGCTCTGTGGTGGCTCAGAGAGCTGACTCTCGTCAAGTGAATCTGGAAGAAGACAATTTTTCAAATGAAAATCCTATAGATTCAATAGATATTAAGGAGTGATGCACTTGGATCGCTACCTTGTAGCCAAGCAGGTGTCCTCTGACTGTCTCTCTGTCTATAGCAGCCCAGGTCACCCTGATGGCAGTGCTGTTCAGTAGGGCGACACCTACATTCATGGGGGCCTCCAGTGGAACTAAAATAATTGACAAAATGATAAAAATTAAGTACTAATGTTACTGGTAAAACAAGGTTGTGCGGATAAAAAAATCTTACTATTCTCTCCTGAGTAGCCAATAACAGGGTCCGGCTCAGGCCCCTCCCCCTTTTCATTAATCGCCTGTACTTTGATCTCAAATGCAGAGAAGTTGCCGATTTCACTGACAACAAATGGTGGCGCTGTTGTGTAGTTAGTGCGCCAGGTGGGTCCACTGCCCACCACTCGCCTCCACAGGATGCGGTACTTGAAGTCAGGCCCGTTGAAGCTCCGTTTATCCATTTCCTGTTGTAAGAGGAATAATAACCAATGAGGCATGAAAACCTTTGGAAAACAATTGATGCTGCTTCATGTAATTGAACATCTGCTACCTCCCAGGTGATGACAAGTGTATCTGGGTCAATGGACTCACTCCTGACATCTTCAGGGTTATTGTCTGGTGCTGTGATCATAAAATGTGAGGTTAAAAGCGTGGCATAAAAATGTGAGGTTATAAATGCTGCAAGTAGCTCTGACCTTCAGCAGCTGTGCTGTAGATTTCAGACACCTTGCTGGGAGCGCTCTTACCCACTTCGTTGATGGCAATAACACGGAAACGATAAGACATGTAGGGCCACAGAGAGAGACTGGCACGCTCTGTGTTCCCTGGTACTCGGCTCAACTCTTCCCAACCCTTCTCGTTTGATTTTGAAACTTGATCCTCAAACTCAATTACATACTCTGCAGAGATACAGTACATATGGTAAAGGATGTGTAGACATTTATGGAGCCATACAGAAACGTCCTTGAACTGTCATCTATTGATGAGGAAATGTGTGTGTGTGTGTGTGTGTCTCAATACTCAACCTATCACTGGGCTATTGTGTTCATCTCCAGGAGTCCAGCTGAGTGTGACTGTACGTTGTTTAGGTTGTGTCAGTTGCAGAAGGACAGGAGGGTCCGGATAATCTGTAGGTGATACAATGTGTCATTAAAACAATTTTGTATTACGTATCAATCAATCTAATTGAAATTGATCATTTTCCTTCACGTGAGTGTTTTTTCAGCAGCCATCTCACCATATAGAGTGAGTGTGCCAGTTGCTTCGGCCATGTCCAGATTAGTGATGACCTGACACGTGTAGTTTCCTTCATCTTCAGGTTCTGCATTAGCAATAATTAAGTCTGGTCCTTCGAATGTATACCTATCAAAGGAACGTCATGCATCTTAATGCTTATTTACTTTGGCTGTGTTCATATGTGTAACACAGATATTAGTGTTAGTTTCCTTGGTAAAACAAAAATATGTGAAATAATGAGTGATTGGTGTGTGAAATCTCACTTTTCATCACTTTCAGATGCAAACAGCTTGTGGTCGTTCTTTCTCCACTGAATGAGTGGAGAGGCGAGCTTGGGGTCCACTAAGGAAAGACAAGTGAAGATAGCCGTCTGTCCAGGCTGCACCTTCAGAGCCTGAGGAGGCGACAGGATCACTGTCCTGTCTGTAAGAGAAAGCAAAGTAACATAAAGCACTGAAGCATGTACCTTGTATATGACACATTCACCGAACCTGCTGACTAAAAAGCTGACAAGGAAATCAAAATTTTAAGTTGAGATGCACTCAAAACTTGCTTATTTTTTGTAGTGTTCAATCACCGCCACATCATAAAAAACATGTAAAAAGATAACTGTAGCATGTTAAATTCATGATAAATAGTAGCAAATAAGACCTTACACTCCTGAAATATACAGTCACGGAAAAAATTTTTTAGACCACCCTTTTTTCTTCAGTTTCTTGTTTATCTTAATGCCTGATACAGTTAAAGGTCCTTTGTGTGGACAAATATAACAATGACAACACAAATAGCTCATAACAGTAACATTTTTTGGCAGTACAATGCTATAGCTATTCATGTAAGAACTTAAGTGTTTTTGGTTATTATCAAGAAAACCATGGAAGTTGCTAGATATCAGCTCTTAAATTCAACTCTTATGAGCTATATTTGTTATCATTATTATATTTGTCCACACAAATGTACCTTTAGTTGTACCAGGCATTAAAATGGATCAATAAACTGAAGAAACAAGGGTGGTCTCATCATTTTTTCCCTGACTATATGTCAGTGATAACAATCGTGATGATGTGATGATTTTACAGGATAAAATTACAGTTAATATCAGAGCTACTCAATAACTCGTGATATTCCTGTCAGGTTTTGGTGTCCTTTTTTTAGGTCACTATCCAGGATTAAATCATCAATCAAGAAAAGACCAAACATTATATAACATTAGGGCTGTCAAAGTTAACGCGGAAATTGCCTTTAAAAGCATTCTTTTTTTTTTATGCGCAGCATTTGGGCCCAAATATGCGGCGAAAGAAAAAGGGGAAAACTACAGTATAGTAGTATATCTGTCCAGTGTGGAGAAAGTCAGATGGTGCGTTCAAGGACCGTTGAACAAAGTGTTACAAGTCACCGCTCGCATTAAAATCATTAGATTTTTTTTAAGTGTTTTTTTAATCATCGTGTCTGAACATTTCCCGTGGCCCGCTGGTTGAGGACCGCGACCTTACAGCATGATTGGGGATATAATGTGCTCTTTTCACATTTGAAAATACTGTAAAAATGCCACTTTTATAGAATTGACTTCTTTATTTTATAATGTAAGATTAATGTCTACATCAACAAATGTAACCGTTGAATCGCCTCGAATCGTATCATTTGTACACTGATCGAATTGTATCAAATTGTTCTGTTTTTAAAATATATCATTTTTTAATCCTATCTTAAGTCGTGTATCTAGATTCTTATCGAATCGTTTACCACAAATAGATTTACATCCATATTTATTATAGATAAATCGAGATTATGAGTTAACTATGGAAACGTGATTAATCACGATTAAATATTTCAATCAATTGACAGCCCTATCTAAGATGCCTTTTATCATCACAATACCTCAATAATGTAACAATTATCCATCCATTCATTTTCTATGCCACTTATCCTCACTAGGGTCGTGGGCGTATGCTGGAGCCTATCCCAGCTGACTTCAGGCAAGAGGTGAGGTACACTCTGGACTGGTCGCCAGTCATGTAACAATTGCAACCATGGAATTTCCATTTCACCTACGACTAACAATTTCAAAATATATATAGACTAGAAGATCCTCGTAAAGATCTCTGCAGGTTCGATGAACATGTCATATAAGTGTGTCTTTCACTTACTGAGCACTTCCAGCTCCGCACTAATGGACAAGTTGGTGTTCTGTACAGAGCAAGCGTAGAAGCCCTCGTCGTCATGTGTGATATTGGAGATCTCCAGCCCTCCAGTGGTGAGAGGGTTAATTCTGGAATCCGCCAGAAGGGTGGAAGCACTGCCACCGTTCCTGAAAACACAACACAGCCACACACAGATACAGTATTAGAATTACTGCAAAAATGACCCACTTGTCATGTTCTGCTTGTGCACTTCCTGTTTTATGTTGTGGTATTGCCCTCTGTGCTGTAGTTAACTTTATTTCATGCTGCAGAAGCTGTTGTTTGTCGGCAGAGCAGTGTTGCCAACTTGGTGACTTTGAGTTGCCTCTTTGTATTGCCTCTTGGCGACATATATTCTCAAAAGCGACTAGTGACAAATGTAGCTACTTTCTCTGGCGTCGTTGGAGAGTTTTCTGGTATTTGGGGACTTAAAAGTGAAAGCACGTATTGATCCGCAGTTTGTGTTTTCACTGGGAAGCAGAGGGTGCTGCTGAGATGTCCGCCCCACCCCAAAGCAGTCAGAAGTAGTCAGCTCCAATGGCACAAGGAGAGCATAGTGGAGCTCCACACATCCATGAATCACACATGCGCGAGGTGCAATGCCGCCAGGGTGGATCTCGCCCTCTTTTACAGAGCAAGATCTAAAACGTAAACGTAAAACGTTTCTTAATCTTCATTAAATTAGCCAACACACGGTGAAGCTTTTAGCAACCCTGCTGCTGACACAATGTCCTTGTGTCCATGTGGTTTCGAAAACACCGGAGTTGTTTCTTAATCTTCATTAAATGACTACCCATTCAGACTCGCTCACGTATCTGTCAGCGTGTCAGAACGTGTGATGGAAGAATATTGTGTGATAAGTCAAACAACTAGTCCTAACTACAAGGTGGAGGCGGGAGGCGAGTCCAGATGTAATTATTACGCTGTCTGGACTGAGAGGCGCTGCTGCCCGAGATAAAATATTTAAAATTATTTAATTATTTTATGCAGTAATGGCCAATTTTAAATAAAAAAACCCTAAGAATCAAGTTTATTTGTAGTTAACATAAATAAGTCGACCAGTCCATGGTGTACCCCGCCTGTCACCCAAAGTCAGCTGGGATAGGCTCCAGCATGTCCCCGCGACCCTAAAGAGGAGAAGCGGCATAGAAAATGGATGGATGGATGGATGGATAATTAAGGTGGGGTTTTTTTTGTCTCTCCTCCAAAGTTATGCTTTTTTCCTACAGCATCTCTTACAGCACCGACTTCTCAGACAGCCGACAGCCTTACTTTTTTACTGAGGCAGTAGTTGGCAACAGTGTGGCGGAGCAGGGACGCACACCTGCCTGCCATTTGTAATTAGACAGGCTTAATAGCGCATCTTCCGTGTGGTCAGATGCTAGATCAGGAATCATCAACATGGTGCCCGTGAGCACCTGCTTTTCATTCAGGTTTTCAGTTAATAATGTGAGAACACAGGAAAGAAATACTTTCTGAAATAGAAAATGTGAGTTGTTGATACCAGTATTTTGTTAATGTTCTGGTGAAACAAGCATATTCTGTTGGGGTTGAAATACGCTATGAAAATAAATGTTACCAAATTGAGTAGCTGTTGGCTTCATTTTGTAAAAGTATCTCTCACAAGAAAAAACGTTGGAGACCACTGCACTAGATCTTTCCATTCTTTCTTCTATTCTCCATGCATGATTCTTTTTGTGGAATATTTTGTGCTCCACACCTGGACTGTCACTCGTGTGTGGGTTAGTGGTTTGTTTCTGGCCTTCTGCCTAGCTCTTTTGTTTGCACTTTTTGTTTGCCCTGCTCTTTGCTACTTTTGTCCTTCAGGCTATGATCACACTGCAGGCTATGATGCCCAATTCTGATTTTTTGTTAAAATCAGATTTTTTTATGTGATTGTTCACATTACCAAAAAAATGTGATTTGCCAATGTGAACGCAAAGCCTTCGGGAAGTGACGTGCATACGCAAAATCACGACGTCACACCCATTGTTGTGTGTTTACAGAAGTAAACACTGCTGCAGTGTGTGCTCTCCTTGTGGCAATTTCAAGGATTTTGTGCAATGGAAGTCAATATTTCAATAATATTACAGTCAATATTACAAATGATTCCGTGTAGGAGATTAAGAAAAAAAGAGGGCAAGATCTTGCTGCAACGTCTGTTCTGAGGAGCATGTGGGTGGTGCTTTGGTACCAAAAGTGTGTGGCTAGATGTCCACTACTGGTAAACAGCAAATTCCCACTCCTTTGGGACAACGGGAATGGACCACATGCCACACCGTGACGAGCTGAACTGAAGTGTATTGCTAAGTGGAAACAAGTAAAGGTTCACAAGATCATCCGTACTTCTAAGCACTCAGGATGATCAGGCAGACTTTTTATGAGACATTGCATTTGTTAGGTTTTCCATCATGCCACATAAGCAGCAGGTCAAGTCAGAAACAATTGTATCCCATATAAATTGTGTCTAATTGGGTGAGTAAAGCGGGGGGGATGTAGAGCTATAATCTATCTCAGTCTCTGGCACCCGCCAAATAAAGGCAGAGAGAGAAGATTAAGGTACCACTTTGAAACAGCAACTTCTCTGTGGGCTGTTACGCTGATTCAGCAACAATAAAGTTCAGAAACAAACGTTTTGCGAGCAAGAGGGCAAATAAAACATTTTTTTGTGACTGAAGAAATCGGCAGTTTTACTGCTATTGATTGTCCAACCTAAATGTCTTTTTAATAGAACAAGTTGGATTGGATGAGCGCCATGCCAACAATCACATTACATATGCAACAGCATTTGACCACTAATATACGCTACAAAGTCACGGCATTATTTGGGGGGGTAGGGGGTGGGGGCACAGTTACAGTAATGATGATTAGCTAAAGGCAGAGTATAATTTCATGGTAAGCCAATCAGTGCCAGAGTTCAGGTAGGTAACTAATTACATTTAAGAATGAGTAACGCTGTTTCTAATTCAATTACTTTTTGTGGAAAGTAACTAGTATCTATAACTAATTACTTTTTTTTAAGTAATTTGCCCAACACTGCTTACCATATGACTTTTGGTTTAGGAGATCCAAAGCTTTCACACTCAAGCAAAACCTTCTGGCCCTCGGTAACCGTGTAGGTGTTGCCATCCTTAGTAAGGATCTGGGGAGGCAGCTCTGAAACAACAAACCAAAATTTTGATTTTGAAGGTTTGAATGTTTAAAGGTTAAACACGGACATATACTAAATGGACTAAAATAACAGGAACACCACTTAATAATTTAACTAATCAATTAAGTATTACGCTAGACTGATATGTTATCACAGAAAGCTTCATACACATTTTGGACAATTGTATCCTCCTAACTTTGGGGACCATTATACTGAAACAACTCACCAATAACATAAATGTTGGTGTTGATGAGGATGGTTCCGTGCTTATTGGAGGCCTGGCACTGGTAGATCGCAGTGTCTCCAAAATTGACATCTTTCAGGACGAGAGAACCGCTGGTTGTTACGGTGCGTCTGGGGTCTTTGTCAGTCGCTGGTCAAAAAACAAACAAACAAGCACAGTAGGTAAATACTGGGGTGTATGTGTAAATGTGAGTATTGGCTCATGTACTGACATGAGAGGGGGATCCCGTTGATCGTCCAGGTGATGGTTGGAGAAGGGATGCCTTCTGCCTGGCAGTCTAGTCTGACATTCTCACCTGGAGCATATAATTGACTGACTGGCTCTTTGGTCCAGTACGGAGCAGCTATCGACCAAAAACATGTACACGTCTCATGAAATTCCAAATTTTCATTTTAAAACATGATTACGTTATAATGGTATAGGTTTGTGTTTTCCATACCTTCCACATTCACTGTGTAAGTGTGTGTGGTCTTCCCTTGGGAATTCTCAGCTATACACTGATACTCCCCTGCATCGCTCTCAGAGATATTGGTGAAGCGCAGACGGCGGTCAAACATCTCTTTGTCGGTGCGGGATTCCGACAGCTCCCCGTCCTTCCTAACCCACAATACTTTGGGAGTTGGACTGAGGAGACGAGAGGAGGAACAGAAACGTGGAGGGATGATTAAACACGAGAGGATGTTGACATTAAAATGATGCAAGAAGCAAAGTTTGCAAAGGACAGCCAAGGCAGAGAGAATTAAATGAGTGCTTACAGATGTCAAGCAGGAAAGGATGATTAAAAGGTGTGTTCAGAGGTTTGTAATTGACACACGCAAATACAGTGGTGTGAAAAAGAGTTTGCCTCCTACCTGATTTCTTTTTTTTTGTGCATGTTTTTCACTTGTTTCAGATCTTCAAACAAATTGAAATACTAGTAAATGACAACACAACCGAACACAAAAAAGATCCAAACCTACATGGCCCTCTCTGAAAAAGTGATTGCCCCCTAAACCCAATAACCGGTTGGACCACCCTTAGCAGCAACAACTGCAATCAAGCGTTTGCAATAACTTACGGCGCTGTGGAGGAATTTTGGCCCACTCATTTTTACAGACTTGTTGTAATTCAGCTACATTGGAGGGTTTTCGAGCATGAACCACCTTTTTAAGGTGATGCCACAGCATCTCAATAGGATTCAGGTCAGGACTTTGACTATGCTACTCCTAGGTGGACTTGCTGGTGTGTTTTGGATCATTGTCCTGCTGCACAACCCAAGTTTGTTTGAGCTTGCGGTCACGAACAGATGGCCAAATATTCTCCTTCAGGATTTTTGGTAGACAGCAGAATTGATGGTTCCAAACAGTCACAGACCATCACACTACCACCACCATATTTTACTGTTGGTATGATGTTCTTTTTCTGAAATGCAGCGTTACTTTTACATCAGATGTAATGGGACACACACCTTCCAAAGAGTTCAACTTTTGCCTCGTCAGACCACAGAGCATTTTCCCAAAAGGTTGGTGATCATGAAGATGGAGCTTTAATGTTCTTTCTGTTCAACAGTGGGTTTTGTTCTGGAACTCTGCCATCTAGGCCGTTTTTGCCCAGTGTCTTTTTGACACTGCTAGCACATTTACCTACTGGTGACGCAGGATCAGGAGCAACTGGGGGTTCAGTATCTTGCCCAAGGAGACTTCGACACAATCACAAGAGGACGGAGGATCGAACCTACAACCTTCAGGTTGGAAAACAACCACTCTACCACCTAAGCCATGCCGCTCGTCATGAACACCGACTGACCTTAACTGAGGCCTGCAGTTCTTTGGATGTTGTTGTCGGGTCTTTTGTGACCTCTTGAATGAGTTGTCGCTGCACTCTTGGGGTAATTTTGGTTGGCCGACCACTCCTGGGAAGGTTCACCACTGGTCCGGGTTTTTTCCATTTGTGAATAATAGCTCTCACTGTAGTTCGCTGGAGTCCCAAAGCTTTAGAAATGGCTTTGTACCCTTTTCCAGACTGACAGATCTCAATTAATCTCAGTTAAGTTATGTTTTAACAGGGAGCAATCACTTTTGCACACAGGGCCATGTAGGTTTGGAGTTTTTTTCTCCATTAATAATAAAAAATTTAATTTAAAAACTGCATTTTGTGTTCAGTTGTTTTGCCCATTGACTAATGTGTACATACTTGTGTATCTTGCTTGCTGCTGTAACAGATGAATTTCCCTGCTGTGGGATTAATAAAGTACTACTACTACTACTACTACTAATATTTGAATTTGTTTGATGATCTGAAACATTTCAGTGTAAAACATGCAAAAAAATAAGAAATCAGGAATGGGGCAAACACTTTTTTCACACCACTGTATATGCACACTTAGACACTCACTAGCCTTGGATGATGCACTCGAGCTCTATGGTCTGGCCCCTGAGTGCATGGTAAGTGCTGTGGCTTCCAGTAGGTCTCATCATGTGGGGCCTCCTGTTCCGCAGCACTGAGTTGGCTGAACAGAAACATTCAACCACAACATATACTAGTACAAGTGTAACTTTGCCACACACCTTAGAAACCCTCAACCTCCACATATCCACAGGTCTTGGCTTTAACATGTACGGGTCTCTCTGACCTCTGCTTGTGTCACAGATGTTAGCAGCCATAGCTCAGCGTGAGCTGCATCTCATTACCAAAGGGCTAAAGAAGCAATAGCCCCACTTCATGCTGCCTTGTCTAGGTTACAGTCACTGCTTTGGTCCACTTAACATGTCATCCGACAAGGGGCTGACTTCAGCTTCTTTAGTTTTCCACCAATACAGTACCATTTTTTATTTTATGTGAAAGTGTTAGAATAAAATTATTTCGGTATACCTTGTACACAAAACATTTTAATGTCATACAGTTTACAACTACAAATGCAGCCACGGAGATGCTATTGATCGCTCTCAGAATTTTCTGAACTCCTGTTTCTGAGCCAGTGTCGTACTGAGCAGAATAATGCTGCCCAGAGGGTTTTCAGCTAGGATTTAGCTGAATTCCTGTAGCTGATGTCATGGTGTTCTTTTTTAGACCACAAAGTAGTTGAGAGTGAATCAACAGCATCACGGCTGGTTGCAGCACCCATTTTTTAAACTGTTTCAAGACCTAATTAATCAATTTCACAAAACTGACCAGAATGACCAGAATATTTAATTAATGTATTATTATGCCCTTCCCTAGTTGCAAGCTGATTCATTTACGTAAATTAGTAAATAAGAACAATGATTTTCTTGATTGATCGTGAAACTTACAGGGGTTGACGGTCAGAGTGACTGGCTCTTTTGCCAGGATGGTGCGAGTGGCAAGATATTGGACATTGCAGGTATAGTCATCTCTGCTGTCCTCCTTTTTTAGGTGGGCAAAATATAAGTTACCATCCTTGCCCGCCACCACACGCTCACTCAGCTGGATGTGACGGAGCTCTGTAGGGAGAAATGTGATCTATTGTCAGAATGCCATAGTACTGTATTTAAATGAAGGCTAACATAGATATGATTGAGTTGAACACATACAAAGTAGAAGTAGTAGGACGATGCTTGAAAAGAAAACCACCAAAAACAGAAACTAAACAATAATTATTTGCTTATTAAGTGAGCTAAAATTACTGGATGATATGCAATTGTCATGTACAAAGTACATCTATCTGTACAAGCAGTGAAACATTGTTCTTCTAAAATATCAGAAGAAATTCTCAGTTCTCTACCATTGCACACTACAGTCAAAATAATTAACATATTGTTACATGAATACAGCAATGTTATCTTTGATATAGATCGTGTACAGTATTGGAAGTGTTAGGTGTACCTAATGAAGTGTCCTGGGATTGTCAATTGACCATAAAGAAATGGGAGGTTCTTTGAAAGTGAAACCGTCGAAGCGTCAGGAAAGATGAAATGGATGCAGAAATGGAAGGATAATATACTTACTCCAGTCCATCCAGTGAATGATGGGCTCCATTGAGCTCTGTGGGGGATTACATTCCAGAACAATGCTGCTTCCTTCCTCAGATTTCACATTCACTTTTTTCTCTTTCTGCAGAGTTGGTGGGACTAAAGAAGGGTAGGAAAGAGAAATACACATTTGTAACCACAGCAAAAATCACAGCCTTAACAGGTGTACACAACAACTTGTAAACACGTGTGCTGTATTTATATTATGTAGGCATCACCAGAGAAACAAATCATCATTCATCATACAAAAAGAAGGGAGGGAGGCCACACGAGCTCATCTTTTGTCTTGCGAAAGTGGAACAAAGTGATTTGTGAGTTCTGTGTGCGACATTTGCTTCCTGCCTCCCCTGATCATTGTGCATAACCCCACGGGAGAGACTCAAGAGGGCTCCGCATGACATCAACTCATGAGCGTTTCTGGGGAAACGGTTGTCAGGGAAACTGTGAGCGAAGGAGGTCACCCCGGAGAGACCCACAGTCACACAGGTGGAGGGATATACAAAGGTGCTCTTTGCATTACATTTGTCCAGGGGCCTGCATGTGTGTGTGTGGATGGTTATCGTGTTCTTGCATGTAATTATATTCTTGGTGGTGATACACTATTGTCCCACTGTGAGCCTTCATTTACTAACAAATGAGCTCTTTAGAAACTACACAGGCTCCACACACAGTTGTGATACTGCATGTAAACCGAAAATTAGCTTGACACTAATTTGGATGTTGAGCTATCACGAGAAAGATGAAACATTCCTACTGTGTTCAAACAACAGATTTCTGAAGCTTAGAACTATTTTATAAAGTGTTCTGCACTGAAAGCTGGCTGACTGAAATGAACACACCCTTAAAATTCAATTGTCTGAACTTGTTGGTAGCTACTTTGAGCCTAGGTCACTACCCGTCTTACGGGCTCCTACAGTCGGTCTAAGTGCAAAAAACGCAAGAAACGCATGCAGGACAGATTTTCAAGCCATAAACTGGACGCAGACGAGATGCAGAGATTCTTTGTCATGTCAAACAAACTCTACAGGCACTTATATTTTTTCCGGGTTGCAAGACAAACCTTCGCACTTCATACGTCTTCGTGCCTCGTCCGTACAGCCAATGTGTGTCTTTCGAACATTTAGGTGGCAAAATGTCAATTTCCTCGTACATTGCACTTGCAGACTCTGTATGTGTGTCGTTTTCATCTGTGCTATGTCTCTATTGTAACTCATATAATATTTATACATACAATCCAGATCAAAATCTTAAGACCAGTTGAAAAATTGCTAGAATTTGCATTTAGCACATTTGGATCTTAATGATGTTTTAAGTAGAGCTACAATATGCAAAAACAAGAAGGGGAAGTGAAACAAAAAGCATTTTGAAAAAGTAATTTATTGAAAACAACAATTAAATTGAAATAGGCTGTTTATCAGCTGATCAAAAGTTTAAGACCACAGGCTGTTAAAGCTAAAATGTGCTCAAAATTGTCATTTTCTGTCAGGCATTCACGCTGTCATGCCCTCCTGATGGCTAAAGCTAAGAAGCTTTCTCTTTTAGAACGTGGTCAAATTGTCGAGCTGCATAAGCGAGGCCTCTCGCAGCGTGCCATTGCTGACATGCTGGAGAGGTCTTTTAAAAAGCATCATTAAGGAAAAGAACCCACAATATATTACAAATGAATTAAGTATGGTTATTCACCATATATGTTCATTAATAGAAAAAAATTAAAAAATATCACGGCACGTGACGTTGCAGAAGCCCTGTCGTTAAAAATTGCAAGTGGAAGAAGTGATGTTGGTCTCACACATGTGCAGAACTGATCGTGTTTTCCATTGTGCTGTTGGAACACACAACGTACAGATCGTGTGCCGTTCTTGCAACCTTCATACGAAGCCCGTACGGAACGCAAGGTCAGTGCTTTTATTGCAAGTTTGACGGACATTGGTCTTACAACTTTGTGCGTTGGCTATATGAATGTAGCGACAGTCGCACGTCCAAGCAGCCTCAGATTTCGTGCGTGGCACCCACGTTTGACTTATAGGTTGTATGTTGGGTGCATGATCTTACTCCATCATAGTCACCACAACTATCTCCACAAATAAAAAAAGGCAGCAATTTGGGGAGCGCCACAAATTTCACGGCCCAAAAAAATCATACATTCGGTTGTGACGTAGGCTTTAAAATGACTCAATCTTGGGTGTGTTCTCACCATCAGTGTTGAGTATGGCTTCACTGGAGACGGCCGTCCCAAGCTCGTTGGATGCGTAACACACGTATTTGCCCTGGTACTGCTTCATGGCGTCCATTGTGTTACTGAGCGTGTAGAACACGAATGAGCCTGAGCGCTCAGTCACCTTCAGCTCTGGGTCGGTGCCTGGATCAAACTCTTCTCCATCCTTCGTCCATCGGAAACTTAAACAGAACATTAAATAATTAGTCGCACAAGGATATTTGCTTTTAACTAGATGTCCTTATGTGACTGAATTTCAGGACAGAAATCAATTTAATCCCTGATGGGGCTCATGAGTTTATGAAGTCTAACTGTGATATTCATCCTCTCCTTGGCAAACACCACAGTATTCCACTTTACGGCAAAGACATTTAGCTAAGATTGCTTAATGACATTCATCCTTCCTCTATGACAGAGAGCTGCTTTCCTCTAAAATCAACAAGCAGACTGAAGGTCACATTGCTTAGCCGGAATTGCTTCTAGACCCATACTGTGTGCGTGTGTGTGTGTGTGTTTGGAGACGAACATGGGAGGAGGGTTGCCAGAGGCTTCGCAGGTCATGACGAGGTCTTCAACGCTGAAGACTGTTACAGACTCCGGCTGCGTGGTGATGACTGGAGGCCTCTTGACTACAAGGAGCAAAAACACGCATCATTGTAATGTAGACATGCACATAATGGTGAACATGGTGGAACCTCAAAGGGGGGCAAAGAAATCGGTATTGGACCACTTTTTGGGAATAAAGTCATGCAAAACATTGAGGCTCCAACCACCATCATGTATAAAGTCACTAGAAACCTCAGCATGCAAGACTTCATTCAGCTCAGTAAGCATCAGAGGATTTATTCTGGACAGATATTTTGATTTTTCTATGTAATTTTCTGCAATATTTACTTTTAAAAAATAGGCTGCCATCATGGATGATGTCAGCAAACCTCATTATATCTCGGTTTAGTTAGCACCAGAGCATTAATCTGACACATTTCATTTATGTGGAGTGATTTATGGTTTTCAAGTTATTGTTTTATTTTTTGTGACTTTGAGAATGTTAAAAGGTGAGATACAGTACAGGCTCATCTGCCAAGAGTAGGCACTTTTTATTAATAAGGGATGTTTACTTATGATTACACTTGCATGACAGCCGAGAATGTTAAAATGTTACTTAAAACATTGCATGTACAGATTGAAAAGGTTTTATGATGGCTACAGTATGACCATGGAATTAAGTAATTACTATGACCATTATTTCCTCTTGGAAAATCTGTTACAGGGTAAACAAATCGAATGGTTGCATTAACCATTTAACATTAGATGTCCCTCTTTCCAACAAAGGGTGCACACTGATTATTAATTTTCTTGTTAACACTTCATAAAGACTTAATCAACTGCAATAAGTCATTAGATAAGAACATATAGTGAGCCTACACTGAGCTGTACCCCATTACCTATAGTTACAAATGTTGGTAATTAATACGTACTATTTTTTAAATTTAACATCAGGGCTTTTGACATTTTAGGCAGCAGCTCATGGTTACTACAGAATTTGAGATTTTTACAGAATAGATAAAGGAAAATGTGGTAGAAGCCTGAAGTAGTTAGCCAATTTACTACAAATAAGCAAACCCAAAGAAATACAAAATATACTGCAGTATTTGATCTATTCTACATGTGACTGCATTAACCGGTGGTGTGACGCATATTGCCCGAGTGCAATGCAAGCACGCCTAAGGCTAGAATGAACGGAGACACCAATCATTTTTAGGTTAACAGTTGCCGATAACTATATTCAGTCAATAATACAAGAAAAGCGTCCCCAGAGAAGGAGTTGAAATGTAGGCTGGAGGAGAGGAGTGAGGGGAAGTGACAGCAGGATGAGAAAATTGGTTGAGATGAGAGGAAACTGATGGAGCATAATGCAGGGATATGAAGGAGGGATTTCAGGGGACCATCAGGGAAGGAGGCTTCACCACTGTCTGAAATAAATAGTAAAAACACATTTGTAAAACATGCAGATTTACAAGCAACATTATCTGTTCACAAGCTTTGTGGCATTTGTCTCTTCTAAAACAGATATTACATAGATAAAAAATTAAATGCTCAGTTTTGATTGACATTGTCAGAGGGGTGTTCATTTAATTGTGGTTATAGCGTGCAGTGCAAGTATATGCTGGTGTACAATTGCAGTATATCAGACTGAGAGGTGTTTCTAATATATTGGTTACGCAGTTTAGCATGACAGGGGCAAATTTTACAAAACATGATAATGTAAAGTAGTTCTACACCACTGCAAATAACAATCACTACAATAAACATAATGTTATAGGGGAAGTAACCATATATTGTTATTATTATAATTATTTTATACATTTTGTATATAAATGTTTTTTTTAATTAGGGCTGTCAAAAATAGCGTGTTAAAAGTGGTAACTAATTAATTTAATTAATTACATTACATTTTTTGGCATAATTAACGAATACGCATCATGGCTAGCCACGCCTCTCTGTTATGACAACAGACGGCGACACAGTGTAGCTCTCCGCAGAGTCACACAGAGTCTGATGCTCTTTTACAACTTTATTCTGACGTGAACACATCAACAGTAGTGCAATTCCAACACTATCCAGTATATGTATCTCCAACACGCAAAAACGTTTCTAGTCCGTTCAGCCTCGGAATGACACTTCCTCAATGTCACTAGATGCATTCAGGGCCACTCCAAATCTCACAAGAACATGTTTATTATGCGCATATGTGTGGTCTAAATAAACAGAAAGTCAAAGGAAAACAATAAGTGGATATTCTTGAACACAATCCCTCATTGTTCATAACAACACGGTGAAAGTGCGATTCAAATGTTCTGCTACTATTAAAGAAGCTAGTGTTAGGTAAATAGACTTTCAGACGTGTGCTATCTTTTAGCTTGATTTTAATTTTCAGTTAATGCTGTTAATGCTGTTAATACATACAAATATATCATAATACTGTCCTATCTTTTTTCTTTCTTTCAATAAAATACAGTAAGCATGAGCATCTTTCAGACAAATGCTTGCAAATGGTGATCAATAGTCATTAATTAATTTGAAAACTGTAATTAATCTGGTCAAACTTTTTAATCATTTTACAGCCCTTTTTTAATTTAAAAACACTCAACAAAAATAAATAACAATAAATAACAAAAATATAAACCCAACACTTTTGTTTTTGCTCCCATTTTTCATGAGCTTTTTTTCTATGTACACAAAAGGCTCATATCATATCATTCACAAATCTGTCTAAATCTGTGTTAGTGTGCATTCATCTTTCATGGTTTATAATGTATCTACCTCACAGGTGTGGTATAATCAAGATGCTGATGAGACAGCATGATTATTGCACAGGTGTCCCTTAGGTTGCCCAGAATATAAGGCCACTCCAAGATGTGCAGTTTAACTATATTCGGGGTGGTCGGGAGGGGTCCGAAAACATGTCAGTATCTGCTGTGACCACCATTTGCCTAAAATACAGTATGCACAGATCCAGGGCATCCCAAACATGCTCAGTGGGTGACATGTAGGGTGAGGATGCCAAGCAAGTACTGGGATGTTTTCAGCTTCCAGGATTGTGTACAGATCCTTGCAACATGAGGCCGTGCGTTGTCATGCTGCAAAATGAGGTGATTCTTGTAGATGAATTACACAACAATCGGTCTAAGGCTCTCGCCACAGTATCTTTGTGCATTCAAAATGCCATCAATACAGTCAAATGCACCTGTGTTGCGGAAGGAGTGGCCGATGGTAGCAGCGAGGCTATGGTATGGGCAGGCGCATGTGTTATGGAAAACAAACACAGGTGCATTTTATTGATGGCATTTTGAAGATAGTAAGCACGTGTGGGATGCTCTGGATCATTGTATATGTTATTTGATGCAAATGGTGGTCACAGCAGACACTGACTAGTTGTCGTACCCCTCCGAAATACCCCCAATACAGTTAAACTTCACATTTTGCAGTAGCCTTTTGCAATAATCATGCTGTCTCATCAGCATGTGGATATGCCACGCCTGTGAGGTGGATAGATTATGAATCATGAATGATGAATGCTCACTAACAGATTTAAGATTTGTGAATAATATTTGCGAGAGATATGCCTTTTGGGTACATAGAAAACATTTTATATTTTAGAGTTCAGCTCATAAAAAATGGGAGCAAAAACAAAAGTGTTGCATTTATATTTATTTTTTTGTTGAGTGTATTAACTCAATTAGTTATTTGAATAATGTTGTAAATATTGCAATATAATAACATATTATACATACACTTAATATCATATACATCTAGTCAAAGAAAAATATATTATATTATTATATGGGAATCTAATTATTATAGATACAATATTTAATATTTCAATTTTGTTTATTAAACATTTATACACATACATTTATAAAATTTTTTTTTTTACTCAAATGTCTTGTAAAGTACATTATCTGAATCATTTCTAATAATTCTGAGGGATTTTCAGTGAGTGCCCTAGATTAGTTAATTTCCTCTGACAATACTGGCAATAATATATTTGTAATGGCACAGTTTTATATTGGATCCCATTAGACTGTGCATGTGTACCTAATGAAGTGCCCAGTGGACGTAGATAATTGAGGTCACATCTTGAATGGGCATTAATATGACTATATTGCAAAAAAAAACAGGCTTAAATCAGGTAAGCGACAAAAGTATACAGTAGAGAGAATCAAGAAGGATGGTGGTGTGGATGAGGGAGCTGAGTAGAATGATGATGCTGGTGATGATGCAGCAACCAACAGAGGAGGCAGACAATAAGCAGACGGTCCAACAGAGAGTTAGGTGGAGAGACAGCAAGGGAATGCAATGAAAGGTAATAAGCCTCTTTCCTCTTCCTGATCAAATTAAAGTTCAGGTTGGGGGCTGTGCTGCATTACAGGCAGAAGATGAGGAAAGATGAGAGCGTAGTGCTTTGGCTACACTTTTATTTCCCCAAATGCTGCTGATGTGACAGCACACTGTCTCACAATGATCTCACAATCGTCCCAGCCTCTGAGGCTACAAAGCACACACAGAAAAGCACTACTGAACAACCTACAACCAGCAATCTACTGCATGCACAATGAAACAGATGCTTAAGCACACACAAGCACAACACTGCAAATGCTGGATTCATTAAAGTGCAGCACAGTGTAAACAATTTTTTTTTTATGTGCAAGGGATAAGAAATAAGTCCTGCGGCAGCATAGTGAAAGTGTTTACAACAAGCTTTGCCAGCACCTGCATTACCAAAGATTGCACAGTAAAGTTAAAAGCACTTACGGTCACTTATGTGGTCTTATGTGGTCCACAGTGGAGGCCAGAGAGTACGCATGAGGGAAACAATGTTTTAGTTAAAGTACACCAGAGACACTTATATAGATGTACAGTGTTCCCTCGCTCTATCGTGGTTCACCTTTCGCGGATTCTCTGTTTTGCTGATTTTTTTTAGTGCTTCTTTTTTTTATTATTACAGCATATAATCACAGTTACAAGCTCCTGGCTCTTTAAGAAGAACTGAATTGTGGGACGTTGAGTGTCTATCTCTTCCCACTCTCATCTGTCTGCACCGCCCATTGTTTTCTGCGTCCTGATTGGCTGTAGACCATTGTCAATCATTCTCCTTCATGCTGCCCTGCCATGTTTCCTGTGTCATCGCTAACTTGCTTGCTTGTTAGCTTGTAAATGAAACTTGTAAATGAAACGGTTCTTCTGCAGCAATATGTTTTAACAAGGATACAAAAATGCTACAGTAAAGCGGAACGGCGCCAGGACAAAAACGCACAGTCACAGCAGTGAAATATGTGTGAGTGACTTAATTACTTGTGTTGATCATTAAAATTCAAACAAAGGTTTGACCTTTTTTGAGAGTGTTTACACAAGAGAGAAATGTAAGAAATTGTTATTGCCTGTCTGAGAAAAGAGTATAAAGTGTATGGAGAGGTGTTTTACAGCCTTAAGACGTATATAATAATTGTAAAACAAAAAAAAAAAAAAGAAGAAGTTGGCTACCTATCCCCGCAATAAACTAGGGAACACTGTACAGACAGACAGACAGACAGACAGATAGAAACTCCTGATCAAAATTTTAGTAGTAGTAGTAGTAATAGTAGTTGAGCTTCAAAAAGCAAAAAGAAGAAATGGGAGTGAGACAAAAAAAAAAATATTTAAATTAATATTTATTGACCACAGCCTTTAAAAGCCTTGCAACCTTGATGGTCCTGATGGCTTCCAACGTATAATGGCATGACAAGGAAATCCTACCTGAGATGTTTTCCACACGCCACGGTGGAGGGGCACCATCATGATGCTTTTTCATTCAATAGAACAATAGAGCTTCAGGTTGTTCAGGGGCATCAAACAGTAGCTGGCTATGTGGAGATGTTGCAGGGGGCATTACTCAAGACTGAAGGCCCTGTGTGGTAATGACTGGCTTTTTCAACAGGACAACGCTGCAGTTCACAATGCGCACCTGACAAAATGCTTTTTTCAAATGGAATAACCTCATTCTTTTGGATCCTTCTTTTCTTCTGCTCTAAATCCAATTGAGCACATTTGAGGATGAATGATAAGTGAATTTTACAAAAACGGACATTATTTCCAGACAGTGGATGCCCTCCGTGAATCCTCACCACCTTTAACAACATTCCCACTCGTCTCCTGGAAACACTGGCATCAAGCATGCCCAAACCAATTTTTGAGGTGATTAACAAGAATGGAGCAGCTACTCATTACTGAGTTCTCTTTTGAACATTTTATTTCTATTTTACCATTACCATTACCATTTTAGGGGCGTTTAGGATTTTTTGGGGCTATGGTCTGAACGTTTTTATCAGCTGATGAACAGCCTATTTCAGTTTAATGGTTGGTTGGAATAAATTGCTTACTCATTTTTTTTTGTCTCAATTCCATTTGTTGTTTTTGTATTTTGAAGCTCTACTTAGAACCTCCTTAAAAACCAAAAGTGCAAAATGTAAATTCTTGCTATTTTTCAACTGGTCTCAAAATTTTGATCAGGATGGATAAACAGACAGACAGACAGACAGATAGATAGATAGCTAGATAGCATTAGTATGAGCATAAGCACCAGCATTAACATTACAAATTATGTTAAATTGAGTTTCATTCAATTTAGGGTTTAGAGAGGTTTAGTTACAGTACTTGACATTGTTATTTACATTGTTGTTTCAATTGTAATTAATTGTTTATTTGTTATAGTGTAGTGTAAGAGGCTGTCACATTAACTTTAGCCTTCCATAATTTTGCTGTTTTTGTGCGTGATTTCTGATTGAATTCTATTACCAATGTGGATAAATAATAGATTTCATCATTCTAGCATTGTTAAAATAACAGATAATGACACACAAGTCTTTCTCATTATGTTGTACATAGCTACAACCGAGAATACAACAGATATTGGAACAACAATTATGATACATTGAAGATAGCATCATTGTCTTCCGTAATGGCGCACAGCTGACAACCCGCACCACTTTGACACATCTCCTGTATTGATCCTTACCATTGGTCATCTCATTGACATGTCACCAGTTCACTAATTGAAAGGCAGGGGACACCTTGACCTTTTACATCTTTGACCTGCTCTTTTTTTTTCCTTCCTCCTCATACCTCCAGATAATCATCCACCCTTCTGCGTTCTTTGCCCTTTCACCTCAGCACCACCTTGCATCACTCCTTAGGGAAATAGATTTTCATCTGCATTTAAGGGAATGTGTGCCTTTAAGAGTGTAAGAGCATGTGTGCTGCTTGTTTGTACACACACTGTGTGGGCGGTGAAGGACGGTGACTCACTGCAAGTGTTGTTCGATAAAGCGGAGCAACAAATGCAGTAATTGGAATGTTTACTCTCTCTTTTTTTGTCAGACTGCCAGATCGTGACCACCTGGAAGAGATGAGGTTCAATATTGGCCTTCACCGATTGAGTCAAGGAGGAGGAAGTTAGCAGAATTCTGTAAATTTTTCTAGTGTTGATTAAATTACTTCTCAATCACATTTTGGTTTGCTCAGAGGAAACCAGATCAATAACTGGACTGATCAATGTACTATACGACAGGATCAATTACAAAGTAATTAGACCCACAACTGGATGAGGGACCCAAAAGAGCAGTGCAATATTTCCTGTACAATTATCCAGCCCTTAAGAGCAAAGAACACGCTCAATGTGCGCGTCGCTCTAATTAATCACTATGGCAGATCATTATTAGCCTGCTTTAATGAGTCAACATTAGTTTATCAACACACCAAATTAAAGCATTCATCTTGCATTATGACATCAGAGTGTACTCACAGTTGGATGGAATGTGTATGGCTGCTTGGCCGGAATGGGTTGCAAGAGAGAGGAGAAGAAAGAGGTGGAGGACAGGGGGGAGGATGCTGGAGCACCGCCCCCTACTGCCAACCTGCTGTCGCTGCTCGTCCGGCATTGCTCACTGTCCCATCAAAGTCCCACCAGGTCACGCACACACACACAACCAGAGGGCTCTGTCTTTCGTCTTCTTCTGTGAGTCCGGTCCACGGCCTCCTCTCTACATGATAAAAGAGAAGGGAGGCAGGGGCGAGGGTAGCAGGGAGGGGGCGAGTGGGGCCATGTGTCAGAGCGGGAGACAAATGAGCGTCTACCATGTGGTCAGTCATATAGACAGGCCGAGACATGGAGTTCATACGCCAATTTACAGCTAACCACAAAACTATCACAATAGAAGATCGCCATTTGGTTAATTACATGTCCAGTAGCCCATATGGGAGGGTGGGACAGATGGACAAATGGACACAGTATCACAACACATGCATTATACTGTACATTCAGCACTCACAATATTATGTGCATCTATAGTGTATACATTTGGTACACCTGCACGACATAATGTGGTCCATCAGTTAGAGCTGTTTTTATGTCAGAGGCAAAACAGTGTAGAAACAGCTTTTAGTATGATGCAGTGTAGTTCTACAAAAACCCATCTATTGTTAAATTAATACCTTATCTGAGTGCACACTGTTATCATTGTAAAGGAACACTTAGATTGTGTAGGTGTACCTAATGTATAGTGATGGGCAATGTTCCCCCTAATTGTTCAAGTATCTGAGCTTACACAAAAACGACTTGAGCATTCCTTCGATCTTTGTGAGCGGTATCAGACGTGCACACTGTAGTATCGCACCTGTCCAAAACCTGGGAACTAAGAACTTCCATTCTGCCATATTTTGTATATGAGTGGTTTCAAACAGACGGCAAGGAGGATTCCACAATGTAGCTTTCATTATTCTATACTTCAGACAAAACAAGCCATGGTCTCATACAAATAACCATTTGAATCTTTTAGAAAACCCCCAGGTTATCATTTTGTTTTCAACTTAATTTCTTGTTTACCATTTATATTGTTATTTAGATATACAGTACATTCATTTCCTTATTTGACTTTCCCGTTCTGTTTTAAAGCATCCTGTCGAGGTACTATTTTATCTGAAAAAGTACTTGAAATTGATGCCATGTTCGTTGTATGTGCTTACTTTGGTCTAAATTAAAAAAAAATAAAATTAACTCTCAACCGACCTTTCCGTCTGTCCCTTCAGCAACAAAAACTCAGCGTCACTCTTCCTGTGTCCGGTATACCATCAAAATAAAAGCACGGCAGTAAAACATGCACAGTTACGCCACACATTCAGTCCACACTTTTCACTCAGAAATCTGGCTCGCTACTTTAGCTTTGCAGCATGTTTTATAAAGCAGCCCTTTCTCACTCTAGAAATCTTACCCAGTTTCACCTGTTGTTCTTCTGTTTGCACATACTCCGACAGCCATCCATCCAGCCATCAATTTTCGTTACCGCTAATCCTGACTAGGGTCGGAGGGTATGCTGGAGCCTCTCTGACAGCCAGCCCACTTTAAAAGAACCGTTTTTTTACTTTGGCTTGTTGAGTCGCTGTTGCACTGTTTGTTTCGCCATAATACTGTACAGGGTTTGCAAGCAACCTGCCAAACAGAGGCATGTACTGTAGTACGTAACGCGCTATTAATGAATTGATTGGCTGTGGAAGTAAATACGTGAAAACAGGATCTTGTCATTGCCTGTACAAAATATTTATTCAACAAACCAGAGAAGTACAACTTCAGGGGAAAAATTTAATACTGTATGCACATTTCCAAAAATGTTTAAGTCAATATGTGGAGTAAAATTATCGAGCTGATTGAGTCAAGAACTCAATGTCCTTATATGAAACAGCTGAAGAAACAGTAAAAGCATATGGTTTACAGGTAGGTATATGGAGGACACACAATGCTGAGAACCATAGTGTCTGATATCATTTATTTCTGAATTAATTCATTTATTATCATTAAATAAGGAATTAAATAAGTTGTTACCTATTATATATTCTGCTTATTCAACCATTATAGAAGGTTTCTGTCCATATGTATTCCTGTAGTCTTTCTTTCATTATTTAATACGTGATGGATTTATTTATTATACATTCTTTATTATTTTCATTACCCTTTAAAAAAAATAGGTCACTGTAAGTGTGAACATGTTAAACACAGGAAGTGAAAAAACTAGCAGGAGGCCTAATTGCTGATACATGAAGAAGGGGTTGGATGAAATGCAGTAAACTCTCCTTCCTACTCCTTTTGGACATGTTGAATTATGCTGGTGCAACCATATTTTCTTACTTATTGTAATGTTCTAAGCATGTTCAAAATAAACTAAACCCTAGGTTCCCAAAGTGGGGTACACGTACCCCCAAGGGTACGCCAGTTGTGATAAGGGGTATGTGAATAAAAATGAAAAACAAGTGCCTACCACTCACAATTATGAGTGCTCTTGAGCGCCTCACGGCGCAAGGAGAACGGGGCAGAAAGGAGACACATGCACGAAGTTGGTAATTGCTCTGTGTGCATCATATGAACAAATAAGTGAGCATGATGATTATTTTCTACATTAACAGTGTTTAATCTTGAAGATTTCGTTTATATTGGTGCACCAATCCCCGCGTAGCGCAGTGGGGGATCACTCACTGTGAGTGGTATAGATATATACAGTATAGCTATATTAATGTGTACAGTATAGTATCAGTCCTGGTGAGTTGGGGAAACCACCCCTGCTAGGAGTCCATCCTTTCGCCATCTGTAATCTTGGAGCCAGTCCTGGCCATAAAATCCAGGCTGCCCCCTCCCTTTGCGGCACCACGTGGTGCAGCCCGCTGATTGTTTACACCACTCCGTATCACACACAAAGAGCTGTTAGCGCACGCCATAATTAAGATGCTCAAAGGGAAGAGACAAAAGAAAATGGTGATAACAGAGCAAGGACGTTTATTTGGCAGCCATGCGGTTCCCGCTGTTGGAGTGAACCATTTCTTTGGGCTTTGCACACAGCACCACACATTGGCAGTACCACAAACAAGTGACCTTAGAGAGTGAGGGAAGGTCAGATAGGAAAGTGATGAAAGATGGTGGCGAGGACAAAAGGATGATTCACCAATGGGCTAATTACAGATCATTAATGTGAAGACTTCAATGTCTGTCTGAGGGGAGTGAAAATCTTTTAAACAGAATGAGCAATGCTCATTGGTTTACATCAGTAGTAACAAATTAGGTAAAATGGACGACCAAACAAGAGCTGAGCCTTTAATGGGCCACTTTAAGCTTGTAGCATTAGGATTAAATGAACCATTGAACTGACTCACTTTCCTTGCAGAAGAATTGCACACAGAAAGCAAGAGGAGAGAGGGATATTAAATTGCAAAAGTGGAGGAGAAGAGGGAGAAGTGAGGAGGAGGCGGGTGAGAGGTGATAGGAGGAGCAGAGAGGGAGGAGGAGGCGGAGGCATGTCAAAGGGTGACAGCTGTGACACTAATCCAGCATCCATCCTTGCGTACACTTACACATGGGCAAGCGCTTCCAATCAGCGTGTATGTCACTTCCTCATTGTTCTCTCTAAAGATAGTCTTAGCAGGTATACTCCACACATAATTTTGTTGGAAATTATGCCAAAAAGATAGCACTCAATTGCATTCAAATTGAAGTGATTATGTCAGTATGTAGTCCCCATTGTCACGTTCTGCTTCACTGTCTGGTTTTATGCTGTCATTTTACCTTTTATTTCGTCTCCCCTAGATCCCTGACTTCTTGCCGTGGGCGGCACCACTGGACGCCCCTGTTGTCTATTGTCATTAGTGATCCTATTTTACCTGCTTTTCCAGGATTGTTCTCTCGCTTCAGACCACACAAGCAGATCCTCAACGTGATTACCGCCGAGGTACCGATTTTCTAGAATTTAGTTTCCTTTAACCTGTGCGTCCAGTGGTCCACCTTTTGGGGTCCTTTTGTTCTATTCAGTGTTTTTCTCTGTTAGTATAATTTTCCTTCCCAGCCGGTGATTTTGTGTTTGCCAATCGACTATACTTGCTTCCTGACCCAAGCCTGTAAAATAAAGACTCTAAACTGCTCCAACTGGTGTCTGTCACTGCATTTCGGGATCCTCTTCAACCAGGACCTTAACACCCATACTTTAAAAAAAATGGTAGAAAGGTATGTTTGTCATAGCCATAGCACGGTGTCTCGGATTAATGATTTTCAGAAAAACTATTTATGTATCACAATAGCTATATTTACAATTTATCAAAACAACAGCTTTTTTAAAGTCAGTTTTTTTGCATTACTGTCTGTCCAACAATCTAAACCAGAGGTGCATTAGGTAGACTAAATTACACACCATTAGGCATGTACTTATCATATGCATATGCCTGAATATTAAAGCAAGATGAATTAAAATTCATGCATTATTTAGTGAGAGATTAGGAAAAATCAGCTGTAATGTTAAGAAAAATGAAAAAATCCAATCCCCACATTTTGGAGGGATTTTTTTTACACTGCAAGAACTGAAAAGTGTTTCAGGCGGAAGATGAGGACTGAGTGGTCCACAGTATGAAAAGCTTATACACATACTGTGTAAAATTAAGGTGTTTTTACTACAAATAATAATAACCCATTTTCTTTATAGAGCGCTTTTCAAAAACTCAAAAACGCTTTACATGGAAAAAGCAAACAAACACAAGTGTGCAAAATAGCAAAATAAGAGAAGAAAGTGAAAACCATAAAGCAGAGTTCAGAACTAACAGTTAAAAGTGGAAGGAAAGTAGACAAGGAGACTTGGTGGTGGAATGAGGAGGTACAGGCGTGTATACAGAGAAAGAGGTTAGCTAAGAAGAAGTGGGACACTGAGAGGACTGAGGAGAGTAGACAGGAGTACAGGAAGATGCAGCGTAAGGTGAAAGTAGAGGTAGCAAAGGCCAAACAAGGGGCTTATGATGACTTGTATTCTAGGTTGGATAGTAAGGAGGGAGAGACTGATCTATACAGGTTGGCAAGACAGAGAAACAGAGATGGTAAGGATGTGCAGCAGGTTAGGGTGATTAAGGATAGGGATGGAAGTCTATTGACAAGTGCCAGTTGTATGATGGGAAGATGGAAAGAGTACTTTGAAGAGCTGATGAACATGTAAAATGTGCATAAAAAAGACCGGATTAAGAGATTGCAATGTGATGTAATTACTAAATACTGTATATACGTTTTAAAGACATGATCTGTTAAAAGCAGTGCGGAACAAGTGTTTTTTTAAGTTGGTCTTGAAAGTGGTAAGGCCAGCAGTGTCATGGCCGCACTAATTACTTATGTGGGGTGCACATTCGCCGCACGACACACATCCGCAAGACGTATGAAAAAAAAAATCGACAAACCTGACACCAGCAAAAACGTACAAAGGACACACGCTGGCCGTACGAATGACGCACAAAGAAGTACGAAGTGCGTAAGTTTGTCTTGCAAAAAAAACAAAGCGCCCGTAAAGTTTGTTTGATATGACAAAGAAGCTCTGCGGCCAGTCTACGGCTCAAAAATCAGCATGTCACATGCACGCCCTCTGTGTGCTTTTTGCTTTTTTTTGCACGTAGACCGGCCGTAGGAGCCCATACGACCGGTTGTGTAAGCTTAAGAAAAACTAAATCTAAAATAAGTATTTTGACCTAGAATTCATTCAATTTTGCACGTTTTGCAGATTAGCTGATTGCTTAAACACCCACCCTCACAAGAATGTGTGGAAATAATTCCAAATAAGTCCAATATCCATCCATCCATTTTCTATGTCGCTTATCCTCATTGGGGTCGTGGGGGTATGCTGGAGCCTATCCCAGCTGACTTCGGGCGAGAGGCGGGGTACACCCTGGACTGGTCGCCAGCCAATCGCAGGGCACATATAGACAAACAACCATTCACACTCACATTCATACCTATGGACAATTTAGAGTCGCCAATTAACCTAACATGCATGTTTTTGGAATGTGGGAGGAAACCGGAGTACTCAGAGAAAACCCACACAGGCACAGGGAGAACATACAGAGATGCCCAACGGAGACTCTAACCCAGATCTTCCCAATCTCCTGACTGTGACTGTGTGGCCAACATGCTAACCACTTGACCACCGTGTGGCCCAAGTCCAATATAGCCAACTTTTTTTAAAATATGGAAATTAAGTAGTTTTTTAATCCTTTCCCAATAATAAACACAAATGCATTCATTGTAATGCACAAGAGACAAACACACCTCAAATCGACTGACAAGACAGCTCAAACACGGTCCAGTGGGTCGCATTCAGCAGGCAGACTCTGCAAGAAGAATATTCCAGTCATGTTGAATAGAGCCAGTAAAGAAAAACTAATGCTTTAGGAGGTCTGTGCGAGGAAGGGGCTGCCACACACAAACACAGAGAGTAAAAGCGTTGGCATGGAAATTTGCTAGCTTTTGCACACAAACATCATTGCACTAACAGATGTGCGACACCATGAGCAACAACACTGTAGTGGCTGACTGAGGCTGGCATCCAACATCTGCCTCATTTCACCACTTCAAAAGTGTGCAGCAGCCAACCAGCCAGTCAGTCGCATTACTGTTACCTGCTCCACTGAGCATGGTCAAAGGTCAGGCTTGGGACCGCTGTGATGACCCATCATAGTGTTGCTGAGTGCTTTTAAACATTGTTATCACAGCTGGAATGTCATGCAGTCGCAGGAGGGGTTTTTCAGCGAGCAAAATGATTTTTGTGGGTGTGGCTCTTCCCCCCACCCCCTCCTCACCCCACCCCATATAAGATTTCCTTATGCTTGCTTCCTTCAATTATTCAAAATCTCTTCTTCATACAAAAATTCATTTTGCGTTTTTGTTCTGCTGGAGCATCAACCCCTAATTGGCACCCACAGTATTAGACAACAATTACTCCATTATATTTAGCATAATGCTTTAATTGGCATTGAGTAGACATTTTGGGTGTTGCTAAGGTGTTCCAAGCTAATTAGACTCTCTTATCGAAGGAGGGCGGGGTGGAACACACAAGATCAAATCAACACACCATTGAGGCAACCACCCACATGAGCGACTGGCTTCCACTGCTGGCTTTATGTCCATGTGATATATTATCCCAATATAGTGAGTCATACTGATCAATTCCTAAAGCTTCTTCCCTCTGATCTACAGGAGTGTGTGCATGTGTGTGTGTATGTGCATGTGTGTGTGTGTGTGTGTGTGTGTGTGTGTGTGTGTGTCAAATCAAACGTGCAGGTTCTGTGTCCTGTAATGCCTCACTTTTAAATTTTAATCCCCTCCAGCTGTGAGGATGTGAATGGGGGAGACGATGCAAGGCGAAAGAGGGGAGAAAAATAAACGAAAACACGTCTCACCCCCCGCCTCTTAACCCTCATTTTTTTCCCCTGAGGGTTCATCTGTCGAGAGAAATGTGGGGCTCAGTCAAAATGGAAAGAGAGAAGGATGACGTGATTTAGACGTAAACAAAGGGAAGTACTCACTTGAGAAATGGACGGTTAAGGGGCAGAGTGCCGTAGTTAGACATTATGAGGGTCAACGGCTAGTAAAATTGAGGAGGAACAAGGTGATGGTGGGACGTAGATTAACAACCCCTCTGCAGAGTGAATTATTCATAGAAATCCGCTTCCTGTGGCACAATTTGCCCCAAATTCACCCAAATTCATAATTCATTTGCCCCTTTGCCATGTGCATTCATTTTGGTCCCAGACTGATGCTGTCCATCCATACCTGCTTTCTTGTCTGTCTGAGCCTGATTCCCCCTCACCTCTCCCCTCCCTCCTCCTCTCCTTGGCAGGGCCATACTTAATGCATGAGCCTGTTGCAGTGAGACGAGTCAGTGCAGCGATGGCAGGAAAATACCACAAATCACTTAGAATAACACGGGCTACCTGCTTGGGCTGTGTTTTACTACTCATTTATGTCTTCAATCATTGCCATGTGGAAGATTACATCTCCCGGGAGCCGTTTAAATGTTTTATCAAAGGGTTTCTACCAAGGAGCCCAGCCTTGGAAGCGATCAAAAACAATGAGGATTCATTTTCCTGTCTTCTTTTTATCCACCTCCTGCATCCTGACACTAAAAGCCTTCCTGCATTACCTTCTCTCTGTCAATTTAATAACCTGCTGCAGTAGCACTCTGAGGACAATGGGCAACTCAGCTGATTAATTCAGTATCTGTAACTTTAATGGATAACATGCTTTATGGCACAGTAGAAACGCAATCACTCCCTCATGGTTGAAAAAAGGTGGAATGGATTGTGTTCCAGGGCTGGTGATCCATGGTCAACACCAAATGGAAATTTACTGGCTGGAAAGGAAAGTGCAGATCTGACTCTTATCTGGAATCATGCTACATGGGCAGCACATTTATCAATACCGCTATTAGCATACTAGCGCAGGAGTCAGAGCCTTTCCTACCCCCACTAGAGTCAAGTGTAGACGCCATATCTGCAACCCTCTCCTGAAGACTCCACCCGTCTGCCTCAGGCATTCCACCAAGGTAAATACCAAAAGAAAACAAAAGGTTGTCGAGGAGCCACAAGGGCACAGCCAACTCTCACTCTATCCGCGTTTCCATGACAACACTGTCTCCACGCAGCATCTCTACCCTGCCTTTTGTACATACAAAATCAGTTATTCACACACAGTATCACTCACATATGCGCACGCACGTAAACCTGATCATTCATTTATTGCGAAGATCGACAGGCTGTCACACACACACACACAATCATGTTTAAGTCCAAATGCTGGAGGCCATCATATTAAGCCCACAGAAACATGACATGACTCCACAGCTACTATTGCAGCTACTAAAAATTTGATAAGTCTAAACTGTTTTTGCACGCATCCAAGCAAAAGAATTCCCAAAGTCTCCTAAATATGAAGACTTGTATCCATCTGACAGGAGCACAAAAGAACTACGCTTGATTTATTTATGTATTGTTTGATCCATAAAGAGAAGGTAGTACACTAAAAAGGAAGTGAATAATTAAAGAAAACTGGAGTAGGCTTGTAAACATATCCATGAGGTTGGACATAGAGAGGAGAGGCGGATGGACAGGCAGGGAAGAACTGCCAGCGGGTGATCAAAATGGAAAATTGATGAATACTAGGTAAGAAAACATTTGAAAATTCATATAAACAGAAAAAAGTGGAGAGAACCAAATACAGTACAATGAGAAAACTGGTAGTCATCATGGGATTAGTAACCAGTAGAAGCTCCCAGACTTGGAAGGTGGGGGTCTTACTCTTATGTAATAGTGTATCATATTGCCTGTGTGTGTGTTTGTATCAGTAAAGATCAGGGTGTGTGTCAGCAGGTCAGCTAATCTTGCCTGTCAGCTAATGGAGGAGGTCTTCCAGATGGAGCTCTGCTGCCTCGAGTCAGTGCTAGCTGCTCCCCACTGCAGCCGACAACTGATAAACTAATTCGGTTACAGCTCATGATCTGTCTGTCAGCTAGAGGCTGCGCATGAAGATGTATGCTGAAGGTATAAGGAAGTATGCAAGGAAGTAAATAGGTGCTTCTGAGGTTTGAGCTCTCTGTGTGGAGATTGCACGTTCTCCCCATGCTTGCTTATCCTGTTCAGTCTCCGGTGACTACCCTAGTTGACTTTGAGTGAGAGGTGGGGTACACCTTGGACTGGTCGCTAGTCAATCACGGAGCAAAAGCATGATATGCAGACAAATAACCACTCACATTCACATCAACAATCACTGAGCAGGAAGTGAACCCAGGCTGGTTGCATGAAAGGCAGCTGTGTGCATCACTACACCAGGTCGTCAGCACGGTGCCCGTGGGCACCAGGTAGCTCCCCATAACCACTTGAGGCCGGTTTTTATTCAGGTTTTCAGTTAATGATGTGAGATGCACTGGAAAGAAAAGCATTCTGAAATACAGTACAAGATGCATATGGACAAAACATTTGTCTCGATGCTTTAATATAAAATGTGAGTTGTGGATACCAACATTTTGTTAATGTTCCGCCATAACGAGGGTGTCCAGTTTGTTTGGGAAGAAATAAGCTATGTAAATAACAAATAATAAATAAACAAAAAAAGAGTTGCTCCGGCCATTTTCATTTTGTAATAGTAGCCATAGCCTCCCCGGCTCTCTGTAAACTTGAAAATGCTGAACAGAATAAAATAATAATAAAATAAAATAAAATATGAATGGCTAGCTGGTTAGTTTAAGATGAAACACATTTTTTTTTTTTAATTTACTTGAATATCTCTTCCAAAGATGTACATTTGATTATTGGTTTGGAGGACCAGATCAATTCCCATGACATTTTATGAAGGGGTCCAGCATAGGGGCTGTGCCCACTAATTTGTGATGCAGATTTGGCTCAAGGTGGAGATCCAGGATTACTTTTTTCCCCCTGTTTTTCAGAAATTTCAGGATTTTTTTTACTCTTTTCTCAAAGAAAAACTGCACTTTTTTTTTTCATCTACAGTCCTTATGTGAAACATAAACACACGTGTTTTTCTTTTCTGTGCGTTCTAAAAAGAACAATGTTCCATTTACATAAAGTGACCCTCATATTAACCAAGCTACAGTGACATTTTGATTCTAAGAGCTAACACCGAAGAACTACTTTTCCGGCGTAGTGACACAGCGCCTTGCTCACAGCACCTCACTCACAACACCTTATGCCACTACCAAGTAGAAATGTGCGATACCACTGATTTCCTTTCCGATTCGATACTGACTAAAATTCAGGCTGGTATCGGCGATACCGATCAATACCAATACTTTATGTAAATACATTTAACATGTCGGGTAAATTTTAAAAAGTGTTGTATTTCAAATCATAACATAGCTCGTAAAATAAACAATATAAGACATCGTAGCTATTTATTCATTTGTTTTAAAAAACTGCATACCATTTAGACATGGTCTCAATAATTTATTCATTTTCCAATGTGCTTCTGTTAATGATACACAATACCTCAAATGACTAAGTTATCGATATTTTGATTTGAAAATCAATTTTAAACCCGAAAGATCTGGTATCAAAGGTATCGATATTTCAGTATCCATCCGCACATCACTACAGTACTACTGAGAAGGAACGTAAACTGACGGAGTTGTTGCATCGCCTGTGAGCTTGAAATGAATTTTCCAGCTCAACAGAGAGCATAAGTCTTGTGCTGAAAGATACAGCCATCCCATCAGTCAGCATCCCAGTGACAGCGGACATTGTAAGTGACTGTTTCAGTATAGTTTCATTTTGTCAGTGAAACTTTTAGCACTAGTGCTACATGCTAACGCTATGAGGTTTAGTGTTTCACTATAGCTGGATCTGTCGAGCACCCAGCAAAGTTATTCTCGGCCTTGGGGGAGTAAAAGTAAAAACTAGTCCTTGTCGGCAGCTCTCACAAAGTCTGCCATGATTAGTGATAGCAAACGCTCTCTCCTTGTTGGTGTTGTTGACAGAAATAGCGTACATTGCTATGGGCTCTGTGAAATAAATGCGCCCAGGAAAGAAGCTCCGGTAATGCTTCAAATGACCAAAATACAGAAAGTATTACATGTTATCATGAATGTACCTGCTACTACATGGTCACATAATGTATATAAAATGATAAAACGTTGGAGGTGTTTGGAGGAGTCTGTAGGCGGACTGGGTGAATCCCATTACATGCGTTGTTGCTGCCTCATGCTAGCAGTTTCTCTCTATTTAGAAGGCACGTAAAAGAGAAAGATGTGTGTTCATGTCTCACATACGGATTGTGGATGATGGACAAAATTTCAAAACAAAGTGCAGTTTTCCTTTAATTTCTCAGTGAATAATACAATGTGTTTGGATGAAATTTGATATGCAGCCAAGAGCTTTTGATTACAATTTGGATCTGGGCCACTTTTTAGATGTGCAATGTGAGATGGTACTTACATATAAGACAAAACAGACAAGGAAAGTCATCACATGCATTAATTCCTTCCACATTCAGACACTGTGTATAGTACATCCCAGATTGGTTGGCAGTCAATCACATGGCAAATTTTTTAAATGGGGTATGTAAAAAAAAAAAAAAAAAATTAAAAAAGCTAGTACATGAGTGAGTATATGAGTCTATGTTTTTGGGATGTCTGCACTGGGATATATTAAGTGTCCCTTTTAGTTCTACTGTAACTGAAATGTATACAAAAAGGAGGATATAAAGATAGCTCACTGAGAGAAGGGAATCTTAAATGTTTTGATAGATGCAAATGCTGTGCTGAAAGCACAGGCAAGAGGAGACTCTGCTCGTGCTCTTGGTCTCATCCCTGTGGTCGTCATTTGCTTCCTGAGCTGAAGCATCACTCAAAATTGTGTGCCTGCAGCACAAAGCTAATTACAAGGCACACCCTTGGTGTCACGCTGCACATGTGATGGGACGCACGCAAACACCCCCACCTCTTAGCCATGCACATCATCATATTGTTATTCACAGCATGGACATGCACTGATGAGAACCTATAGCTTAAATTGTGTCCTAGATAAGAGAGGGTAATGGTGCTAGTGCGAGTAAAGAGTGAGGGCCAATCATGACATTATGAAATTATAAGGAGGAGTTATCAGCAGTGAGCTTCTCCCGCAGTTCCACTCTCTGTTTCCTTGTCTGTCTCCTGCTGTGCCCTAGTCCCTACCTTTCCTCTATCTTTATCTCTCACTGTCAGCACGCCGCCTCTACATCTCCTCCTCCAGCAATTCCAGCATCATGTTTTGTCAACATAAAGCATTTGTCCATCAGAGATGACCATTTGAGAAGGATCCAACAGGTGAACAGGTAGTTTTTTGTTTGCTACTGCAGGCAAAATGGAGCTAGACCGGCTCGCAAGAAGCATAAGATAACGAAACAGAAGAGTGAGCTGTAAAGAAGAGAAAGGGTGGGGCCAAGGCACTACAATGGAGTCATATGATGGCATGAAGGGGGGAAACGTGCATAAGTTGCATCAAGTGAGAGGATGGCTGCAGGTTTGCACTGAGCATGCTTGTGCAGTCCATCATTGACAGACAGGAAGAGGAGGGAGTGGTCCCTGGAGCCGAGTGATAAGTGGCCCATATAGTGCTGGAGGACAGCTTGTGTGACACACAAGGACATGTTGTTGCCTCCACGGGAAGAACCCCGACGAGCGGGGAGGCGTGCGTGTATGTATGTGACCTACGACCTCCATCACAACAGGTAACATATGAGTCATTCATAGAAACACATTTAGGTGAGGAAGCATTGGTACATTATGACATGCTTTGGTTTCCCAGCAATACTTTGTGGACAATAAAGTATAGTTATATAATTAGCTTCCATTCCTTTAGGACAGGGGTCTCCAACAGGTAGCTTGTGAGTTACCAGTAGAGCTCCACCTGATCAAATCAGACATTATGCCTCTTTTTAAATGAGAAATTACCACAAAATATTCCAAAAAGACAATGACCACACTGTTGGAGTGGCAATATGCATTGTAAATAAAGTACAATTTAATGTTGCCAGTCATATAACTAAAACACAAGTTGCTCACTTGTCCTTTCTTTGTGTCAAAGTAGTTGTAAAATTTATGAAAGCTGGAGACCCCTACTCAAGGGAGACTTTGTACAAGATGTGGAGTGGAGATGCTTTGTCTGTTAGGGTTGAGTTCCCTCTAGTTCTTCTGCAGCAAATTCATCCAACCAGGTACCTTAATGGACACCATCCCTGCAACCCAGTGTCAAGAATATTCCTTGTCTGGGATCATTTGTTTCTAAGGGCTCAATGCAAGCTAGTCTTTTTACTGCACTTCTGGGAAATGAGCTCATGGCAATGCAAGGTCACACATCATGCTTTACAACACATTTGCATGGACGGGCTTCAGTGGCCCAACGGCTGCAGGAACCTTACTGTTTTCATTTTGTAGGGTTTTTTTAGACCGCTTGTGGAAAGAAAAGAATGACATGAAGATTAGAAAAAAACACCTGACTGAACACACACATTACACACGCTTGCAGAAGTGCACACGCAGCACAAGCACACACCCCTGCCTGTACCAACAACAAATACCAACAAAACAGTTTGAAACAACACAAGCATAAACTCCAGGTAGAAGTGATGGTGTTGCAGCGATTTGCATTCTCTTAATGACAAACCAAGTCCGACAGGACTCAAGTCAATCCCATTAACTTTGTTAAAAGTTGCAAATGCAGCAATTGCTCTTAAGTGCTCCCCGTCTAATGAAACATAAGATCTTCCGTTCATTTCTGCTAGTAAGTATCTATAGAGTGGAAAGAGAGTGCACATAACATGGCTGTATGGAAACAACAACAGAAGCAGTCAAGATGGCGAAGGAGAATTTGTAGGTTAGCCTCCACGCTAAACTATTCATTAATGTGACAAGGCTTCTCATATGCATTTTGGGGAAAAATTGCGAACAGCTAATATATAAATTGGGGCTTTGGTGAGACATTTCAAAATGAGATATAGGCAGCCTCTCCTCAGAGAATTAAACACTGTTGGAACCTCCCCTATTCCTGGAAAAACTGATATTCTGGAGCATATTTTGTGGATTTTTCTGCTCCCCCAGACTTTGTTTACTCTCTCTACTCTACTCTGAACTAAAAAGCAATTTATTTTGCCTTTCAATTGCTTAGCAAGTTTGAAAAACATGTTTTTCTTTATTTTTACTGCGCCTCCCCTGAAGTTTTCTGGTGCCTCCCCATAGATGTTACCAAGTCTTTTTCAACAATTCTCCATATTTTCTACCATTTTTTATTTATACTGTAGCATTTCATTAAAAACGACCTTCCAAGTCCAACTAAATGCCTTTTCTACACACACTGTACATATCACATAGTCAGATGTTACAACTTGGTGTTAAATTAGCTCATTCACTACAAATCTCAGCATCTGTTGACGCAAACATTTCATCCACTTCAGTGTGGAGTGATAGGTTTTCCAACAGCGGCACACAATTGTTTGAGGAACTGACTTTGCATGACGAGTCAGTTTGAAGAGAT